>NC_091006.1:31996969-32300000 GCF_041146395.1 Eulemur rufifrons
TGCGTCACCTTCCCACACGGTCTTCACAGACGGTCAGTGCGGTGTGACAGAAGAGACACAGGTTTAACACCAGCCCGTGCTGGGTCTGACTTTCAGCTCCGCCCCTTACTCCCAGGCGACCTCCGAGCCTCAGTTTCCTCATCCATAAACAGGGCGGGAATTTTTATCTATTTTGTTTGCTGCTGAATCCCTGGTGTCTAGAACAATGGCTAGCACCTATTAGGCCTTAAGCAACCGTTAAATTAATAAATAATACAAGTATATGTTCAAGTAAAATATTATAGGATTGTTCCCCCTAAGAATTCTATAGTTTCTTCCTCAGAGTGAGGTAGAACTATGTAAAGCTTGCCAGAACATACCACTGGGTCTTACGAATCACTTATGGCTTTGATATTATATCTCTTCTTTAAAATAGAATTCTAATCCTAACACTCTGGGAGGCCGAGGAGGGAGGATCGTTTGAGCTCAGGAGTTCGAGACCAGCCTGAGCAAGAGCGAGACCCCGTCTCTACTAAAAATAGAAAGAAATTAGCCAAACAACTAAAAATAGAAAGAATTAGCTGGGCACGGTGGTGCATGCCTGTAGTCCCAGCTACTCGGGAGGCTGAGGCAGGAGGATCGCTTGAGCCCAGGAGTTTGAGGTTGCTGTGAGCAAGGCTGATGCCACGGCACTCTAGCCCAGGCAAGAGAGTGTGACTCTGTCTCAAAAAATAAATAAATAAATAAATAAATAAATAAAAATAAAATAGAATTATATTCCATTCCATTCAATCCAACAAGTGCTCATTGAGCCCCTACTGTGTGCCAGGGTTTCAAAGAATATGGTCAGATATCAAGACCAGAGCTCAGAGTCCAGCAAAGAAGGAGTGGAACCGTGAACAGACCTTAATAGGAAAAACACTCTCTGATGTTGCTATAATGCTGGGATTTATGAAGACTTCTGTAGCACAGATAGGCAAGTATGAATTCTCCTGCAGCGGTTTCCCCTGGAGGGAACTGGACATGAGGAACGAGTGGCAGGAGGCCGGGCCCAGAACACGTGGAGCAGAGCGCAGCAGAGAACCAGCGCAGGCAAAGACGCGTGGTGTTGAATGCACGACGCTCCCACTAGTCAGATATGATGCAGGCGCAGGTGAGCGGCGCACAAGGAGACCTGGCAAGTACGAAGAGACCGGTCTGTGAGGGGCTTTGCACGCTAAGAACTGTGTGCTCTTTTCCTGTGAGCACTGAGAACTGTCGGAAGCTTTTAAGCAGTGGGGTGGCAAGATGAGATCTGACATCTTCACAGGAGATATATTTGGAAATAAAGATATTTGAAATGACTATTTCTATTCAACTACCTTTTTTTTTTTTTTTTTTTTTAAATCTCCGTGGGGGACCAGAAGGGACTGATAAACGCTGTCAACAGATCTGCCCGAGATAGGCCCTGGCGGATTACGGGACTTCTGGCCATTTCTGATAGTTTCTTAATCTTACAGAGAATCGGAACAGCCTTTGTCTTCGTCACTCACCATATTTTCTAACGCCCGCCCTGGTGCCTGATTCTGTGCCTTCCTTTAATCTTTTGGAAGATTTACGGCCCCAGCACTTGGGCATGTGATGAGCTCATCTGATGTCGGTTACTGTAGATGGGGCTGGTGGAGACAGAGTCGGTTACAGCTGAGGACGTGGGACAGCTCTGAGGGAGGGAAACATGCCCCTGGGGAGATCACTGGGCATTTCAGCTTCATCCGAGGGCCCACTGGGGAGGACGGGGGATGAGTTGCCAATTTGCTAATGGGAATCCACAACCCGGAGCTCCCCCTCTGCAGAGGGGTGGCGTGCGCGTTGCCGGGGACTGTTTGCATTTCCTTCCATCTCAGAGGCTTTGGTGGAAACGCAGTCCCTCAATGTGGAAGGCAAAGCCAGGGACACAAAAATCACTTTGCTTTTGTTTGCCCCAAACCACGTACACTCGAACAGATGAAATATGTACGAAGCGAGGACCATCTGTGGCATGCAGAGAGCGCGTCCCACCGAAGCATCCCGGGGCCTGGTCCTGAGGTTCCGATACCTGGCTAACTCATGACAGAGACACAGAGAGAGACTGGCAACAGCATCTCTGATTTGGGCTTTTTCTGTCTGTCTCCCACACAATTTTTCCCCATGCAGTCTTTTCTTTTTTTTTTATTTTGTTTTTCTTTTTTTGAGACAGAGTCTGACTCTGTCACTCGGACTAGAGTGCAGTGGTGTCATCATAGCTCACAGCGACCTCAAACTCCTGACCTCAAGCAATCCTCCCGAGTTGGCCTCCCAGAGTGCTAGGATTACAGGCGTGAGCCACCGCGCCCAGCCTCCCCATGCAGTCTTGAAAATGCACTTTTAAAATGCACCTGCCTGAATTTTAATCTTGGATCTCTTTGCTCACAGGATTCCCCTCTGAGAGTGCCTCTTAGACAAAGACATTCTTTGCCTCCCAGAAGTCTGTAGGGCCTTCAGCACACCACGCAGCACAAAATTCCTATTTGTTTCGGTCTCAGTGGATAAAACTTGGCTCAAATCTTATGCGGGGCCAGTGTTTGTGTCACTCTGAGCACTACGTGCACATGGATGTACATTTGGGCACGCTCACATGCTTTAAATTCCACTTACTGGGACCTATGAATTGTTTTGGTAGATAGTAGATGGTGACGTGATTTTCCTTCATAAAAAAGAACACAGATAAAATGTACTGAGATTGAACTCACAGCTTTCTGGTTCCTGGATGGCGCATCCTCACTGCGTCCTGGCATGGTGGGGAGAGAGAGAGGGAGGGAGAAAGGGAGGGAGAGAGGGAGGGAGAGAGCTCTCTGGTGTTTCTACTTGTAAGGACACCAACCCTATCAGATCAGGACTCCACCTCTGTGACGTCATTTAACTTTAATTGCCCCCTTACTCCAAGTACAGCCACCTGGGGGTTAGGGCTTCAACTTATGAATTTGGGGGTGGGGGGACACAATTTAGTCTATTGCACCCCCATCCTTTGTATTCTTTGAAGCCCAGCCCTCGTGGTTACCTGGTACCATGCTACTCAATTCCCAGATACAAAGGCCGTGCATGCCTGGTGCCTTAAGTGTGACTCGGACACCCCCCTACCCTCAGGTGTATTTTTAGGGAGCTCTTAAAGACAAATGACCCCCAGAAAACTTGAAAAACATGAAATGTACCAAAAAAGAAAATTAAAATAACTGGCAAATTCCATAACCAAGAAATAACATTTTGCGGTGTATCCTTCCAGCTAAGATACATAACTATCTCCTTGTCTACCCATATTTTTAATAAAAACTGTATCAGCCTTTAGAGACAGTCCTGTAGCTGCGCAGGGCTCAGATACTGATTACAATTCAGTTCTGCTTCCCTGTGGATTGCCTGTGAAGCAAATGACACACCCAGGGATCCCATAAGCCAAAATCTGTCTTTAACATTAGACTCTCCAAAGAATTGTAGAGCCTCGCTTTTTCTCATGACAGCAGTCATGGGGGGGTGACGTGGATGGATGATCACACGTACACAGTCTCTCTCAAAACATGCTTCCCCATCATTGCTTTCAGATAAAGACCAGGAGTTCACCACGATCTGGAAGGCTCTCCATGTGCACACGCTGGCCCCGTCTACCTTCCAGTCCCATCGCCCGCGACTGCGCCCCGTCTTTCAGTCCTTCAGATGCCAGCGTGAAGGGTCCTTCCTCAGGGAAGCCGCCCCTGAATCCCTGACTAGCTCACATTTCTCCCTTTCATGCATTCCTACAACACCAGGTACCTCCTTTTCTTAGCATTTATCCAGGTTGTGGTTTAACGTTTATGCTACTTCCCAGATGGGCTGGAGCTCCATGCTTTCCACGGCAAGCCCATCACCTAACCCTGCGCCGAGCATGTAGTAGACACTCAGTGTTTCATAAAGGAACAACTGAAGAAAACCACATTTACTTGATTTTTTAGAATTAGTGTCTTCTGATGAGACAAGCAAAACCAAGGCCCTAAGTTTACTTCCCCTCTGAGATCACATAGTCAATTAGACACAAAAGGGGTTGAGACCAGGTCCCCAGCTGCAAACCTGCTGCAGAACGAGGCCTCCTCCCATAAACCGGTGACAGGGGCAAGTGCAGTAGCTGGTTTCCCGAATTGAACATTTTAAGCAAGGTCAGGATATTGGGGCTTATTTTCCTGGGGAGATATGGAAGCTGCAAAATTGTGAACAGGATAAAAAGTTATGACTTATGTTTGAAGGAAATTGCTTTTCAGTACAGCAAATTACTGCACGTCCTCCATCTCTGAACACAATTCCTGCTATGATTATGAAATCGTATTCTTTCCTATGTATTTTTCCCCTTTGCTTCTGTCTGTGGTATGTATTAAATAAAAGATTTTTTTTTTTTTATAAAAAGTAAGAAAGAGAGAAATAAAGAGAAGATAAAGTGACCAGGCAAGTTATTTATGAGGGTTCACCATCTGTTCCTTTCAAAACTGCAATAGGCTTCTTTAATATAACATTTATCAATATCGATACGGGTTGTATTGAACGAAAAGAACTCTAGGGGAGAGAAAAAGCAGGCAGCCGGTGACGAATATGTTCTAGGACACAACCGCTGGCATGACCAGTATCTGGCTTCTTGAGAGCCGGAGCCAAAAGAGAGGTCTAGACAGGAGTGACAGTTCTACTGGGTGTCCCTCAGCTGTAGTGGTGGAAATCTTGGCACACATGGTAAGTACAAGAGAAACATACCTTTTTAAAATTATCTCTCATACCTCTTAATGGTAATCCTCGCTTCTTTGTGAAGAAAGCACCCCCTGTGTTCCATGTTTGTGGCACTGCCCCAAATCTCCGGAGTATTGGGGTACCTGGCGGTTGGGGCAGGTACGTGGAGAAGCCACCTGGGTCCTGCACGGCCTGTGGTCTTTAAACTGGATGTCCCATTGTCCAGGCCTTTCCTTTTTCTTGGATCTCTGTGCCATCTTTTCTGCAATGCCAGGAAGCCGGGTCAGCACAGGAAGGAAGAGAAGTCCAGTGTTATGGGTTGAATTATGACCTCCAAAAGAGATATGTGGAAGTCCTAACCCCCGGTATCCCAGAATGTGACCTTAATTAAAAATAAGGTCAGAGCCAGGCACCGTGGTGCATGCCTGGGGTCCCAGCTGCTCGGGAGGTTGAGGCGGGAGGATCACTTGAGCCCAGGAGTTTGAGACCAACCTCAGCAATGTGGCAAGACCCCGTCTCAAAATAAGTAAATAAATAAATAAGGTCTTTACAGAGATAAGCAAGTCAAACTTAAGTCATTAGGGTGGGCCCTTATGCATTACGATCAGTGTCCTCATATTATAAAAAGGGGAAATTGGACACAGAGCAGACACATGAAGGGAATATGGTATGAAGACACAGGAAGAAGATGGCCATGTGACTACAGTGACGCATCTCAAAACAGCTAGGGCGAAAACAGGAATTTATCATAGGGATAACGGACTGTCTCATGGACTCCAAGAACTGGAATGTTCTTAGGCTCCAGAAGCATTTAGATCAGGTGCTATATTAGGTTCCTAGGGCTGTCATAGCAAAATATCACAGACAGAGGTGGCTTCAACAACAGGAATTTTGTTTTCTTTCAGTTCTGGGGGCTGGAAGTCCAAGATCAAGGTGTCAGCAGGGCTGGATTCTGAGGCTCCGCCCCATGGCTTGTGGATGGCGCCTGCTCTTTGTGCTCCCTCTGTGTGGTATGTGTCCCAGTCCCCTCTCCTTAGATGACACAGGTCGGATTGGACTAGGGCCCACCCTAATGGCCTCATTTAACCTTGATCACCTCTTTAAAGAGCCTTTCTCTAAATACAGTCCGTCACATTCTGAGGTCCTGGGTGTGAGGGGATGCTGAAGGGACACAAGTCAGCCTATCCTGACCCTCCGTCTCGAGCCCCGCTTCTGTGTTCAGCTGCATCCAGATTTGCAGCCGCATGGCGGCCCCAGCCCTGGCCTTTCCATCTCGGCTTTAGCCACTCGACAGTCACTATCCCAGCGTTCTCATCCCAGGCCCGGAAAGTCCCGGAGAAGAGACCCAGTGGCCCGGGCAAGGTCAGAGCTGACATGGTGGCATCTCCGAACTCTGAGTGTCCAGGGAAATAGGATGGAAAAGATCCCATTCCCACCCCCACCCCCGATTTTGTGCAAAATACATGCAGAAAAACACAAATTCCTCATTTTCTAATCATCTCACAAAATCCAGCTTTTTGTGCCAATCTCCTTTCTCCCTTTCAGCAAAATTGATTAAGAAAACATTCATTTCTTGTGTAGGCTATCTTACAGAATGCATGTGCCCCCAGGCCGGGTGATTTTAATTTTGACTAAACCGAGAAGATGGAATCTGGGAGGGAGGAGGACGTGCCTTCAGGTGCCCACTCCAGATAATTGTGCCTCGCTTGTAAAACCAGCGGAAAGTGTATTCTCCCCCTCAGCACACGCGCGTGCTACCCACCCTGCCCCAGCTCAGGCGCTGGAGCAGGTGAGACGTTCCAGTCGGGTCCTACGAGGCTCCCCTTGTCCCATGTGCCTCTCCTTGCACTCTCGGTCCTGCTCTGTGACAGGGTGGCTGCTCTGAGGAAGACAAGCTTTTCCATACCCACAACACACGGAGGACCCGCCGGCACGGGGTTGCTGCTGTGGACTGAATCACGCCCCGCCACAGTTCACATGCTGAAGCCCTAACCGCTGGCGTGATGGCATTTGGAGATGAGGCCTCTGGGAGATAATTAGGTGTAAATGATGTCATGAGGGTGGGGTCTTCGTGATGGGATTACTGCCCTGGTAATCACGCTGTCATGCACGCTCTCTCTCTTTCTCTCTCTCTTCGTCTCTTTCTCTCTCTCTCTCTCTCTGTCCTATGAGGACACAGCAAGAAGGCGGCCTTCTACAAGCCAGGAAGAGAGCACTCACCAAACGTCAACCCTGCTGGGACCCTGGTCTCAGAGTTGCAGCCTCCAGAACGGTGAGAAAATAAATCTCCGTTGTTGGAGCCACCCAGCCTCTGGCATTTGTTACGGCAGTCCCGGGCAGGCTGACAGTTGTTGTTGGGGTATTTTCCCTCCCTTCTTTTTACTTTGAAGAATTAAAGAGTTCTTTGAGGGTGGGAGAAAATAAATGTACTATTGAATTGATTTCAAGTTTGGCTACGAGAATTTTTGTTTTAACTCGTTTAGTTCCAGAGTTTCAAAAAAGAAGAAGAAAGGAAAACGAACTCAGATCTCAGAGGAAGGGCAAACCCTTCCCAAAGAGCTCACTATAACTTTTTTCTTTAAAACAAGGGCCAACCCTTGTGTGAGTCATCTGTGGTCAGAGTGTTATAACTGAGAGGCAGAAAAGCACAGTATTGAGGTCTGGAGCCAGATGACCTGGGTTCAGATCCTGGCCTGGCTCTTGACATGAGCTTGGGCAAGCAATTTTCACCCTGTGCCTCAGTTTCCTCATCAATAGGGAATGACAGTAGTGGTGTCTTAGAACATGGCAGCTCCTGTAGGGTGACATGGGGAACATGGTACATCTCAGAAGAAGGGAAGTGTGCTTGATAGGCCGTCCTCAGTTCTTCCCTATAAAGCCTCCAAGCACCTATCGCCTACTCCAGGAAGCCTTCCAGAATGCAGAAGGGAGTCTAGTCCAGACCAGAGCTCTACAAGGGCAATTTTCCGAAGACACAGGTAAGTTTTACGTGTGCATCCTGTTAGTCTAGACGGTGTTACCCCAAGTGTGGTCTGCGGACCAGCAGCATCAGCTGTCCCCTGAAAGCTTGTTAGAACTGCAGAATCTCAGACTCACTAGAATCAGAATCTGCCTTTTAACAGGGCCCCAGGTCACTTTGCACATTAAAGCGTGAGAAGCACCGGTTCAGGTGTCACCTATTACGTTGACAAGAACCATTGGTACCACCATTCCTGGAAGGGGTCAGTGGGGGGAGTGGAAGGTGCATCTCTGCTCTTCGTAACTGAGAAGGTTCCTCACACCTGCAGCCACTGGCCAGCGTGCGTCTGTGGAAAGAAAACTAGGGGACAGCAGGGGAGCTGCTCCAAAAACACCTCTTTCATGCAGGTTTTTGTTATATCCTAAGCAAATCCACCTGCAAGATACCGGGCCCTGAACACTGCAGTTGAGTCAGACAGATGAAGGTCACAGACCGGAAGCTGTGCTGGAGGATAGTTCCAGGCCACGAACACTACTCATCTTAGGGAGACAGACATTGTGTTTATAATAAGGATTGTCTATCTGCCTATCAACAAAACCCAGCACACTTGCGCGGGTGAAGCCATCTAAAGCCATAGGCAGAGCTCGTATCATCAATCAATCCAGAGTCCATATGAAACCCCGTGTCAGGAGCCAATGGACAAGCCAGAATATTGTTAGTAACGTCTCCAGTTCCCTCTTGTGACCCTAAAGGCCGTTAGCTGATTTGGGGTGTCACATGTCACATTCCCTCCTACGTTTGCCACTAGCAACTGGAAGCTATAACCTCACAGATTAGTGTTCTGTAGCATGCATTAAACTTAGATATTTTTTTCCTTTTTTTTTTTTTTTCCGGTTTGAAGTCTTTGCCTGCAGACACAACTGAGAAATACAATAAAGGCAACAAATATTGTTCTGCCTGCTCATGCCGAAAATGATCCAATCTCTGACTCAGCCTTACCTTCAAAACAGTGCCTATGCCAGGCAGTGCCCGTGACGTTTAAGGTCAAGTAGCAGCACACTGACACTGCAGAAATATGTGTTCCCTAAAGCCCAGGCCGGAACAAAGCCAGCCACTCCCTGTAAATAAAGTTTCCACAGTGAAGCTCGCCCAGATAGAAATCCCACAGGCCCCACACTCCCTGAGCCTGAGGCCTAAAGCTACCCAAAAGCAGAAGCCTCTCTCACCACCTATTATTTTGTTCTCCAAAATGCTTATTTTTGTCAATAACTCATGGTTCTGGGTCCATGAAACGGATATTAGGGTTTTCAGGGAGCTCAAGCAATAACAGCCGTCCTCCCCACCTCTGTTTAGATCATTGGCTAAGTCAAGCAGATGGAGACGAGCGAATCACCCTCATCCCCAAGAAGGCTGTTCAAGGCCGTGGCCTGTAGTCTGCAGTCAAGCGGGCTTGCTGATAACTCACCCGTCCTCCAGGAGAGAAAGCAGCCAGAGATGGGACTGGGACCTAGGATCCCTGCCCCTCCTAGCTCTGAGACGTGTCGCCTCTGAGGTTGAACCAGATGATCTCTGAGATAGCTTCAGGAGCCAAGGATTCTGTGGCTATCAAGGTAATAGGGTCCCATCTGTTTTTCTCTCCAGGCCTGAACTGTTCTCCAGCATCAACATTTTCCAGGTGATTCCTAAAGCTCTGAGGCCCCATCCAACTGGCCTCTGTTCACAAAGCTTCACACCTTCCCCCTCTAACTCCTGCTGCTGCCCATCCCTCCTAACCTAAACCCACTCACCTTTTGCTGACTCATTCCTGCCTTTCTTCTCCTTTTGCAGACGTCTCTGGCCCTCTGGGCCTGGTCTCCCCCTAAACTGAAGTCCCAGCAATCTCAGTTCCTGCTACTCCACTCTGGGAGCCCCCGATTCTTCCCAGCCCTTCTCTCGAGCCAAATAAACATCACAGAGCACCCCCAAGCCTCAGGACCGAAAAGGGATTAACGGTGATACACATATCACCTGTGCCACTCACAGAAAGACATTTCTTTTTAATCCGTGAGCCTGTCTAAGATGGCTTTGTCTCTTCTCTGATTGTTTGCTCTGGGGATGAAACTGCCTTGCTTCTCCAAAGGGGACAGTTAAACTTTAAAGACCCTCTCATCTGCTGTGGCATTGGGGCCCCAGGGGGGTGGGGAAGCTGTTATTATTTAATACATATCAGGGGCCTCCAACTCCCTGACGCCTCCCACCCATCTTGCTGTCACTATTACGTGCATTGTCCGTCCCCTGCTGGTATTTCTGTACGGGATCGCCGCCATACGGATGCTGATAAATGCTATATAAAAGTCTATTAAATTAATCTAATGGCTGCCATGCTGGTCCCCTAATGACACGGCAGACAGGAGGGTCTTTAAGTGCTTCCAGGAAGGCTCGGAATTATTTTCCTCACTGGACTGTGGTTTAAATAACCAAGCTGTAGCAATTAAGGGGATTTTCTCAAAACTCCAACCTCCCAACTCCAAGTTCAAACTAGAGGCTCCCCGTGGGGAACCACTTAGGTTCCTAGAGACAAGTTTGCAAAACATTCAGATTTATTTCTTAAATTTTCTCTTCTGTGCTCTCCCATCCCCACTCCCCGTGCCCCTCTCACCTCTTGTCATTTCCTCCTTTCTTTCTGCCTTTGTACTAATCTACTTTCTGCCTTTGTAGATTTTCCTGTACTGGACATTCTGTATAAATGAAATCTCACATTATATAGTCTTTTATGTCTGGCTTCTTCCACTTAGCATATTTTCAAAGTTAATCCATGTTTTAGCATATATCAGTACTTCATTCCTTTTTATTGCTGAATAGCATTCCATTGTACAGATATACTACATTTTATTTATCCGTCCATCAGTTGATGGATATTTGGGCTGTTACCAATTTTGACTATTATGAATAA
This sequence comes from Eulemur rufifrons, assembly GCF_041146395.1. Classification (NCBI taxonomy): domain Eukaryota; kingdom Metazoa; phylum Chordata; class Mammalia; order Primates; family Lemuridae; genus Eulemur; species Eulemur rufifrons. Next base: position 32,007,574 of record NC_091006.1, read on the forward strand.
TGTCGCTATGAACATTTGTGCACAGCTTTTTGTGTGGACATATGTTTTCATTTCTCTCGAGCGCACGCCTAGGTCACACAATAACTCTGTGTTTAACAATTCTAGGCATTGCCGGACCACCTTCCAAAGCGGCTGCACACTTTACACTCTCACCAGCAGCGTGTGAGGGTTGCAGTTTCTCCACGTGATCACCGACACTGACTATCTGCCTTCTTGATTCCACCCATCCCTTGGTTCTGAAGTGGTATCTCATCTCGGTTTTGATTTGTGTTTTCCTGAGGGCTAGTGATCTGGAGCATCCTTTCTTGTGCTTATTGGCCATTTGCATATTTTCTTTGAAGGATGTCTACTCAGATCCTTTGACCATTTTCCCACTGGGCTGTTTGTCTTTTTAGTTGACCTCTGGAATCCATCCACATCTCTCCATTTCCCTAGTCCAAGACGCTATCACATTCCACCTGGACCACTGCATAAACATCCTAACCAATCCCCCCGTGTCCCCTCTTGCTCCTTGCCAACCTCTCTTCCTACAGCAGCCGATATATTATTTTTAAACTGCAAATCTGATCTCATCACTTCTTGCTTAACACCTTTCAGTTATCTCCCATTGCACTTGGGACAGAGCCCCAAATCCTTCATGTGGCCCACGGGGCCCAGGGTGACTTTTCCAACCCATTTTGAACCTTTCGGCCCCTCACTCTGTGCTCACCAACACTGGTGTCCTCTCAGATGCTCCAATGCCCCAAACTCCTTCCCACTTCTGAGCTTCCACTCACGTTGCACACCCGATGGGTTCTCACTGAGCATCTGACATGTGCCGGGCACTGGGCTGGCCGCTGAAGGTGCTGCAGCCACCAAGTCCAGTGCACTCCCTGACCTCTGGGGGCGGACAGTCTGGGTGGGGAGACAGAGGGTCAACAAGCAATTAAGCAGGTGGCTACATAATGCCAGTTGCAAAGGGTGCCAGGAAGGAAGAGTACATAGTACGGTGCATTGTTTCCTCTGCTTAAAATCCTCTTCTCCTCAGCCTGGCCTGAACAGCTATTCAGCTAACATGTCACCTCCTCAGAGAATCCTTCCGTGATCCCCAAGTGAGGTCAAATTCCTCTATGATGCATCCTGAAAATCCTCTTTGGAGCGTATATCAGAAATTTAAATCGACTATTTTACATTTTTATAATTATTTGCTTAACATCTGCCCACTGCATAGTGAGTCTCCTTGCCTCTGCGTCCACAGTACCCAGAACAGTCTCTGACCCATTAAAGATCTTAAACAGATGCTGGCTGAATGAACAAAAGAATCCAGGAATAGAGGAATGAATGATGGCTGGAGCCCGAGGTGCCCAGCAACTCTCCAATGGGACATTTGTTGTCTTTGACCTCCCACCTCTTTTTTTTTAATTTAAAAAAAATTTTTATTTTTAATTATGGGTATATAACAGTTGTGTATATGTATAGGGTACATGTGATGTCTTGAAACAGGCATACGATGTGAATTAATCAAGCCAGGGTAATTGGGGTGTCCATCACCTCGGGCATTTACCGTTGCTTTGTGTTAGGAACATTCCAGTTCCACTCTTTTAGTTATTTTAAAGCATACCCTACCTTATTGTTGATTACAGCCACCTCTTTCATTGCCACTGTGCAAGTCAAGTCCTAGGTAGTGTCATCTTTAACTTAGTCACAGGAATCCAGACTGCTCCTTTTTATTCCCTCTTTCCATAAATATGTGCCCAAGACAGAGCAGTTTACTTGCCCTCTTCAGAGATGATTCATTAGTAACGTTCCACCCAGACAGCCACTGGAGTGTGGGAACAAGGACAGCACTGCAAGCCTGAGGCCAGGACTGGGGGTATAGTTAGTCACCGCTGGAGCCCACGGTGTGTCCGCGGATGATCAGGAACATGACCCAGGCTGCCCTCTGCCTGGCCAGCCAACATCTCTTTAGCCTCTTTCTCTTTTATTTTCTGGCTATTCTGGGTCCAAGCAGAATGCTCTCTTGGCAACTATGCATACAAGAGAGCTAAGATCCTTCTTGGCTAGGTTTCTAGGCATAATTCTTAGGCTGAGACAGATGTCGGCCCAGGTATCCACGCCCCTCTCTGGGTTTCCCCATTCTTGTGCCCTGAAGCTTTCCTGGTGCAGCTCTTCCTGGCCTTCCTCATCCTCATTCCTTGGCAACCACGCTACCTCCCGGACTGACCCCTGTTTCTCTTCCTGCTACTATTCTGTTTCCCCACTGCTTCTCTCCCTCTACATTCTTGGGATCCCAAAGTCATTCATCTTTCATTAAATTTTCTCAACAAACCTCACTGGGATACTTTCAATGAATATTTTGATGAGTATTCAACATAAAAGAAAACTAAGATTTGGTAAAAATGAGTACCTGCAATATGGATATATTTGCTCATTGGGCCCTGACTACACACCTGTTTTTCCTACAACCTGTCACCATCATTCCAACCTTTGCTATTCCTAGAGGGCAGAGACTATGTCTCTGCTCCCCGTTACCAAGCACAGTGCCTACAGGTGGCAGGTACTTAGTGCTTGTTTGAGAAAGGATGGACAGAGGATGGGAAGGACAGAGAGGAGAGGAGAGAAGAAAGGGACAGTCTTAAGTTTAGACAGAATCCTGTTTCTTTAGTACATTGTCTAGAAGCCGAGCTGTCCAATATGGTGGCCACTGGCCACATGTGGCTATTAAAATTAATTGAAATTTAAAATTCAGTTCATCAGTTCTAGCCATATTTCAAAAGCTCAATAGCCACAAGTAGCTGGTGGCTACCGGTATTGGTCCAAGCAGATGTAGAACATTTCCATCATTGCAGAAAGTTCTTTTGGACAGACCCTAGAAACTTCCTAAATGCCTATAAATGTTTTGTTCTGGGAAAATAGGGAGGTGTTTGGTGGTGGTTTTGCTAAGGATATGGTAAGAAAATGGCGACCCCAGACCATAAATATAATGTGAGCAATTCTACTTATATTTCTTTGAAAAAATCAGATTTAAATCAAAGAAAAACAGAGAGATATTTGGCTTACCTGAATTTAGGAGGTAAAATAATCTTATGATTTTGTGCACTTAAAGCATAAACTTGAAAAAGTAACTAAAAATCCCCCTTATGATTAATTACTTCTATTACTCTTAATCTTAACCTATGTTTGAAATACCCTCACCCCGCCACGGGGACCGCATCAGTTAGGCAAATTAGCAGCCCTGTCACAGCAAGGGAGCACCAGGCACGAAACCTCATTGATTTTAATCCGCTGATACAGCCTTTGTGAAACTGCATTTTTTTTTAAGTGTACCAATTTAGTTAAAAATATAGAAACTCTAAAGAAAATTCTCTTTTTAGGTAATCTTTAAAAGGCACTTTAATAATAATGGGCATACATTCTACATTTTTTAGACTTATTAAAGTGTATTCCAGCAGGACTTGTGCTTAAAATGTCTTCATTAGCTTAGTTTTTGTTGTTGTGTTTACTTAAAAAAAACAAAATTCTTTAGCTCAGAATTTTCATTGATTTAACGTCAGAGCTTCACTGCTCTGTCCTGACTCCACGTCCTCTCCCCTGCAAGCTTCACGCTGCAGTAGTGAGGTTGTTCTGTCTTCCCAGACGTGCAAGGGTCTGTTCACGCAGTTGGGAAGCGGGGCGCCATATTGTTTTAGGCAGACTCTTCCACAGTGAAGCCAGAGGAGCTTGTGCTGGAAGTTTAGGAAAAGAAGAGCAGCGGAAACCATACAGCAAATAGAAAGCAACACATCCCCTGCAGAATGGCAAGAGAATCTGTGATGTGGAAACTAAGAGAACAGTCTTAACAACATATTCCAAACTTCCTGCAGATGTTTATATCTTCAGACAGATGAAAAGTTTCTATATATAGCTGTGCTTTAGCAAAATACTTTTCATGCTCAGGCTATATCCCAAGAATGATAGGTAAAGCACAATGAATTTTTTTTTTTTTTTTTTACAAATGGTGAAAATGTTTTCTCTGTTGGATAAATCAGATATGCAAGTCATTCAATTGCCAGGTTCTTCTCCAAACTGTGTCTTCCTCTTTGGTGGAGTGAAACAAAACATTGAATAATTAAAGCAAAGGTGCAGTAGTAAATAATTCAATGTAGACCCAAAGCTGTGGAGATCAGAGACTTGGCTCCGACCCCCTGCCCCCTGGCCCCGCTCACGTCTACCTCAGATTCTGGAACTTGCTATTCCCTCTTTCTGGAATTCCCTGTCCCTCAGATGCCCTTGGGGCTTAGTCCCTCAGCTACCTGGAGCTTTGCACAAATGTCCCGCTCTCAGTGAAGCCCACCTTGCCCACCCTCTTCCAAACTGCAAACACAAGGTCCAGGTAGACGCTCCCCAGCTATAGGAAGAGGACGCCTGTGAGGGAATCTGGTTCGACCAAGGGCAGAATCCAAACGTCGCAGCACTTAGGTGTGAGTCAGGCAGTTGTAGGCTCCAAGTTGTAACCCATCCTGGCACCCAGCATTTCTCCCTGGCTGCCCCGGGAGATCTGAGGGACGAAATTAAAACTCCAGCATTCATGGACATACCACTAACCCTTGCGTCTAAGCACATGAGTTTGTTTTGTTTTTGTCTTTTTTTATTTTTATTTTTTAGAGGAGAATGTAGACCGTACATTCACAAGGTTCAAAACTCAAAACATAGAAAGGATATTCAGTGAAAACCGCTCCTGCCTCTCCTCCCTTTCAACTACCTGCTCCTCCACTGAAAGCCACGGATGTCATCAGTGTCTGGCGCAGCCTTGCAGAGACATTTTACAGATATCCAACCAAAGATGTTTATATTCCCCCTTTACCCAATCGGTGGCGCACTATACATACTCTTATCTTTATCTTTTTCACGTGTATGTCTTCAAGATATTCCCTTTTCAGTTTCCACACTCCTTTCATGGCAGCTTAGTAATCTCTTGGTGTACCATCATGTTTTATTTAAGCAGAGCCCTTGAACATGCGGGCTACTTCGAATCCTTTGTTGTTAAAAACAGTAACCTTGAGCACGGGTCATTTCTGCCTGGGCAACTCCTGTGGGATTGCTGTGGCCCGGGCGTGAGCTTTCTCAGGTTTGATCAACAGTGCCAAACTGTCCTTCCTAAGGAAGACGCCCTGTGTGATGTGTCCGTGGTCTAATGTTCACCCTCTCAGGCAGAGAGGCTGAGACTACTGAAATAGGACTCTTTCAGCACAAAATCCACACTTCAGGGCTCAGGGCTTGGCACACAGTTGGAGCTTACTAAATGTTCGTCAGGGAGGACGAGAGGATGAGTAGACGGGAGGACGGATAGATGGAGACACAAACTAACGGTGACATTCAAGACAGCGCAAGCACCGCCTCCTCCCACAAAACCCCAGTCTGTGCTTCCTCTGCTCCCTTTTGTTGTCAGGGCCACAGTTTAAGATTTCATTGTTCTCTGCTTCATACATGTCTCTTTTGAGTTCTCAGATTAAGGGTCAGTTCCTGGGGGGTCAGTGCTGGCAAGGCTGGCGGTAAAGGGCAAAGCAGATGGAATCCCAGCGCCACCGTTTACTAGCAGGAGGACTCCGGGCAAGTTGCTAAATCGACCTGGCACCAGTTGCCTTGTATGTCAAATAGGGGTGAGTACACTTGTACCTACCTACCCCACAGCTGGTGCCGAGAGCATTTAACACACTAATGTGAGTAACGGGCTTAGAGCACACCCGCCAATAGCAAGCCCTGGGCAAATGTTTGCTGTTCATCACAATCGTGTTTCTGTTGTATCTCCTCCTTTGCTTAGAATACTGGTGGGCACACAAATATTCTGCTAATATTTCACCACCGATCCCATACACTTTAGTGAACAATCAATTTTAGATGGACCATGCCATTCTTCCGGCATGCACGTTGCTTCTGATTCCTGTTGACCATCGCAGACCTTGTCTGCCTAGCTCGGACCAATGCGAGCTTTGAGCAAGTCTATCTTAACTCGTGCCACCAGTTTTTAATTTTATCTACTAGGATCCAAGATGACAGCCATGAACAAGACAACAAAATCTTTGCCTTCGTAGAGGCTTCTTTTTAGGGGAGCAGACACAGCCCACGGAGCTAAGTGAAAACAAGGCAGCCACCCCGGGGAATTCGCTGCACACAATGACTTTGTTTTGAAAGTTGCAGAGACAAAATTATCCCAATTGTCTGTCAACACCTCCCAACGCGCCTGGCTATTTGCTCTGCTCTGTGCTTCATTCATTTCAGCTATGAAGCTTTTACCTAAGTTCTCTGAATTTCCTTTCTCGAATATCTCCTTAATCAGATCCGCTCTCCCCCTCACCTCCTTGATCTTCCTTCTCAAATTCAGTTGCTAATGACGTGTGCGTGTGCCAGACTGCACACATGTTGTGCTGCAAACGACTCCGCGCCTGTTAATTTCATCCTCGGCGCAAGCAGGGATGCTTGAGTTACAGCAGATGCTGGCTCCCCGGGGCTTCCGCGCCCATCGATCAGCTCTGCTGAGGAAGGGAAGGAAAGTTTCCTCCTTGACTACCATTTGAATATAATTTACTGTGTTCTGAAAGAAAAGTGGGGAGACATAAAGGTACTGATAGGCAGTAACACAAACGAATTGTGACGGATGACACCGGGGTTGCAGTTTCAAGGGAACACGCTTTTAAGTCACTAAATGATTGCAACAGGGAGGCAACTTCTCCACGGCTGTGCCAAATGGGCTCCTTCTAACGGGCCAACGTGCCTGTTGGAGTCCATCAGGGAGTGAGATGGATAATTATTATTTATTTAAAATAAGCACACAGGGTTTTAGAGCAAGGACGTCATACACAGACTATGTGAATTTGAATCCAGCCTCCAGCCTTGAGCAGGTTACTTAATGTATCTGTGTAGAATGGGAGGTCCAGCTTCCCCTCGCTTGGGAGGGGATGAAATGAGCTAATATATAGGATTGTTGGGAGGGGATTGAGTTAATATATAGGATTTTGGGGAGGGGATTAAATGAGTTAATATACAGAAAGTGATCAGAACAGTGGCCGGCATGTAGTAAGCACTACACTGATGTTCTCTCTGTTTGACATGATGAACAGTGAATTTTGTCCCCTGCCAGGCCCTGAGCTAAGCCTGTCTGTCCACGAGTTCCCTTCACTCTCACCACCTCCTCCCACCCTGTGACACCCCCATTGCCCTCATATTTTAAAGGAGGGAACAGATGGAGGGCCGTGTACTAGTCTTCCAAACCCAGTTGAATTTCTGGCTTTGCTCTTATCCTTATTTAGTTTGTATATGTGAGTATCTTCTGTTTATTTATTTGCATTTCTGATTACATATAGATTGCATTACATTAAACCCTGGAAACAAAGACTCCAAGCTCTTCGTAGTGGTCGTCTTTGGGTGATAGGATTGATGAGGGACTAGTTTTTTTCCTTCTATTTTTCTTATTTTGCTGATTTATAAAGCTAATTGTGTTTGTGTTCATCTACAATGGAATGTATAAAATGAATGTTTTCAAATGGGGAAGAGCAGATTTAGTTCATTCTCCCTCCCCTGGAGTAACTTAATCAACCTCCTCATCAGAGCGTGTTACTGGAAGTCGGGAGCTGAATGCCACACACCGGCCCGCGGCTGGCTGGTTGGTGAAGGGTTGTTGCTATGTCTGGGGACTTGCTTTTCCCATGAGATACCTAAGTCCACCCAACGACATCATTTCATATGGGGAATTTGTCATATACATACTATACAGAGAATACTACATCTGAGATAAAGAGCATAATATCATAAATCATTTAAAATTAGAATAAAAATAAACAACAACAAAAGCAACAGCATCTCCCCTATGTAAGAGTGAATTGCTTAAATTTCAGGTGGTTTGTGAGTTCCTGTGCGTTGGGCACTTCTGCTATCACGGGCCTGGCCTGAAACGGAGGTTAATTAGCTGTTCCCTTGCAGCTTAGAGCCCACTTCTCCTTTAACAATACCACTCGAATTTTCATTTATCTTTTCCACTTTCCTGCTCACTTGAAAATCTGTTGAGAAGACATTAGAGGTTGAATAAAAAAGGCGAAAAATGAAGCCAAGGCAGTCCTGCCTCACACCAACCCCATGGAAGACAGCAGCCTGGAAGCTCTAAGGTAGGCTGTGGAGCTCAAGAATTCAGTGGGGTTAGAAGTCCTCCTCGGTCAGTCCATAGCTGCCACAGATCTCAGGGCACTCGCGGAAGACAGGTAACAGCAACGAGAGGAAAGCCTATGTCCTCTCTATGCCTCTCACCTCAATTTTGCAACTTATTTTACAATAGAGACCCAAAAACAAAAAATTAGAATTGTCCAAACTGTGATAGAACCCCCTATAAGTTATGTATTACCAATAATGCTGTACAATGTGTCACCCGATTTAGTTACTTACAATAGCAACCATGTATGATTTCTCAGCTGTACAGTTCTGCTCACCCGTGTTAGGCTCAGCTAATCTTGGCTGGACTCATCCATGCATCTGTGGTCAGCAGGCGGTTGGCTGGGGGCTGAGTTGACCTGCCCCCAATCCACGTGGTCTCTCATCCTCCAGCAGGCTAGCCCAGGCTAGCTCACACGGCAGCTGGAATGGAAGCAAGCAGAATCTTTTGATCTTAAATTCAGAACAGACTCTCCATCACTTCTGCTGATTCCACTAGCCAATGCACAGCACAGGTGAGCCCAGATCCCAGGGATGGGAAAGAGCCAGGTCACGTTGCAAAGGGGGTGGATACAAGGAGCGGCGAAAACTTGGGGCCACATTTGCAGTCGACCCACCACAGACCTGAAACATAATGGTACCCGAAATAAGCAACGATCAGGAAATATATTTCATTGCTGTAATTGTTCTGAGACAGTGTAACTCACAGGATCTTCATAAAGATAGAAACCAAAAAACACTCATTGAAGTTGCTTCAGATGGCTTAACAAGGTCTCTTGATCTCAGATTTTTTCTGACATAATCAAGTTTTGACCAAAGGTAGAAACATAACTTGGGAAATTATTCTGTGGCCTGAAAAACATTCTCTTTTAAATGAAACTCTAAAAATTTATATTTAAAAGCGTATGTGTACTATGATCGCAACCATGTGAAACTGTATGTACAAAAACAAAGATGGACTGGGAACACACTGGAGGGAAAATAGTTATGATACATCAAGATAATGAGATGGTTGTGTTTCTCTCGTTTTTCAAAATGTTCTTTAATGCTGGGGTTATTTACGATCTTAAAATAAAAAGGGGGATGTAAATATGTTGAAAGCAAGGATTAAAGAGCATTTATCTTCCATAGTGTACACAATGTACAACAGCAGAAACTCAGTATTGTCTGTTTATTTTATCATCCTTGACGCTGACAATGAAATATTCAAATGCCAAGAAACACAAAAGCAGTTCAGAATTATACTGGAGGAAGAGTTATGTGACTCCACTGTCATTACTTAATTCATACAAAATGCCTTAAATAAGTGGTTTTATCTTTATCTTGTGATCATTTTTATTGAGCAGATTTCTATGACTGTATCTAATGATGACAAGGCAGCCGGGCCTGTGAGCTGACACATACCTAACCGTGCAATCACAGTCATTTGAAAAAAAGAACAAAAGAATAATCACAGCTATATATTCTCTGGGTGGTTTTGGATACAAATACTAAAACTGGGGCAAATGTTCACAATTAATGTGTCCGAAGGCAAAAAGAAAAACCTGGCTTAGTAGGAAACATTTTAACTTAGAATGTCAAGCAATAAAGTTAACTCAATGTAGGAGCAAAGGAAACATGTTTCATATTTTGTTTTCCAGGGTTGAGCACAAAGCTTTTAATCTTAGTCGGAAGCTTGATAAAAGGATGCAGCCCTCTCTGAATCAAAAAAGCCGTTTTTGCTCTTTAGACTATTGAATAGCTGTGAGAAGTGAATTGATGGTTCTAGCCTATTCTTAGATCCTCCCTTGTCTCATACTTCCCTACCAAGACCACACATAACCATAATAACAATTTTATATCCAGGCCACGCTGATTCTTTTCAAATTATCTTTGCATACATTTTCTGATTTAAGATTCTTCTAACCCAATTGATTGAATGGCACAGATATTATGATCTCCATTTTGCAAATAAAGAAACCAAGTTAAGCAGGGTGTGGTGCTGTACACCTGTAGTCCCAGCTGCTCAGGAGGCTGAGGCAGGAGGTTCGCTTGAGCCCAAGTGTCCTTGTCCTCAGTGTTCCCTTAGATAGCCTCTGGTTTGCTCCTTCACTTCCTTCAATCTCTGTCCAGACATCAGCAGCGAATTCTTCCCTTGGCGCCCTAAAGGGGGGCCTCCTTCCCCCCCATGGCCCCCCACTTCATGTCAACACGAAGGATGTGATATGTGATAGGACAGATCAGCTCATTCATTTGTTTATCTACCACTTTCCCCCACTGAAAACGAAGCCTCGGGCAGGCGGGCACATGTTTTAAATTTTGATTCAGTGCTTGATACTCAGGACCTGGAATAATGTTTTATACACAATAGATTTTTCATCTTCCAGGGAGAGACAGAAATTAAACAAGTGAATGAGCAAAGTTTTCACACCATATATCATATAATTGAATGATTTATGCCATAAAGAAAAATGAAGCTGGTAAGGGAATAGACAACTATATCTTGAACATTTCCTTGTCATGATACATTTTTCCAAAGAGTAATTTGTAAGGGGCTGCACGATATTCCATTGTATAAAAATACCACAATTGTATAAATTCTTTTCTGGGTTTTCTTCCCTTCTTCCTTCCTTTTTTCTTTTTCTTTGGCTGTTTTTTGTTTGTTTTTGTAGCTAGCACTACCGTGGCCATCCTCATGCATAATCTTGATCATCTGTGTTCCTCAAAGAATTGTGGAGTCATAGGATTAAAAAGGCTTTTGAAACTTTTGCTACATTTTGGAAAATTGATGTTCAGAAATGTACCCATTCATTGTGCCACCGACACACCATGTCTCTTGTAATTTCAAGATTTGCAGGCATTGGGCCTGTATCAATCCCCACATCAACAACTGGAGGAAGTTTGTGTGGTCTCGGTTGAGTCACCCTCTGTTCAGAGACCCCACAACAAAAGCTGTTGACATCGCTTGACTGGACCCTGCATGTTCGGTTGAGAATGTGCAGGCGTGGGAACTCCTGAGAGCCGAGGAAGGAACCCGAACACTTGCATAGTGAGCTGTGTCGCCTTGGGCACAATATTTAACCACTTGGCTATTTAACCTTGTCTTTCACAGGGTGATGGCACCGCCTACTTCACAGGACTGCGGTAAGGTTTAGAGGCAATGATATGCGTCAAGCACCTGGCAAGAAGCTTGTCTTTAAGCAATATTAGTCAGCCACCAACACCCCACCAGATTCTCCTTCCCTGTCCCACCAATTCCTCCATCTCAGCCCCTGTCTCCCAAACCACAGCAGTTGCTTCTCTAACATCTTAGGATTCTGAGTTTGAATGAATTATCAATACTCGTTTTATTTTACTTGATGTCCAAAGTCTCTGATGGAAGGTGGACAATTTAATAATCAAGGGAGAGGAATTGTCCTTTCTGTGATGTTGCCAGACTCTCTCTGGACGGAGGTTACTACATCAGCCCTCTGAGTGAAAACCAGGCTGCTGAGGCCAACAGCCTCTCCAATGAGACTTCCCTCCGGTTTGACAAAAGCCTCTTTTGGAGAAATGCCCACATGATTCCGTAGCTTTCTGTGTTGAAAGTCTACCAACAACAGTGGATCAAAGCCAGGAAGTGTTTAGCCATTTACAAAGTCATAACTGACTTGTGTTACCATTCCTTTCCATTTGCAATCACTCACTGTATGAGTTCCAGATGAACTCATGACTGAATACCACTTGAATTCATGATGTGTTTGGGCTTGGGGGCAGATTTTATCAACATTTATTACATTATTCATTCACTGAGAGTTTATTTAGCACTTGCTACATTCCAGGTACAGAGATAGGTACTGCAGGTCAGTGGTGAATAAGAAAGACATAGTTCTACATTCAAGACACTTCCAGTGTACAACAGAGACAGATAAACAATAGATGGGAAACAAAAATGCAAACGACATTACTTATAGTGTAAAATTAAGATAAGAGCCACACAGAAGAGGGAATGCCTTAACTGTATTTATCTGAGACATCTAAACTAGGGAGGTGGGTGAAATTTAAACCAGACTCTGAAGAATGACTTGTTAAAAAAAAAAGAGTATGACAAATTGTGACAGATTGTGTTTCGAAAAACAGTCACAACTGCATGTCAGCCCCACACCACTCAGGGACCTGCCACTCCTCCATCAAGTGGTGGACTCCATGTCCCCTCGCTCTGCCCCTGGACAGGTCTCTGTGACTGGGGTTTATGCTGGGGCTAAGGGCATCAGCCCCCCAGTTCTCAGGCCTTCTGCTTTGGACTAGAATCATACCCCCAGCTGTCCTGAGCCTCCAGCTTGCAGACAACATGTCATTGGACTTCTCGTCCTGTGTAATCACACGAGCCAGTCCCTCATAGTGATCAATCTCTCTCTCTACACATGTGTATGCATGTGTGTGCGTGTGTATAGGAGATATATATATATAACATATATACATATGTAGGATATATGTGTGTATATATGTCCTATACAACCTATATATTGTCTACTGGTTCTGTTTCTCCGGAGACCCTGACTAATATAAAGACCATTTTGATGGACTGATGAGTTGACTAACTGGATTCCAAAGGATTGAGAGGTTGCAACAGTGAGAGTGAAAAAACCTGAGAAACTTGTCACTGACCAAAAGTAGAGAGACAGGGCAGTAACAAAATGGAAATGTGAAAATCCGCAGAGATTTTTTTTCTGTTTTGAGTTGGGGGAAATCTAGGATGTACATTAATGCAGGAAAAATAGCCTGGTAGCAGGAAGACAGAAGTACGGTCAAGGGGGCAAGGTTTCTGAGAACCTATGAGGGGATGGGATTGAGAGCACAGGAGGGACTGGTCATGAATGAGAGGGTGGTCCCTTGTCCACTGCAGCGGGAAGGGGAAGAGGAGCGGTTGAGTGCGGGGCTGAGTGCCTCTGGTGATGGGAGGACGGCAGTGTGCTCTCGGACAGTACATGTACAGATGCCCTATGTATATTCCCTGTATGTACCCTGTACGTACTCTACTCTCAGAGCTGTAAAGCTGAGGTGTGAGCCCAGGGTGAGAAGGGGGCTGGGAGGCCAGGGCTTTGAAGAACAGAGAGAGTGAGCTGATTAGAAAACCACAATGAGATTACCGGGCAGCACTGAGATTATCCAACATCACTGCAGTGAACATGTTTGAAACGATACCCATCTGTTAGACTTTCTCCTGAATGCCCCAGCAGCTTGGGAGTGGCACAGGGAAGGCGAGTGGTTCGGGCTGCCTTTTTCTAGAATTGTGGGACAGGAAGGACAGAAGGGTGGCCTTATTTGTGAGAGAAGAGCTTTAAAGATGGGGCTCTGAGCTGGACAGTGGGGAAAGGGGAGCCCCGGGAAATCTAGTGGGGAAGAGGGGAGGGGGTGGAGGAGGGCTCAGCTGACGTCGAAGGACAGAGACAACACACAAGGCCAAGGCCAAAACAAGGCAGCGGGAGACAGGAAGTGTGGCAGGAAAGTAGGAATTTAAACTGGGAGTTTCAGGTGGGCATTGGGACTGCTGTGCTATCCTTTGGCCCATATGTGCAGCCTCATTCCGGCCTTAGTCCACCATATTGTAGTGATTCTAAAGGTTGACACGGTAGAAAACATGGTGCGGTGGAAAGAACACTTTCAATTCAGATGGGCCTGAGCTGGGAGCAGGGCTGCTGTTCGCCCCCTGTGTGACCAAGGCAACCTCTCTGTTCACCCACTGTCACCCTCCGTCTCCTTTTCTAAGGAGAAATCAGTATCAAAAGGGTGTTGTAAAAATAAAATAAAGTGATGTATTTAGGTATAGATATACTGACATATATTCAGATATGTAACTGAAATATACATAGATATTTGGTATATACAAAACTTATATATATACAAATTGCTGTCTGCCTATGTCTATATTTACCTACATCTGCAGACTTCTATAGATATCTATAGACAGATAGCAATTGTATATCAAGTTTCTCAACATAAAGTTCTCCGCACGTGGCAGACACTCCACAAATGTTAGCCATTCACACACAATCCTCTCCACCCTCCTTTTTTCACACTTCAGAAAGTAAGAGCCAGCTGATTTAAATGATAATCCTCCACCAGCACTCACGCCTGAAGAATTGCTACTTTCAGAGCCTGGGAAGCGTCCTCCACCGGCCAGAGGACAGAGTCCACAGTGTGAGGCGCTGGGTCTGCACCGGGCAGATGCCCACAGACCCTCCATTCAGGGAGCGCCAGGCCAGCGCGGGCAGCAGCGCAGACGGGAAGGAGCCGGGTCTTTCATGCACTGAGACCCTGAAGAGGATGTCTGTGGGTTTGGTTTTGTCCTCTGGGAAGGCTGCTCTTCACTTTGTATTAATAGCAATAAACAGTTTATATATGTGTGTGTGTGTGTGTGTGTGTGTGTGTGTATACGGATATCAATTTAGAAAATATATGGGTCCCCAAGTCTCAGCAGTGGCTATCCCGTGGCCTCACTGTCTCGGTAATTTAGAAATGACATTGCTCATGAGGCATCGGGGTGTGGCAGCTAGGAGGCTAGACTTTGTCAGATAGACACCTCCGCTGGAAATATTCTGTCCTGGCACCACCCGGCTCCCATTTCAAATACTCCATCAGGCCGAGTACCAGGCTCCTGGGTTTGGGACTTTGAGACTATGGTCACCATTTAGAGCCACAGGGGAAAGCAAGACGTCCTTTTCTTCTCCAACTTAAAAGAAAATTATTTATTGCAAAAATAACATTGTAACAAACAACACGACCAGACATTTTATGGAAAGAAAAATTCACCCCTGAACTGAACATACCAAGAAATCAAAATGTTTTATTTTTTTGACGTGCCCCTCATCATTTCCAATTTGTGAAATATTTATGATTGTAGCATTAAAAAAAAAAAAAAAGAACAGGCAATACCAAAGCTGTGTGAGCTCCCAGACCTGCACTCTCCCACCCTCTTGTCTGACTCCTCTGCCCAGATATATAGATGCAAACTATAGGGGTCTTCCCCTCCCACCCAGCCCACCTGCAGATGGCCCTAATGAAACCCCCAAACTCTCAATCAATCAACGTTTCCAAGCATTACCTACTGCGTGCTCAGCGCCTTCTACTCACAGAGGGGGCGTGGGGGAGGGATGTAGGAAAGAAATAGAAGGCCTGGCCCTTCCTCTCCAGGGGCATTGCCATGGCAACAGAAAGGGGGGCTGCAGAGGGGTAGAAAAAGGGCACAATTACCATGAGAGGCCAGGGCCTAACTGGGGTTCTTGCCCCATTTTGTGTGTGCAGGACGCAGCTGCCTTCTTTGTCCTTCGTGAATGAAGCCACTGATTGTGGTTTCTGAGGCAGTTTCCCAAAAGTGTGTCATGAGAAAGAGGCAAGATGTTAGTGTGCGAAGCAGAAAAAAAACAATTCCATGGCCAGATGAGTTGGGGACATGACGGTTAAAGAAAAACAAACAGGTTTCTGTCTTCAGATCTCAGAGCCTTTACTCTATAACAGGCAGTGTGAATTTCAGGAGGACGCTGAAGCTCGCTGCATTTCCCAAGCTCGCGTGGACACAGAGAGGAACATCTTGAGTATCCAGCATCTGAGAACACACTTTGGAAAATGCAGCTCCAGAATATTCTCTCTCCTGTCTGCCCAAAGACCATACGCCAGATTCTCCTGGATAATTTTAAGTTAAAGGAAGCCACTTCTTTGCCTTCCTCCTCATGCCTGGAAGGTGGTAGAATTGAAGGGAAACACGTAGTTGGGCTGGAAGGCCCTGTGCAGAGATGTGGGAGGTGGTGAGACGGAAAGGATCCAACGAGGGACACCAGTTACCTAGCACCTTCTCCGCTTCGAGCACTGTGCTAGCCCGGGAGCACAGGGAACAGCTGCTGCCGTAACCGAGACCAAAGGCGGCCCCCAAGCAGAAGGCCCCACAACCCAGGTCCATGGATGCCTTTCTGAGAACCCACAGAAATCCCAGGCTTTCCCCATTTCCTTCTCCTTCTGAATTCCCTCTCCACAGTGTGGACAGGAGCCTAGTGAACGGATTCATGATGGATCACTTAGGCTCTTCCAAATCCTTCTTCTTCCTAAGCTTCCTCCTCTAATTTCCTTAGGTCACTCTGTCCTTCCACCTGCTCATGCACTGGTTCCCAACCGTGGTTGCACATTAGAATCATCTGGAAGTTTGCTTGTTTGTTTTATAAATCCCACTGGCTAAACCTCATTCAGACAAATGAGATCAGAATCGCTGGGGGTGAGACTCAGGCCTCAGTACTTTTACTGATGATTCCCCAGGTGATTCCCATTCGCAACCAATGTTGGGAACCACTGACACAGGCCAAGGACAGAATCCTCTCTTTTAACAATGCTGGTCTCTCAGGAAGCAAATTCTTTTCATCTGGAAGCCAACCTATCCTCTATTTTGAGCTAAAAGGGTTCTCCATGGAGTACCTCATTCTAATTCACCTCTGAGGGAGCGTCAGGCCCTGGCCCTCTCTGAGGTTCTGCCCGGATTGCCATCTTTATAAACCACCACCAGGTCCTCTCTAAGCCACTGGCCTCTCTCTTTGCCGTCACTCAAGTGTCACTCAACACATAGGAAATTTGATATCTCTGAATTCCAGACAGACCAAGGTTTCTTAGCCCACCTATGTTTTTAGGAAAAGGAACTGGGTTTCATAGTTAGAGGCCTAGTAGCAGAACCCCAGGACACTATAGGACATGCAAAATAAAGTAGGGGAGGAAACAATCCAAACGTCCATCACCTGACAAATGCATATACAAAATTTGGCATATCTATACAATGGAATATTATGTAGCCACAAAAAGAAATGAGGTTCTAATACATGCTACAACTTGGATGAACCTTGAAACATTATGCTAAGTCAAAGAAACCAGTCACAAAAGGCCACATGTTATATAATTCCATAAATATAAAATGTCCAGAACATGAAAATCTACAGAGACAGAAAGTAAATCAGTAGTCGCCTGGGGTTGGGGGACATGGGTGCTGGGGGGAAGACATGATAGTTAAAGCATGCAGGGCTTCCTCTGGGGGTTATGAAGATGTTCTAAAGCCAAATGTAGTGATGGTTGCACAACTGTGAATATACTAAAAACCACTGCAGTGTACAATTTAAATGGGTGAATTATATCTCAATAAAACTCTTTTTGAAAATGAAGTATAAAATGAGGAGATGATCAACAGTTCATGTGGGTCTCCTCATCAGGATTTTTTTTTTCTACTGGCCACTGTTTTGCTTTCTGTAATTATTCTCTAAGCACAAAAAGAAAATCCAAAGACTCATGTTACTCAGATTTCTCATAGGTGTTGCAGAGGTCATCTTCTGAACCTAACACCCCGCCCCTCAGCTCACAGGAGAAAAAGGAGTTGTGAGCAGAGGAATCCTGATCCCTACCTCACACCTCTCTGTAGTGCCTATAACTCCAGTACGACAAACATTTCACCATCAGAAGAAACTCCAAGAATTCCAGTAAAGCCAATAGTCTGGACTTTCAAAATATGCACTCAATCTGAATAGGAAGATTTATAATCACAGAATTTCAGACCTGGAAGATCTCACAGAATGTAAAGATTTAATCCTCTTATTGCCTAGGCACAGGATGTTTGACAAGCTCCCTCCCCACAGAATTTCGGTTAGGATATGAGGCAGAAATTTCCTCTGCCCTCTCACCCCAAACCTGCCTGAGGAGTGTCTCCTGCCCACCTTCTCCCAGGGCCTTTGGCCTTGCCTTGCTCTCTTCTCTCCTCTTCCCCCAACATCCTTTTCCTCCTTCAGAAAGTTTAAAATTGCCTTCCTGTGTGGCAGGAAATTGAATTTGTCATATCCAACATTCTTCTAACTTTTTGGTTTATAGTAAAAAATTTATGCTTGGTTCTCCAAGCTCTGTTACTAAATATTTAAAGAAAAGCTTTGGGAATTTGGAAAAAATATGTTCTTTTTTTTTTTTTTTTTCCCTCAAGTGCCTGGCTCTTGCAATTCAGTGTGCGGCTTTCTCCACTGCTATTGCTGAAATGGGCATTGAGAATGTGTTTCAGCCATCACAATCCTTTGACTCCTTATTTCTCTTCATATTCCAACTATAAAAATCCTGATCCCCCTTGAGAGTTGAATATTGGACATAATGTTCAAAAAAAAAAAAACCATGGTACCATTAACACATCTAAAAACTTGCTAACTAAAGCTTGCCAGTTCTATGATTCTATGACTTTAACCCAACCAACCCTGGGTCTTCAGTTCTCCTGCCACGGGAGTGGGCCCCCGCCCAGCACCAATCTTTCATTCTTCCTATAAAGTCCTGGGTGGCACCTCCTCCTCCTTTCTATTTTCTCCATACGGTTGGGTGATGGTCTTCTAATACCGCCTCCCAGTGGGCTGCCAGTGGTAGGAGAGAAGGGCCACGTGGCCCCCGAGTTCTGTGGCACAGCCTAAAACAAGCTTATAAATTCTTTGAAATCACTTGTTTTTGTCTTGAAGACTCATACGTACGTTCCATTCTCCTCGAAAACGGATCACTGTTTCTTTTCAATATGACACAGAAGTTGTAAATTACAAATCCAAAGTACTTAGCTTATTTTCTCAATCTCCGAGTAAAATTGACCCTCCAGGATAGAGCAATCCTTTGATCCTGAGGCTTCCAACGGGCCTCAACACACAGCTGAGTGGCCCCTGGTGGTGGGCACAAGTTTCACAGATACGGGAAGGTGATTTGTCAGTGTGGCGTCTGTGTTGCCAAAAAGCATTTCAAGCCACAACAGCATTATAATATCAGGGAGTTGAGACAGTATTTGTGAAATACGTTAATGTGGAAGAGAAAATAAAGAACCAGTCGCTTTGAGCAGGGTTGAAGGCCTCTTCAGAAAATGATAAGGAGTGAAAATTGTTTTGCTCCTTGTTGAGACCAGCAGCTTTTCAGCATTTACCGTAATCATGTAGAACATTTGCACCTTTGTAGCCTGTAATAGGGGAAATATTTAGGGAACGGGATGCCACCACATTAATCCTTGGTTGGCTTCAATTCCAGATCCTTCCAGGACATCCAGAACAAGTGTCATTCATGCCTGGGGGTCTCGAATCATGAATTTCCTCAGAACTGTGGAGAAAACAGAACTTCCCACATGACAGTAAAGCCATAGGTCTGGCTGTCCTAGGGGAGGGAGAGCCTGGCCTTCCAACTGGAGGGCAGTGGGGAGGAGAGATAGTGGAGCAGAAAGGAAGATGTAAGGGTTCTTCTGACCCCCATCCTGGGGTCCTCCCCAGTGAGGAGCAGTGTATCTGTTTTCTATGCCACGTAACAGATTATCACAAACTCAGTGCCTTAACACAACACCAGTTTTTCATCTCACAGTTTCCACAGGTCAGGAGACTGCACATTTTAGTTGGAACCTCAGCCCGGAGTCTCATGAGGCAGAATAAGGTGTCAGCTGGCTGGTTTTCTACCTGGAGGATCAACTAGGGACAAGTTTACTTTCAAGTATATTCCGGTTGTTAGCAGAATTCCTGAATTCTTTTCCTCGAAGTTGCAGGACTGAGCCCCCGTTATCTTGCTGACTGTCCCCCAGGGCTGACTCCCGACTCCTTCCGGAAGCTGCCCTCAGCTCCTTGCTCTGACTTATCTGGTCCTGACCTCCAGACAGCGATTTAAAGCAACAGTCCCCAACCTTTTTGCCACCAGGGACCAGTTTCATGGAAGACAGTTTGTCCACAGGACGGGGTTGGGGGAGGCAGAGCTCAGGAGGTGATGTGAGCGATGGGGAGCAGCTATAAAGACAGATAGATGAAGTTTCCTTCACTCGCCCCCCCTCTAAGCTTTATGGAAGACAATTTTTCCAAAGATGGCAGCGGGGAGTGGCAGGGGAGCTCTGCAGCCCTGTCCATGGCCTGGGGGGTTGGGGACCGCAGATTTAAAGGACTCATGAGACAAGGCCTGGCTAATCTCCCTCTCTTGAGGTCAACTGATACGAGACTTTAATCACATCTGCACAATCCCTTTCCCACAGCACCCAGATGAGTGTTTGAATACGGGGCCCCAGTGTGCACACCAAGGGCAGGGAATCCTGGGGGCCGTCTTGGCGTCCTGCCTAGCGCAGGCAGCCCCCCGGCGCCCGGCAGTGCACAAGGAAGCCTGAAGATACCTCACTAGAGCTCAGTGCCTCTGGGGAAAGCCCAGGCCCGCTGCAGCCACTCGGACAAAGACAGTGAGGGACATGGCTGGGGAGGAGGACAGTCAAATGGGCTTCCCCACGGTGAGCAGGGGACTCAGAAGTGTCCAGGCTGGCAAAGGTCCTGGGGGCCTGAGGGCTGCTGGCCTGGCCTGAGGGCAGAGTTAAGAGGACACGGTGGGTCCACACTGAGATCAAAGGCCGAGCCAAAGCCACACACTTTTGCAGTGACCCCAGGGCGGGAGCCCAGGCAGCCTGCAAAGCTGGCCAGTCCTGCCACCCTCGGGACAGGCAGGAGGGCTCCAGAGTACCCCAAAGAGCACAAAATACCCGGGCTCCTCTTCCTCACTGAAGGTCAGGGGCCCTGGCTTTCCCCCGTCACACCAAGAGCCTTTTTGGAGAAGAAATAAGGAGGAGGGTGGGATCGGAAAGCCTGGGCAATGGCCCCAGAGAAACTCGGGTTCAGCCTGGGGATTGGTTTTCCTGGGACCAGGCCTAGGACTCTGGGTTTTAAAACCAGTGAAGTCCTGGTGAACTGGGAATCCTGGCCCCCTCGCCTGAAGGGACTGTTTCAATGATTACATGGAGCTAAGATTTGAACTAAGTTGCACCAGGCTGAGTCTCTCACACACACACACTCTACCCACCTGGGGAAGGTCACGAGAGTGGACGGTGACAATCAGCGGCTCTTTCTTCGCGCTCCTGCGTTGCAGCGCTTGGACATTTGCCATCCTGTGTCATCAGTTTCTGGGCACTTTGGCCCATATTTTCTTGCTCCCTCCCCACAACGCACTGTGACATAGACAGAAAGGGACACAGGCACCACGTAAAAGACAAGGTTAAAGTCCTGCCTAAAAGTACAGGACCCGGGAGGGCATCGTGGGGCCCGTTTTGGAACCAGATTGTCTCATTCCCAGTTTTCAGCAGATGATGAATCTTTAGATCCGAGAATTTGACACCTGGACGCATCTTTTTCAGCTCTTTGCTTAATTTCATTAATAAGTTAAATCCTGAATATTCATCAATGTCAATCACTATTCCCTGAGTGTTCCCGGGCTGCACGGCTGCGTGCAAGGCCCCAGGTGGGCACGGTCACGGCTGAACTACGGCAGAGGGCCCTCACCTGCGTCCCAGCTTGGCTCACAATAGGACGGCCAGAACAAAGAGCAGGTCGGCCCAGCCACTCTCTGTGCGATGCTTCCCCCTTGTGGCCAACTCGCGGCTCTGGACAGGAAGGAAAGAACTCGCCGAAGGGATTACCTGCCTACTCAGGTAAAATGCCTGCACCTGGGTCTGGCCGGGCTCTCCCACGCCCACACTCAGCGGTTTCACGTGAAGCATTTGGCTTATTTCAGCCTCCACTTCCTCGCAGGTGAGGCAGGTGAAGGGCAGCTTTGCCCACGGCCCACAAAATGGAGCCTCTGATCTCCAAATTCCAGCCAGGAAATTCCCCATCGCTCACGAGCTGACGCTCCAGGACACACCGGTGCTTGGCTGTCACGCGTTCGACGCATCTGGAGGGTGTCAGGAGGTGGTAAGCAGGGGCTGAGGTCAGCCCAGGGCAGAGGGGGGCAGTCGGGGGGTAACCACCCCGTAGTCTTCATCAAAGCTGCCCTCACGCCCTCCTGGGTGTTCTCTTTCTTTATCTATGTCTGTATGTAAACTGGATAAGAACATTTTTAGAAAACTGCCATTTTTATTATCTTGGCTTTTCTTAAAGCTTTAAGACTGTCCTCTCACCACCCTCTCTCCTACCCCGCCATCTCTGAGCCCCTGAGTTCACTGTCCTGGGGACATCACAGGCCACAAGCTGGTGGCCCACCCGCTCCCCTCTCTGTGTGGACCCCGTTTGTGAGCAAGAGGGGGATGGACACAGGCACGTGTAGCTGGGCGTGTGGGGTCCCACAGGAGCAGAGCCAGCCGGGCAGAGAGAGTCTGAGGGTAGAAGAATGGGCAGAAAGATGGCAGGGGGGGGGCGCGCAAGGCAGAGGAATCAGTGGAAGACCAGACTCGGTACTGTTTTTCTGAAATCAGAAGCTCCAAGAAGGCAGCCCTAATGGCCGCTAACTGGTTAAAAAATGTCTCAACTGATCCTGTTTCACACTGGGTTTAGGTAACTCGTGGGTCCGCTGTAAGGCTGGGGTGAGAAGGGATATGAGGATTAGAGAGCAGACGGCAAAAACCTTCCTTGATAGAAAACTCGCTTTCGGGTCTTCTCCCCGTCTTTCCTCTCTCCCGTGTGCCTCTGTCATGAAGCCCTCTCTGACTGCAGCTCTGATTATAACTCTAACATGGTGACTATCTGGGGAATTATTTTGCTAAGTCTTTCGCCACACCTGAACCAGGAATGAGGACGGGGGTGTCAACAAATGCTCTTGAGTTAATGAGGAGATGAAGGAAGGGTTCTACCACGGAGTGACTGGGTGTTCAGCGCTGTGTCGGGCACGGCGGATACAGAGAGGGACGGACAGAGGGGGCCTGGCCTCAAGGAACCTACAATTGAGCGAGTAATTAGAAGGCTGATGAACTCTTCAAAGGACAAGGGCAGTGAGCCTTGAGAACCCACAGTGACGTGGCATGGTTTTGGGGTAGGTGGAATTGATAGTTCCAAAAAAAAAAAAAAAAATGCATGGTGATTCTCTAAGCAAAGAGGTGGGGAAGGAGGAAAGCGCGTTCCAGGCAGAGAAGACTGTGTGTGCCAGGGCCCGAGACAGGAAGGAACTGAGCTCGTTAGCAAGAGGGAAAGAAAATCACAGTGGCTGGGCCAGAATGAAGGGAGAATGGTTCGGAGTGAGGCCGGCAGGGGCCAGATCACATAGGGCCTTTCGTCCTTACTGAGCCGGACTTTTCCCTAAGGTTTGTAAGAAGCAGTGATATAATTGGGTTTGTGTTTTTTAAAAAATGATCATTTCTCTGGCTGCTGTGTGGAGAATGGATCGGAGAGAGGGGAGTAAACCAGGTGAGACCAGTCAAGATGTCGTGGAGGCCGTGCAGGTGAGGGGGATTGCGGACTGGATCCAGGTGGTGGTCGTGGAGACAGGAGAAGAGAGGATCACGGAGGGACTTAAGAAGTGGAACTTGGAGAGTGTGAACTTGGGGCATGGAAACGAGAGAAGGGGTGGTCTCTGGGCTCATGTGGGGACTTCTTGAATTTGGGGGTCCCTCAAGGAGCCGTACCGGCAGTACATGGCTCTGTCAGTGTGGAGCACAAGCGAGGACAGCACTGGAGACAGGGAACAGGTAGATGGCAGAGGAAGCTAGGTGGGCCTGGGTAAGGCAGGCCTGGGGGACTGCACCCCACAGCCAGCGGATGGATAGGCATTCCCTGACCGTCCTCGGGCAGTGCAGCAGCTCTGTGTGGGGTGACTCCTCTTGTATTTTGTTTTCTAATCTCTGCATTCTCACAGGACATCAGAGAATTCAACCCTCATATGTGGTAGAGTCTGTGGTTGCCTACTCCATATCCATTCTCCCTTCTGCCTTAGTAACAGACTCCTATATTGTCCAAGGTCTCAGTGTACCCAGCTAGCAAACTACATTTCCCAGCACCCTTTGCAGATAGGAATGGCTAATGGGATATAAATGGAAGTTGTTGAATGAGGCTTCTAAAAAAGCCCTCCCAAGGGGACTGAGTCAGCAAGGAGGCCTATACCCTTTCGCTCTTCTGCTTTCTTTATTTCCTACCTGGAATTTGGGCCTGATGGCTGGGGCCCCAGGGGCCATCTTGGACCATGAGGTATCCTTGAGCTTAGAAGCTTCACACTTAGGGTGGGGGAATGGACAGACAGATAGTTTCTGGGTCTCTAACAACTGTAAAGTTACCATACCAGCCTGGGTAACTTCCAGGCTTCTTTAAGGTAACATAAAAAATAAGCCTTTACATTTATTAGCCAGTGATACTTGGATTTTGTGATCTATGCCATCAAACCTAATCTAACTCATAGATCATATGGTAAACAAACAAGACAGTAAATTCAAGAAAGAGACCATATAGTAATGCATAGGAAAGAGTAAAGCAGGGAGATACAAAATGCTCTTTCTTATATCATCAGGGAAACTTTCCACATTTCTTTTAATGTCTTGAACAGGCAGCACAAGTACAGTAGATCATCTCACGAGCCTCCCTGTGGGAGTCTACTAGCAGTTGACACAAGGGGATGTCAGTTCCACATACTGGAAAGAGATACAAAAATAGTGCTTGGGGTGATTAAGATCTAACAACTATAATTGAATAATTGCAAAGCTTAACAATTTAGGAAGTGCAGGTATCTCAGCCACTTGGGGTATGCACCCATTCTGTACAAAGTTTATTTGCAAAACTTCCAGAAAATGATTTAAATATATATATATATATATATATATATATATATATGATATCTACCTATCTGTCTGTCTGTCTGTCTATAATGTTATTCTCAGCTCCTCTTAGTGCACTAATTCTTCTAGAATTCTGCCTTCAGGTTGCTTGACCACAGGAGTAAGTGAAGGCTGCCCTGGGGTAGGACCAGGTTGGCCTGGAAGCGGCTGCACTTTTTGCAGTTTATGAAGGCAATCGACACAGGGATGCCGATGCACTCGCACATCCCCCTGATGGATACATGGGCCCACCTTGCTCCTCTAGATGGCATTCAGGAAGTTGAGGAATGAGAAAGCAAGTTAGGAGTCCCTCCACGCAGCAGAGAAGACAGATGAGCACTTTGAGAGATTAGTATAAAGAAATTTATTGCAAACCTGGGTAACCTATGACAGAGCCGTATCTATTAAGTAAATATAACCCCAAAACGAGGGAAACATTTTTCTTCCTACGAAGATTAAGGAAATGAGGATGTAGCCAAAAAAGGAAATTGGAAAGGAGTTTCTATGGCGCTTCTGTTGCTCTCTAGCAGCCCCTTGTGGTACTTGAAACGACCTGCAGCCCAGGGCCCCTCCAGGCCCGCTCTTCGCTGCAAGAGGTTTGAACTCTAAGAAACTGATACCTTGACTGTGTTAGAATCCCTGTCCTAGGCACAAAACTCTTATAAACTTTGCAGGAAAAAATTCACAGTAACCAAAACAAAACTAGCAATTCATCCATTTCCTGCACACCAGTGAAACTCGATTCTTTAAGAGAGCCAGTTGGATCGATCTCTCTCTCTCTCTCTCTCTCTTAATTCTCCGAACATTTAATAAGACCGTATCAGCCCTGTGACTGTGCTCAGGGAGACCGATGGACACAATATCATAGTTTTGTAGGACAGACAGCTAGGAGGTAGGCAAGGGTCAGATCATGAAGGACCCTTTATGTTCTGCTGAGAAACTGAAGGAAATAGGAAGACATGTAGGATGCAAGCAAGGAGGGGATATAGTCAAATCTTCCTTTTAAAAAAGATTGTTCTAGGCCGGGCGCGGTGGCTCACGCCTGTAATCCTAGCACTCTGGGAGGCCGAGGCGGGTGGATCGCTCGAGGTCAGGAGTTCGAGACCAGGCTGAGCAAGAGTGAGACCCCGTCTCTACTAAAAATAGAAAGAAATTATATGGACAACTAAAATATATATATACAAAAAATTAGCCGGGCATGGTGGCACATGTCTGTAGTCCCAGCCACTCGGGAGGCTGAGGCAGTAGGATCGCTTAAGCCCAGGAGTTTGAGGTTGCTGTGAGCTAGGCTGACGCCACGGCACTCACTCTAGCCCGGGCAACAGAGTGAGACTCTGTCTCAAAAAAAAAAAAAAAAAAAAAAAAAAGATTGTTCTAGAAACAGGGTGAAGATTGGTTGGGTACAGGGAGAATGATGGATTCGGAGGCTGAGAAGTCAAGAGTCTGAGCCAAGGCAAGGGTGTAGACACAGAGAAGAGGACAGCTTGAAGAGCTATTTGTGAGCAGAACTGAAGGGCTTAGCAAATAGATTTCTAACTAAAGCAACTCAGTGGTGAGTGGCGTCAATAACTGATATTGCAAACTTAGGGAGTTTAGAGTCGGAAAAGGGGTGGGGAGATTGGAAGAGTTTAATGAGTTTAGATGGTTTCAGGGAAAGAGCTTTGCCTCTGGAGTCAGCCTCCTGTCCTTATGCCTCCTTGTTCTGTTTTCTTAGATTCTGTTTTTGTCTATTTGGCATCCAGTAATCACAAGGCTAACCTAATGGCCAAAGTTGTTGACATCGCCCCTGAAATCCAGCTTTCACAGGTGCACAAAAGTCATATACAAATCTTCCAACCAATCCCAATTCCATACCCCTAACCACATCCTCTGTCTAACTCTCACACACCAACTCAGTCTTTCTCCTGCCCTAAATCAACCCGGGGCCAGGTACCAGACCACTAGGGATAGTCCCTATGCCCCAAAGCTGGCTGGAATGACTCAGACTAGCCAGGCCTAAGCTGTTTACCCTGCCCTGTTTTGCCTCCTGTAGAAACCCAGTAGAGGCTGTGACCTAGGCTCCCCGCTTCTCCTGCCTCCTGACTGACTCTGGGGCTTCCCTGTGTGACATGGCACTCCCCCGCCTCTTGGGAAACGTAAGTAATAAAAACCTTCTTTCAGTGGCACTAACCTCTCTGTGTCATCACTCGATTCCCTTTAAAAATTAAGACCTGGGCACAAATCGCACCTCTTCCTTTGTAATTCTAGATGTGTTACTACCTTCTTGGAATTTTCTTTTGGTCACCTAAAATATATGAACAATAATAATAAGAATCACTTCCCATGATTGTCATGAGGCTTAGTTAAAATACGTGATAACAGTCTTTGCACATTGTAAGTGTGCTCATTATTATCATTAGCTCTCAAGAATGTGATCTGCTGGTGTCTTTTTCTCAGAAAAATCAACTTCTTAGGAGCATAACACAGTCAATGAATCCATATGCACAGAGCATGTTCCTGTCCAGGTATGGGACATTTTATCATAAGCCAGGTCGGTTCATTGTGCTCTGACCAAAGCAACAGATACAGACTTAGGAGGAGCTGGATTGGTTGGTCTTACCTAATGCAATATATACAAAACTCTGCATTGAACAAAGAAAAATTAGTAGAAATGACTCCCCTAGTTTATTCAACAAATGGTTGGATTTATGATCATTCTAGTTAGAACTTTTCAGGAGTCCAGCTAACCAGAATTTGACTATTAAGCCTTTGTTTAAACCCAATTGTTAGTTTATAAAAGCCTTCCACAAGATTTTTAATTACTGTTGTTCTAAACACAATGATTTGAGAACAAAAATGGAATAAATGATGTTTTAGAAAAGAAAGGAAGGCAATCCTTGGAAAAAAAAAAAAAAAAACAGGAAACAGAAGGAAAATGGTCTTTTTCAGCAGCAAAATGGTATTATTGTTGTTCCAAAACATAACAGTGTTTCCACAGAGAACCCCCCACAGTTTCAAGATGCTAACGAGGAAAGATTTGTCCAAGACCAGCCAGAGAGTAACAGAACCAAAATGGTGACTCTGTTTAAAGGAAAACAGCACGAGGAAATTCTATTAATAGATTTCCTGGAGTATTTAATGCTAACTCCACTTGGTTCAGATAAGAACAGATTACAGCAAGACCACAACCAAGGTGAGGCAGGTGAGAGGCCAGGGGTGTAAAATTTAAGGAGGCTCATGAACTCCCAACTCTGTGAGTGCCCACGTCTCCAGCTGGAAGGATAAAGACTTTCCATTCTAACGCTATTAACACAGAGGAGCTCTATCAAGCGGCTAACCCTCAGCTATAGCGTATTCTAAATACAGACCATTGTGTGCTACACTCTGCACTGAAGCCTGCTTCTATGGGTAGACTGGGTCCTTTGCCAAGTAGCTCCCATCAAAACCTCACCAGAGTCCTGAATTTGAAGAGGAACTGGAACTAAACAATGTTTGCTTATTCAGACCAGAAGTGGAACAAATTTTCAATCTGAATGATGTCAAAGCCAGTGTTTCTGAGAATTTCACAAGTTCTACAAATACACATGTCTTATGAAAATAGCCACCACCCAAGACCACCCATGTACTTAATTCCAGTAGTGCTTGGGATCAAAAATTTTGCTGCATCTAGCTCTTCTTCCTTTAGCCCTGCTTGCTCCAGGCTTGGACAGGTTGCCAGTAAAACTCTGGCTTTTGTTTGAAATGCGGAATATAATTCTCTCCATAAGTCTGATGGCAAATGAGTCCATTCTGTGGAATATTTGATTTTTCTGGATTCAAGAGCAGCTCTATCGAACTGTGAGGAGCGCTGTTCAGCTGTGTCCCTACTGGAAACGTCCCATGCATTCACTATCATGGTGGTTGTTCCTTTTTTACTAGAGAAGAGCAGAACCATGACGCAGCATGCATTTGGGACTGGTGCACATGGGAAGGAGTTTGCGGGTCAACATCCAGTTTGGCTTCGAAAGTTGCCAGATTGGAGTGTTGCTTCCTCAATTGGCCTGCTGCCCTGAAGCTCCCCCTGTAACTGCTCCCTCTGTCGTGGGTGATTCATTCAGACCTGCAACAAGTATTTACTGAGCACTTGCTCTGGACCAGCCCTGTTCTAGGCACAAGGGACATGTCAGTGAACAAAACATGCACATCCAGTCATTGGGTAGCTTACATTCTAGCAGAGAGAGAAAAAATAACCAAAAATAACATCGATAAAGTATACAGTAAGTCAGAAGATTAAAAGTGGGAGGAAAAAGAGAAAGTCGAGCAGGGAAGGTGGGATAGGACGTGCTGGGGCTGGGGCAGCGTGGGGGTGGGGCGTGGGCTGGTGCCCGTGGCAATGCTACGTAGGTCAACCTGTTGGAAAAAGTGAATTTGAGCAGATAAGAAGTGAGGAAATTATCCAAACATAACGAGGGAAAGAGCATTCCAGCAAAGGAACAGCTAGTTCAGAGGCCGTAACATGGGTGTGTTCTTGTTGTGTTCTAGAAATAGTAATGAGGCCAGAGGAAGGGAGGGAGGGAGCAAAGAAGAGAGCAGAGGAGACATTGAAGAGGTGACAGAGGCCAGATCATGAAGGGCCCTGACCGCTCACTTAGACTCTGGTTTTGCTCTGACCAAACGGAGAGCCGTTGCAGGGTGTTGAGCAGAAGAGTAGCCGTGGCTTCATTTTTAAGGATCACTCTAGCTGCCGCCCTGAAAACAGTCTGTTGTGGGCGGGCAGAGAGCAGCGGAGGCAGGCTTTGCGGGAGGCCGCTGCAGTCACACAGGTGGAAGGTGATGGTGGCGCGGCCCAGGGTGGTGGCAATGGAGACAGCGAGAAGCAGCCAGATTCTGAATGTTAAGGTAGGACCAGGGTCTTGGCAGATTAGCTGCAGAATGTGAGAAAGGGAATCGTCAAGGACGACTCCAAGGGCTGCGGCATGAGCAGCTGGAAGATCAGAGTCGCCAGTCAACTATGATGACAGAGACTGAGGGCATGTCAAGCTTGAGGGACGGAGGAGTGAAGTTTTGCAGTTAAGAGGTCAACTATTTGCCCGCCAGGTGCGTGTGTAGGCCCAGCTCCTCGGGAGGCTGAGGCGGGAGGATCCCTTGAGGCCAGGAGTTCGAGGCTGCAGTGAGCTGTGCTCCTGCCACTGCACTCCAGGGCAGCAGAATGAGATCCTGTCTCTGGGAATAAATAAATAAATGAATAGGCCAACTATTTGACATCCAAATGAAGATGTCGACTAGGCAGTTGGACACACAAATCTATAGTTCAGGAGAGAGGCCTGGGTTAGAAATAGACATTTAGGATTTGCCAATATATAGATGGTATTTGAAGCCTTGAAGTTAGATGAGATTTAAAAAAAAAAAAAAGAAAGAAAGAAAGATTCAAAGATTGAGCCCTGGGGCTGCAAGGGAATTTGAGTATTCTGCTTTCTAACATTTTTATTAGAAAAAGCAATAAAGATGACATTTAGAAAGAACGTTAAGCGAGTCAATCTGCTCAGTCATATATACAATATCTGCTGCAGAGGGTAAGAGATGAGACAGAGATGAGGATCTCGTGGCTGTTGAAGTAAACAGGAAGCTGGAGCATTCGAGGTAATGTCTCTCTGACAAATAAATGTATCTAAATGACTTTGTACCCATACCTAAGAGTTGTAAACAAACCACTGCCCTATTGCTTCCATTTGAACCTCCTTTTGCTTTTATTCTGATCAATACCCAAGAATTTCACACGGGGCAATTTTTCTTTTGACTCTATCTTGGACCAATACCATTCTCATTTGAAGTGGCATCAGCTAAGAGGATGACTTCAAGAGCCAAACAAGCTTTCAGCTGCATCGTGACTTCTGGTTTATGAGAATGACTGGCTCTGTCTCTGCCTTTCAAAGAGATGTTGTAGCTATAGACTGTAGTTATTAAATATACATGAGCCCATTTTATAAGACAAATATCAGTTAATGAATCCTGGCTTACTGTTCTTTTGGCTTAGAATGCTCCTACCTTCTTCTCTGCCTGGAAGAAAAAAATTCCTTCAAAGCCAAGCTCAAGTGCTTCTCTCCTAGCCTGATTAAGGCTCTTTTCTCTGTGCCCTGATAATACTTTGAATTATCTATCATACTGCACTTAATCAAAATTTGTAGGAAGCAGCCAAAATAATGCGTAGGGGGAAACTAATAGCATTAAATTCTTATATTAGAAAGAATTATGGTCTCAAATAGTTATCTAAGCTTCTACCATAAGAAACTAGGAAAAAGAAAAAAAAAACAAATTAAACCTAAAGTAAACAGAAGGGAAGAAATAATGAAGAGTAGAAATCAATGAAAAAAATATGACAAGTAATAAGGAATAGATAAACAATGACACCAAAATCTGATTTTTTGAAACTATAACTAAAATGATAAAGCTGTAGTCAGAATCACCAACAGGAAAAGAGAAAGCACACGAATTGTCACTATGATGAATGCATGAGGGGACAGCACTACAGATCCTGCAATAGTAAAGAATAATAAGAGAATGTTATCAACTTCATGCTAACAAATTCAATAACTATGAAATAGACAAATTCCTTGAAAAACACAAACTACCCAATCTTACTCAAGAATAAATAAATATCCTGAATGGCCCTATACCTATTAAGGAAATTGAATTAGTAATTTATAATTGTTCAACACAGACATTACCAACCCCAGGTGGATTCAATAGTAATCAGACATTTAAGGAAGAAAGGAAGAAATAATACCAATTCCCTGCAAACTCTTCAAGAAAATAGAAGCATAGGAAACATTTTCCAGCTCATTCTATGATGCCAGTATTACTCTGATGAACGCAAAGACACAAGAATAGAAAACTACAGGTTGACATCAATCACGAACATCGATTTAAAACTCCTTAACAAAACATTAGCAAATTGAATCCAGCAAAACATAAAGAGGATAATAAATCATAACTAAGAGGATTTTAACCCAAGAAAGCAAGATTGCTTTAGTATTTGGAAATCAGTCAATATAATTCACCATACAACCAGTCCTCAGTATCCATAGGGGATTGGTTCCAAGATCCCTCCTTAGGTACCAAAATCCAAGGATTCTCAAGTTCCTTACATTATATGGTGTAGAGTTTGCATAAAACCTATGCACATCTTCCTGTATACCTTAAATCATCTTTAAATTACTTATAATACCTAACACAATATAAATGCATGAATAACTGTTATGCTGCGTTGGTTTTTTATTTGTATTTTCTTGTTGTATTTTTTTTTTTTTTTTGAGACAGAGTCTTGCTCTGTTGCCCAGGCTAGAGTGAGTGCCATGGCATCAGCCTAGCTCACTGCAACCTCAAACTCCTGGGCTTAAGCTGATCCTATTGCCTCAGCCTCCCAAGTAGCTGGGACTACAGGCATGCACCACCATGCCCGGCTAATTTTTTCTATATATTTTTTTAGTTGGCCAGATAATTTCTTTCTATTTTTTAGTAGAGATGGGGGTCTCACTCTTGCTCAGGCTGGTCTCGAACTCCTGACCTCGAGCGATCCCAGAGTGCTAGGATTACAGGCGTGAGCCACTGCACCCGGCCTCTTGTTGTATTTTTAAAAAATATTTTCTATCCATGGTTGGTTGAATCCGGGAATACAGAACCCCAGGATACAGAGGATTGACTGTATCAACAAAAAAACAAAACAACCACCACAAAAAAAAAAACAAAACAGAAAATGATATAATAATCTCAACAGATGCAGAAAAATGCTTTCCACACAACCCAGCATCCATTCCAGATTAAAAACCTCTCACCAAACTAGGAATAGAAAGAAACTTCTTTAACTTGATAAACAGTATCTATGAAAAACCGACAGCTTCCGTCATATTTAATGGGGAAAGACTGAGACTTCCCCCCTGGTATCAGCAATCAAGCCAAGGAGACGGCTCTCCCCATTTCCATTCCACTTTGTACTAAAGGTCCCAGCCAGTGCAGTAAGTGGAAAAAATAAACAGCAGCCACATTGGGAAGGAAGAAGTAAAATCGTCTTTACTTACAAATAACATCGTTGTCTATGTTAAAAATCCTAAGAAATGTACAAGGTTGCAGAATATCAGGTGAACTGCATTTCTATAGGCTAGCAACAAATAGAAATTGAAAAAATACCATTTACAATAGCCTCAAAAATCATGAAATATTTATAAATTAACAAAATGTAAGTGCATTATCAACTACAAAATATTAGGAAACCCTAATCTTTTATAATGAGCTGCAAGCAAATCCAACCAATCTTTGTAGCAGAGCGACACATTGTCCTTATTGTACACCAAACAAATCTGTCTAAAGAGAGACTCTGTTTTCCAGGATGTAGGAATCTTGTCTGTTGTATTAATCCCTGAATCCCAGAGCCAAAAACAAGTGCCTAGCTCAATAACATTGAAGGGCAGAGGAAGAATTTTGGGAGGATGGCTGTGAAGGGGGCCATGGAAGCATCTAGAATCAAAGCAAAGATAGGCATTGCAGGAGCAAGGCTACCAGGTCTCACTACCCCAGCCCCAGTTCCCTGTTCTCAAATGCTGCAATGACACTTTGTGTCCTTCGATTGCAGAAAAGCTTCAGTTTTACCAGAAGGCTCCGGTAAACTTATGCTGTATCCCACTCCTTTGACTTTTCATTACTCCAAGGAAGAACTCTCATCTCCACCTACCACGATTTTTTTTCTCTGTGACGTCACGTGCCCCTTAGGTAATTGGCTGGTTGGAATCAGCTGTACCAGCTGCTTCATTTAGGCTTAAGCATTTTAGAGATCAACTAAACAAAGAGGCGGCTGTTCTCTCATAAGTATTTGTTGAAGGAATTAATTAGAAAGTGACTTTCTGTGGCTGGATCATGGCGTCAAGTTCTCATGCATTTTCTCCATTTAGGAGACCAAACCTCAGCCTTTCCAGGAAGAAAGAAAGGGCGTCTGATAATCTCAGGCTAATAAAAGATGCATCCGCTCTGGAATTGTCTTCTTACACACCCAATATCACACACGACCCTGTGGGATTGCAGGCTGAACGAAACGAGAAGGGTGATGGGATACTCAGGACAGAGAAAAAAAAGGCTTTCATCATTTCAAGGAGTTCCTTAATTCCTAATCAAGTCGAAAACTTTGACCAACCAAACAATCTGCACCACAGAAAATACTGGATCTGATGCTGTTTGGAGCAGTCAGCATGAAATGTAATGAAATTCAAAATAGACAGGATACACAAGCTCCAGAGGGAAGTCATTAATACCCATGAATAATGATAAAGCAAAATACCATCTGCTAGCATAATGTGGCAAATCTCTTTAAAATTCCAATTAGCCTATAAACCAGAAACAGGGAGCAAATACACTCCCTCTACCATGTGAGACCGTGTAGTCTTGATGTCTCCATCGCTTCATGTGTAAACTGAAACGTGGGTGGTGGGAACATTACACATGTATGAAAACATTTTGGAGAATACATTCATTATTCTTTGGGACACGAGCGCTATTTACCTAACTGGGTGGAACAGAAGGTTATAATCTGCAAATTAAGGCCACATATGTATTTTCAGATATATTTTAATGGGGGGGAGGGGTGTGTGAAAAAGATGTCTGTTATAAACACAGTATAATAATTTTGCTATAACAATGTTGTTGGATTTAATCCCTACATGTATTTGGAATCAGAGATAATGAAGCATTTCTATCACTCTGTTATCCCACAGAAAATTGCCTAGTTTATGATGGATTTTGATATTCTAAGCCATTTTCCTGAGCTGCATTTTATGAAGCACATAGCTATTAAAATCATAATACCCATTATTAGAACTGTTGTATTATAGCCTGAAAAGAAATTGTTCTGATGACAAATGTGTAGAATCGTTCTACAGGCTGAGTAGCCCATTGCTTGTCTTTTGAAATATCTCAAGAAATAAAGCAACCTACTTCTGAATGCTGATATTTCCCAGTACCTCTCACTTTTCCCATGGTTTGTTGTAGTGTAGATGACACTGGAATTAGTAACTCCATTGTTATCATTATTCAGTTATATTATTTTTTAAAAAGTCATTTGTGTCTTGTGATATCTTGTTTTCCTCTTCTGTAAAATGTCTTCCCTGTCATTGTAAGTATCAAAAAGGGTTATTGTAAGAATCAAAAGAAGTAAATGTAAAATGATTTTTGAAGTTTTAAAACCCTCCAATAGTAGAAGTCATTTTTATTTACCATGACTAGATAAAGTAAGCAGAATTGTCTGCATTGCATTAAGAGGAAGAATTATATATTTAAAGAGGAGGACAAAACGAACCCTTCAGGCAAGCTTGGAGCACCCTGTGTTGAGGCTGTATTAGGTAGCTATTGTTTAAGCAGCAGAATTATTGTTCCCAATAATCTATCTCCTTCCTGGGGCTGGAACTGAAGTAGAGCCAATGCCCAATCTATAGCCAACTCCTTAGGAGCTTTAAGGAGGTACGCTTTGATCTGCAGGCTACTTGAGTTTGGGAGTTATGCTAGAATAAGAATACTATATTCCAATTGTTAATGTAATCAATTTCCATTATCCATGAGTCAAAAATAAGGTGAGTTGTATCATTGTTTTAAATTCCCAAAGTCACTGGCTTTGGCACGCTTCAGAACACAAAACCTCCATGCTCCCACTCTTATCACATCTCCTCCAATCCTTTTTTGACTCCTAGGCAATGTCGGGCAGAGTTGACTAGAACACCGCGGATCCTCTGCGAAGCCAGAGATTCACCGGCAGACGTTCGAGAATTTATGTGGCAACAGTATCTGAAGACTGGAGGGCAACATCAATTTATTTCTGCACACTCTCTGGCCCAGCGATTTCATTTGACGGAATCCATGCTAACAAAACATTACGGTACGTGCGCAAAAATGTATGTTGCAAGGATGTTCATAAAGTCATTTTAATGGCAAAGAACTGGAAACTAAAAATCCATTTTATAGGAACGAGACTGCATAAAGTACAGCCCATTTATATAACAGGGTCCTATGAAGCTGATAAAAAATGAGAGAGCTCTATTTATATATGCGTGTCACAGAGATCTCTAAGGCATCGCGTTCAAAGAGAAAAGCAAGATGGACTGTGCAGTGAGTGATGACATGTCAGTGTAGGTGCAGCGGTTGTAACAGATGCAGGCAATGTCGCTGCTGGGGAGGCTGGGAGTGTGTGGGCGCAGGTATCTGGGAAATCTCTGTACCCTCCGCGCAATTTTGCTGAGAACCTAAATCTGCTATAAAAAATGGTCTGTTTAAAAAAGAAAAAAGCACGTTACAAAGCATTACATACGCTGCAATCCCATTTAAGTAAAATAGGAAGCAAAAGTAGAGATGCTTATATATATGTCCGTCTGCAGATGCAAAGAAGGGGCTGAAATGCTAAAAGAATACACACCAAGTGATTCGGTTTTGCCTCTGGGAAACAGGACAGGGACAGGGAAAAAGACACAGTGAAAAAAAGACTTTAACATTTACTTTACACACGTCTACAACCGCTGAATGTTACACAGAGTAAGTGCAGTCCTGTGTTCCTTAGGTTGGGGAAGAAAACACCACAATAAAGATAAAAAACAAAAAAAAGATAGGATCACAGATAAGCCAGCATTAGTCATCTTTAAGTCAAATGCTGTGTCTAAGAACTCACTAGCTCAAATAATGTCTTAAATTTTGAATTATTTTTTTTTTATTTCATCTTATTATTATGGGGGATGCAGAATTGCAGGTTACATACATTGCCCATGTACCGCCTGTCCCCCCAAGTCAAAGCTCCAGGTGTGTCCGTTCCCCAGACAGTACGCCTTGCACCCATCATGTAGGTATATATCCCTCCCCTCCCCACCCCCCCTTCCCGAGTCAGCACCTTCAAGCGTGACCATTCCCCAAACGGTGCGCAATGCACTCACTGTGTAGGCATACACCCATCCCCTCCCCCACCCCCCACCTCAGTCTGATACCCGATTGGTGTCCTTCCCAGATGTGTATTTAGGTGATGATCAGGGAAACCAATTTTCTGGTGAGTACATGTGATGCTTGTTTTTCCATTCTTGGGATACTTCACTTAATATAATGGGCTCCAACTCTCTCCAGGAGAACCATAGAGATGCCGTATCTTCATTATTTCTTATAGCTGAGTAATATTCCATGGTATACATATACCACAGTTTACTAATCCAATCATGTATTGATGGGCATTTGGGTTGTTTCCACATCTTTGCTATTGTGAATTAGTTCATCAAAAGCCTAACACAGAGTCCTACTAGAATGTCGCTGAACAGGATTGCTTTCATTTTGATAATTAAACTAAAAACACAAATGCTGGAACCTTAGCATAACTTTAAATTATATATATCATTTATTGAAATATAAAGATCTTCATTTGCACGTTTTAAAACAAAAACACGAACAGGGGCATTGGTAATACATCTTGCGTGGGCAGACTCTCCCTACCACGTTAGTCCTTCTCACACATTCACCACACCATCGTCTTGGGAACACGTTAGGTATTTTTCTCTTTATTATTTCTAAAATATAAATTTTGGACATTCAAAAGTGCAACAGTTAATGTGCCAGTGGGGGAATATCACAGTTAAAAAATATAAACAAAGGCAGTGATACAGCTTGTCATAAATGTTTTGGCAGTATTCTCCAAGTCTATATAGAAATACATATATACACATTGATGTATAACATCATTTAATCTCACGTCCCTCTTCAGAAAAATAGGACCATTTTGTACAGATTGGCAGACCACATTTTAAGGACATCACTGATCGTTTAAAAAGTCACAAATTGTGTTTCTCAGGCCAGCTTTGATTGTCGTCATAAAAATGGAAAGCAGGAAGGATTGGCAAATTTTCTTCTGGGGACTTTGCAGAAGGCCAGAAAGGAAAACAAATCTGGGATATGCTGAAAACACTTTTTTTTAAAAATGCCGTCATGTTCCAATTCAGGTGGGAGCATCCGTTAGGACTGGAGACTGGTGGTCTGAGACGTTTCCTCCAGCCTCGTGATGTCACGCAAGGCTCCAAGTCACATCAAAATGCAAAGCACCAACAAAATAAGGCTGTACAAGGGACGGTGAGTGACAAACAGAATGCGTCAGCTGTGACTCTAGAAATACACATGTATTTCAAGTCTAATTGGCTCTACGAAACCTAGTTAGGTTTTCGTTCTTAATTGGCCAATCTGGCTCAGTCTTTTTACGCTACTGTGAAAAAGGTGAATAAGAAAGCTGGGGCTTGCGTTTGCGATCACGCCAGCAGGTCGTCAAGTATTTTGTTATTGCTTCTACCTCTTCCAAAGCATCACCTGCCGGTAGCACGCACAGTGATTGCAGTAATCACAGCCCATGTTTCTTTCCTATGGTGTCAGCGATTAAGCAGTGTTGCAGAGAACGCCAGAGAACCCACGCCAGCCAGCTTGACAGTCTGGATGGAGGTGACGATTCATCCTCCCATGTGATCCCAGAGTATCAGTAAAAGTTTTTTAATATTTTTCACCAAAATGTTGACCTGGTTATACAGAGACTTGGCACGCCGAATTGCATCATTTTTGTAGATGCCTTTCCTCGGCAGGGATGGGGGTGGGGGTGTCGGGTCAGTCCCCCCCTGCAGGGGAAGCAGCGTCTTTACATTTGGAAGACCTGCCAAAAGCAAACTTTAGCTTTCTCAGCCTCTGCTAAGACTGGAAAGTTAAATTAATGGGTGGCAATTGCTAGCTCTATGGCATTAAATGTCACTGACCTGAAGCCAAGGATTTAAATAGTAGGCTTCCTACGTGGTTGACTTCTAGCCCAGTTCCAAATTCCAAATTATTTGTTTCCCATGGCAACTTCCTGTAACCTAAGACAGTGTTTCTGAAAACTGGCTGATCCGAACAGCCAAGGAGTTTATAAAAATACAGGTTCCTGCTTCCCCAAGACTTTAATACTTCAGAATCTCAGGGATGGGGACCCAGAATCGGATGCTAGTTACATTTGAGAACAAAGGATTCGGGCTAAGGATGTTTACAGCCTCTGCTAAACAATGCCTTAGTGGTCTCAGGGCTTCAAACTGTTCTCTTTGGGGTACGAGATAAAAGAAGGGGGCTCATGTCCAGGCATCCTTATGACCCTGGGTTCACAGATTTAAAACGTATATATATATATATCTGTATATGTTGGCAGCCACCAAAGTTTTCACCAGGCATGCAACAAACCTCTGCAAATCCAGTCTTTCTGCTGACAATTATATTTTCCATTCGGTAAGAACAGGAAAAGTCACGTTCAGCATAGGTTTATGTGTTTATATCGAGAACATTTAGGACTTGGGCATTTTGTTTGTTGTTTCTAATCACCTTATTTCAGAGGGCAGTTAATTGTTTTTAATACAATGAGTTGGGGAACCTATTCAGTACACAATGAAAAATTCTGACTTCCTGGACAATACTACTTTTACTTTGCTCTCTATGATCAACTAAATTAAATCCACTAAAGCTACTACCATATTTAATAGAGAAACATGTTATTTAATATAAATGTCAAACTTGTCACCTACTTAGTAAGGGGTTTTTTTTTTTTAATTGTGCTTTCTCTGTAGGGAAATCATGTTACATATTATACATTTAGCATAATTGATAACAGTAGTAGTATTATAAACGTAGATTACAATAGGAAAATGAGTTCTTGGGCTTCTAAATGACCCAAATCTATTAAACAGGTTGGTTAATTATTATCCTTTAACTCTTTAACACTAAAAAAAAAGTAAAATGCTATAGTACCAGTACCTTTTAAGGTTCAAAAGTGGTTTTTCATGCACTTCATGAGAAAGTTCAACAGCAGCTGAAACCAGGATTCAAGAGGGAAGTACATGGATGGAACGAGTGGTCTCTTCAGAAGTCCAGAGAAAATATGAATCTAAGCACGTCCTCGGTTAGAGTTATTTACATAATTACAATGCTGGAGTTTTGCTGCAGTACAAATTGTGTACATCGGGATTTCACCAATGCCCTTGAAACACAAAGTTCGTCTTCCGTGGCCTATTATTCCCTTGTCCATCGACCTCCAAGCTTCACACCCCGCTGAGATGCTACTGAAGCATTGCAAGAAGCAACGCCGAGAAAGTTCATCTTAGAAATAGCCCGTTCGTTCCTATTTAGGAGGCTTCCTGAGGCCCTGGGCTGGGAACGTCTCTTTACCCATCAACCAAGTCCTCCTCTCAACCTCTGCATTGCAATAAAGTGGTTTTCGGAAAGGGATCCAGAGGTGGCCCCAGGAGTGGAAGGGACCCCGAAGCCACCAGTCACAGGAAGCTGTCCTCCACCAGGTCCGAGGAGTCTATGCCGATGTCGTCCATCATGTCAATGTCCTCGATGGTCTCGTCCTCTCTCTTGATGAAGGTGGAACTGCTGGAACCTGTCTCAATGGCACTCTCTTCGGAGGTCTGCGAGCTGGAGGAGGGAGAAGAGCGAAGGTTAGGCTCACACACAGAGCATCAAGACTGGCTGCGTTTCGAGGGTGCCCCGCCACCCCCAGGCAACGGAGCTCTTCCTGCAAGAGCCTTTGACCTTCAAACTCAGGCTGCCCAGGGTGGCGAGAGATGCTGCCGCCCAGCCCGACACACTGTGCTGGGCCACGTGGAAAACCCAGGTCCACAGGTCAGCTCTGCACTGCAGATTTCCTTCTTTTCTGCCAGGTTTTTCATCAAAGTTGCTGACAAACCATTTCTGCTTTCCCTACTCAATCCTAGTGTTAGAGAAAATAAGCAAGGCCTTATTTTCAAAAGGCCTGGGTGAGGCAGAGCAGAGGGATGAAGTCAGCTGCAAGCTGCAGCCAGGCCTGTCACTTGGTCTCCCCGAAGTCTCACGGGTGTCTAAACTGTGTCCTCGGGACTTCCCCCCACTCCCCTGGAATGCCCACCTCCCCTTCTCTTTACAACTAAAGCCCCCTGGTCTTGAAGGCCCAGGTGAAGGCGTGGTAGGTACCAGAGTGGAGGCTGAAGGGGGGAGTTCCAGAGTCGGAAAGCCTTAGGTCTGCAGTGGCCCCACCGCACGCAAGGGCCGTCCAGCCATGTAACCGTTCTCTTTACAGTAACGCGGGCTGGATACTTTCTGGACTGCCCTCCAACTAGCTGTGTGGCTTCAGAATAAGTCACGTCACCCCCTGAACTTGAAATTGTTTCCTGGCCTGTATAATGGTATGACAACACTGCCTAGCGACATACCTGTTAGGGTAATCAAATAAGGTAATAACCATAAAGCACTGAGCACAGTGCCAATTATTGTGAGCTATTCTTCTGCAGCAAATGTTAGCTATCGCTGTTACGCAGACTCTTGCTTGAATTTGAATAGGGCCTGAATATGAGATGATACCAGGGGATAGCTGTTAATTTTCTTACATGTGCTTGTAATATTATGGTTATGTAGGAGAGTATTTTTATTCTGGAAACGTGTGCTGGAGCATTGGGGATGAAGTATCTTGGTGTTTCCTACTTAGTTTCAAGTGACTGAGCGAAAATAAATAAACCCATACATAAAGGAGTGTGTGTGTGTGATACACACAACACCCGTTACACACATATAGCTAAGTAAAGCACATACGACAAAATGTGAACTGTTTAAGCGGTAGACATATTTTCTCAATATTTCTGTATATTTGAAATTTTTCACAAAAGGTTTTAGAAAAATAACCCCTAAAGTCTCCACCCTGTCACAATTCCTTGTCTGAACTGCTGTGAACACTTTGTCTTACCACTATCCTGCCTTGTTCTGCTATCTCCATTTTTATGTGTATCCTCTTGCTCCAAACGGTTATCGTCTGCCGATGGCCAGAATCACAGTTTATTCTCCTTATTGTGAGGCTGCTGCACCATGCTGTGCACATAGCATTAAGCCATAAACAGAGGCTGGCCAGCTGGAGGAAGGAGGAAGACAGGAAAACACCCCTCCCCCAAACAGGGGCTCTCAACCTCCCTGCCTATCTTGCCCACTGTGACTTCTCAGCCTCTGTCCCCTCCCTTCTGTATCAGCTCCAAGCAGAGAGCCAAGCCTGGCAAATTAGAAGCCTGCAAGAAACAGTCTGTCCCCATCCCCCAAGGCTCCTGTGACCCAGAGAGCTCCTAGAACCTACAGTTCCCTTCATAACCCCACAGGTTGGGACCTTCCCTATGACGGAGCTTTTGCCTCAGTTGCTAGTTTTTACCCTCCACCCCCACACTACAGCCTGGTCCTGCCACCTCATTTTGAACCCCAGCCACCCAGCTGGTCTTGGCGTCTAGCCCTGACAGCCCCTCTCCCTGGGAGCCAGACCCCTGCTCTGGGGACTGGCCATGGCTGGAGCCTGTGTTAACCCCTGGGCATTGATCTCAACCCAGAGAGGGCCCGTGTTTCTGACACCGCCGAGGATGCTCAGATTTGGACTGTTGGTCCCTCCTTGGGGGCGAGTTCTACAGCTCAGTCAGGGCCCTGGCACTGGCCCTCCCAGGCCTGGCTAACTCCTCACTCTGTGGGTTTATCTCACAGAGGCAGGGGTGTGGGTACACAGGACACTAACTGCCACCGAGACGCAGCACCAGATCATCCTCGCTGCTTGTCAGGCATCATGGTGGCTCCTAGAGCTGATGACCAGGCTTATTCCTGGTCACCACGCTGCAGGCCCACCTTGTGGCCCAGTGCCTGGCTCCCGAGGATACTGCCCGAGTACCCCCAGCCCTCTACAGCAAGGCCCTTTCTCCTGCTCTATACCTTCTACCTAAACTGGTTAGGAGAGACCACAATCATCAGCCTCCAAAATAATGCCATGTGCTTCTGCCTAAATAATCGTATGTAGTTAACTAAATGACTAGGAAGAAGAGAAAACCATGTCCTGAACAAAGAGGAAGAAAAAGAGACTCATATGCAACTTCAACCTTGAACCAGGGGCCACTACCATCACCTCCTGCTCCTGCCCGAGGGCCATGCGAAGAGGAAGGGGACCATGTGGACCCGTGGTGCTCAGTCCTGCCTAGCAGTAGCACCACCTTGCTACTGAGCTCAGCATCTAGATAGTGACCACCGACAGCTGCTACTGTCACAGAGGACAGGACAACCGGACAGCATGCACCTCCCAATGGAAGCACACAGCGCCACCTCTGCACACATCTGCCAAAGATCTCACCTGAGTCAGACCCGGCCTCTAGGCTAACTGCCAGGCTACAGCAAATGTAGGAGACAGAAGCTCGAGATAAGGACACTGCGGGGACATAACCAGCAAAATTCTGATCGTGGGAACTCTACAGCCAAACGCTCTGGTTTCCTCACAAATAACATGCAAGGGGCAAAAAAGAGGCAGGGTGGACTCATGAACACACAGCAACCAAATGCGATGCGCGACTCTTATCTGCGTCTCAAATAGAACAAACCCAACGTACAACAATATTTCTGAGACAATCTGAACTCTGCATGTCTGATGCACTTTAATTTACTGTCCCTTTTTTGGGTGAAATAATGGTAGAGCAGCTATTTTTAATAACTTTTGTAGTGACTGTTGTTATTCTTTAAAAGCGAGCCCTTATCTCTTAGAGATACATACTGTAATATTATTTATAGATGAAATGATATAATATCTAAGGTTTGCTTCAAAATAATCCAGAGGGCGCTGAGGAGATCTGGTACACATGCAACCAGAATGGCCAAGTTCACCAACACTGAAGTGGGGTGATGAATACTTAACAGCTCACTGTACCATGTGAATACAAAATTTAAAAGAAAGAAAGAGCAAACCAGCCAGGGAGGACTTGGCCCCCACCCCCGGAGATTCTAATGTGTTGGTTTAGGGTGAGACTTGTAAATCAGTAGTGTTAAAATCTCCCCAGGTGATTCCAACTTGCAGCTAGAGTTAAGAACCACTGCCATAGCATCCAATAACCCAGTCCAAATTCTCCCTCAATTTTTTCCTTAGTTCAATCACCCAGGGGTCACTAAGACAATGGCGGGAGAGGTTTATATTATGTCAATAATCACAGGGCCGTGTTGGTTTGATCAAATTACCTGAGGACTGAGGTCAAAGACTCTCCCCTCCCCACATACATACTCCTCCCCCAGCGCCAGGGCGGACATATTAGAATCATCTGGGAAGCTGTTTCAAAACCACACCGAGGCCCTGGGCATGGCGACTGGGGAGGCCGAGGCGGGAGGATGGCTCAAGCCCAGGAGTTTGAGGCTGCAGTGAGCTATGATTGCTTCACTGCACTCCAGCCTGGGCGATAGAGCAAGACCCCAACTCAAAAATTTTTTTTAATTTTTAAAAACCCTATATGGACTCACTGGGGATGCTGCAACTCGCTCCCCTAGTAGAGAGTCCCCACCCGGAGAGCCTCATTGTCAATGGCAGTGGGTCCTCTCCGCCAATGTGCGGGGGGCGGGGAAGGCAGGACGCTGGGGCTGCCACCCCACCCCCGCCCCCGGCTACCTGTGTCTGTTCCTCTTGCCCAGGTCGTCCTCCTCCGGGACGGGGTCAATGTCGGGCAGAGGGATGATGTAGCCGCTGTCGGCGCTCAGTCTCTGCTCGTCGAGGCCACCCTCCCAGTCCTTCAGCTTGTCCTCCTCGTTTTTGTAGGTGACGCCGATGTACGCGTTGTCCGAGTCCACGCGCATGCGTGCCAC
The DNA here is from genome assembly GCF_041146395.1 of Eulemur rufifrons. NCBI lineage: Eukaryota > Metazoa > Chordata > Mammalia > Primates > Lemuridae > Eulemur > Eulemur rufifrons. The sequence goes on from NC_091006.1 coordinate 32,051,867, forward strand.
GGCGGGGTGGTCACTCTTCAGGAAGTCCAGGTGGATTTTTTCATAACTCTGTAAACGTTCATTGAACATATTTAATCAGGTGTTACCGACCAAACCTCAAAAAGGAATGGTGACGCTCAGAACGTACTATTATTTAACTCTACATGTTGCCAGACTAGCTCACAGATGCAGGATTTAGACAGCTGAAGGACAGTCATAGATCACCTGTGCCCCGGAGATGTGGGACATGAGGAAAGGACGCCCAGTGGCAGAGGGCTTCTGCTGGTAGGTCTCAAGGAACCAAGACCCCTTCTCCAAGTCAGTGGCTAAGACTGTGTCCCTGCCCCTTCCCCACCCAGGGCGAGCTTGGGCCTGTCTGGCCCCATCACGTCACCTCTCATCGCTTCTCCGGGCTTTGGATGGGTCCCAAGAGGAGGTGGGGACTTCCACTGGGGGAATAATACCCAAAGCCCTCATGACTCCTAAGCACTGGGGAAGTCTAACCTTTGATATGAAAAAACTTTTTTTTTTTTTTTTTTTTTTTTAAACAGAGACAGGGTCTCACTCTGTTGCCCAGGCTAGAGTACAGTGGTGTCATCATAGCTCACAGCAACCTCAAACTCCTGGGCTCAAGCAATCCTCTTGCCTCAGCCTCCCGAGTAGCTGGGACTACAGGTGCATACTACCACGCCCAGCTAATTTTCCTTATTTTTTTGTAGATATGGGGAATCTCACTATATCACCCAAGCTGATCTCGAACACCTGGCCTCAAGGGATCCTCCCGCTTCGGCTTCCCAAAGTGCTGGGATTACAGGCGAGAGCCACCTCGCCTGGTCTGAAAAGACTCCATTTTCAACAGCAGTTTTAATCTCTTCCCACCACACATCTCCGCCAATCGGGGCATCTCTTACCAACCTGAGGTTAATTTCTCTCTGCCTCCTCGCTCACTGCAGGGAGTTGTAAAGGGCAGCGAGATACCAGGCAAAAGTACTTAACTTCCAAGTCAGCACAGTCTCCCGATGCTGCTCCTCTTTGGGAAGAAGCAAGGGAACTAAAAAGTATGAAAAGTCCACGCAGTGACTAATCTGAATCTAAGAAACTGAGTTTATGTGTGGGTTTCCTTTCAAGCTTCAGCAGAAAGCTGTTTCATGCATTTACAGATCCTGCCTGGTTCCATGAAATTTCATTTGTTCCTTTGAACAATGCTTCCTATGCCACATAAAAACCAGCTGGAGCCACAGATAACAGCTGAGGTTGTTCCTTCCAGTCAGCTGGTAAAAGCCAATTGCGCACGGATTTAAGTGCATTCAAATTAGTGATTTAATGGCCACGGCTGCCCTGAGACTTCTAACTGCACACCAGCTTCAGACCCCGCAGCATCTGCAGAATAAAGTGCTCACAGGTGTCGCACATTTAAGATGAAAAGGGGGCCCTGCAGGAAGGGGAGGGTTTCCATTCATCAGTTCTACCAGGGGCCCGTGGAGCGTGCCACGAAGGTCCCACCCCTAGATCACACAATCTTTTTCCTCCTTTGAAAACGTTCCTTTAGAACAGTGTCGAACAACACTGCTCTCTGGCATAACTTCCAGTTATTCTCTTCTCCTTTTGCCCAGGCCCTTCCGCCCACCGTACTCAGCCCAACGCACCTTTTTATACTGTCCAGGAAGCAGATTCTCCACAATCTCACTCAGGTGGTAAAAGGAGGGTCTCTTCTCCGGCTCACTGTTCCAGCACTTCACCATGATCTCATAGCTGGAGGGCAAGAGAGCTCAGAGTAGGCACGGGGTTAGGGAGGTCTCAGGGCACCTCCCCGCTCCCAGACCCCCTGGGGAGAACTCAGGCCCCTGGGATGGGGAAGGAGCTCACACTTCACTGGTGGCGTGGTCGGGCTTGGCCATCCGGTAGCCACTCTTGATCTTATTGTAGAAAGTAGAATCCACCATCATGCCGGGGTAAGGTGTGCCGCCTGCAAGCCAAAGGAAACACCAGGACTGACAAATGCGCAGTACATTGTTGAAACGCTTGGCATGACAGAACACCATTAGAAAACACACTGGTTCTTTCAAGGAAATTAAGCGTTATCTCCTTGACTGCAAGGACCTGCTCAAACCTTAAACTAGCACTCTAGGCTGGTCAAGTCCAAGCACCTTAGGCAAAATTCTACATCTTTAGAAAAGGCCCTGAAGTGTTTTTCAGTGCTCTGACTACTAGAGCTGATATACAAAGTGAACTAGAAAAGCAACAAGAAATTCTGAATTGCTGAGGCCAAAAAAGTCATTTTCACCAGAAATGTTCAAATAATTAAAGCAAAAGTCAAATTTGGGGCCTGAAAGGTCTAGAAGAATCTCTGCTTTTAAGGGAGTGTGAGATTCCTCTGAGCCACACACTGGGATGATCCACGGTGACCATCCATGGAGAAAGAACTAAGATAAGAAGGAGACGGGGGCCGGGGGGAAGACGCCCTTTCCTGCCATGTCAGGGTAACAGGTAGATTCATGAGACGTCTCACATTTTCATAGCCAGGGCCGGGTCGAGCTCAGTTCCCTCTCGGAAGCGTATTCCAGGATGCCTTTCTCCTTTCGCTGGTCACGAATTACAATTTGAAATCAGAACCACACAGCTTGTCACCAAGTGTGTAAGTCTCGTCTGCCCAGAAGAACCAGAGGTCACGGGCGAGACTCATCCTTCTCTCTGGCCCTCACCTCGCAGCACCCGGGGACTGACTGGCCGGGGGCCTGGGAGGTTTCTCTCCTCCAGAATGGCTGGCCAGGAGGGGCCACGCCCCTTTCCCTGGACACCCTGCTTTTCACCTGCGCGTCAATTACTAGAGGTAAGGGAGGGCCGCTCTCCCCTGGTGAATCCATTTAGCCCAAAGTCCAAAAGGAGAAAGCAGCTGGGGAGTGGACGTGGTCAGGAGCACGGTGTGGGGTGAGGCAGCTGCAGCCCCCTTCACTCACACCAGGTGTCTTAACATTGTCTACGTCCCGCAGCTCAGAAGAACACATCTCCCTCCCAGCCCGCACAAGCGGCGTCAGGCCCATACCGAGGGAGAAGATCTCCCAGAGCAGAATGCCGTAAGACCAGACGTCGCTCAGCGTGGTGTACAGGTTGTCGAAGATGCTCTCGGGAGCCATCCACTTCACGGGCAGGAAGGTCTGCGGGGAAGGAGGGAGGACGTTAGCCCACGGCTGTGCCCTGATGATCTGCAGCTGCGGAAACGCAAGGGCGCTCCCTGGGCCCGCAGCAACGTGCTCTAACCCTCCTGCCCCACGCGTCTCCTGTGTTTAGTTTACTCCCGGGCTCTCAGTGCCAGCAAACATTCGATCAACAATCAGTGGTTAATGTTGCCTCTTATGCCCTCCAAAGGAATGACACCCAAAAACACTGAATCCTGAATTTTTACTCAAAAAGTGCGTCCCCTATTTTGAGATATTCCTGGGAACAAAATGAAGAACAGAGCCAGTCATCTGTGAGCAGACTGCAGCTTTTGCACGCTAACAAATAGTAATTTCCCACCACCACAAAGAGCAGGACATTAAGATGAATTTTGCAGCCTCTTTTGTGAGGTTGGCCCAGCCTTCGGGAGAAATGCTAAACGCAGGCAGATATATAAAGTAGCCACGTAGCATCCTTCAACCCTCCGAGATTGCTGGGGAGACAAGAGATTCATAACCTTATGCGAACAGGTGAGAAATCGGCTCCACCAAAGTCCAGTGGTCTATTCAAGGCGCCTAAAGTTGTACAGGAAGATCCTCTGGCTACAGGTCACGGCCACATGAGTACATGAACCACACAGAGCAAGGACACGGGCCAGTGTCCTTCTCGGGGTGGGTGTGGCAGCCCCTGTGAGCTGTCTCCCACCAGGGCAGTGGGGTGGTCTGGAATTGTACCTACAGGGGCAGATCTATCCTGAGCTACTTCATCTGCTCAGAGGTGGAAGGGAGAGAACGCTTCAAGCATATGAGAAAATGACTATCTTTAAAGAAACTGCGCCTCCAAGATATATTAACTCAAATAATCTTAACATTTTAGGGGTCACAGATGCCTTTTGGAATCTGTTAGCTTAAAAACTAGAGGTGCTCTCCTTGGAAACGCATGCTCGGACATGCACAGGTACAGTTTACATATTAATTATCAACACTTCTATACGTCAGGCACTGTCCTCAGCACTGTACGTGAATTTACTGACAATCTCCACGGCAACTCGGCAGACAGGTATGACAATCACCTCCCTGCTACAGACGGGGAGACCAAGGTACAGGATGGTCAAGTCACCGCCCCAAATCCCAGTGGGAGTGTGTGGTGGAGCTGGCGCTCGTGCCCAGCCTGTGCGGGTTCCACGGACCCCGCTGAGGTCCACTCGGGAAGCCTGTGGACTCCACATTAAAACTGTGGGCGCGGAACGGCCACGGGCAACCCCCCGACTTGAGAGACGGAGGTGAGGGAGGGGAGTATGCCCAAGGAGGGAAGAGAGGACGTACGCTGCCTTTTGACACGTAGTTCGAATCGTGCATGATGTCTCTGGCCAGGCCAAAGTCACAGATCTTCACGATTTTCCCTTGTGCCAGGAGGACATTTCGAGCAGCCAGGTCCCGGTGGACACACTGCGTGGAAGGGACAGAAACGACCTCAGGGTCAGCGCACCTGCGGCCGGGCAGCATCGGCCCTGCAAGGCCGGCCCTCCGTGGTGGTGCCCGGAGCTGCTGGTGCACAGCTCGGGAAGGCAGCCCTCCCCCAGCTCCCAGCCCAACAGCTCCTGAGAGGGAGAAAGTCCCGGAGAAAAGTAGATGCCTGGTGACATTGGACTCCCTGCCCTGTGCAGGGGAAGAGGAAGAGAGGTGTGTAAAGGAGAGGCCGCCGTCGTGACCAGCCTCTCCGAAACCCGTCTCCCGGCGTCTCCCTCCACACTCCCCTCACTCTGAAATCTGTAGCTGTGTCTAAAAAGGTCTCTGTTCCTTGAACTTACATTTTTTGAAGCCAAAAACTCCATTCCTCGGGCCACTTGATAGGTGAAGCTCAACAAATCCAACAGAGTAAGGCCTTCGGAGTTATCGTCTGAAAGGAGGTTTTTGACTTCCGAGTCTGCAGAAAAGGAATTAAACGTGTTGGCGCTGGCGGGAAGTGGGACACGTCACCCACCGGAGGGGACCCCGCTGGGCTGGTCCGGGCTGCCTGCGGGCTTGCTGAGGCTCGCCCAGAGAACACATCCAAAAGCATTTTCCCATAGGATTTCTAGACCTCACAGGTGAATGCCTAAACTATGCAAAAATCCTGTCTTAAAACAGAAATATATCTGCATTAACATATATCTGGTTAAAAAATTATTTTTTATACATATGTATATACGTATCTCACACGTATAGTCATAAGGACCAACCTAAACCTATCTCTCTAATGAGTTCTCACACAGAATTTTTCTGTTTGCCTCTGAAATTTCTTTTTTTAATCAGTTAGCAAATTGCCTCTGCCACCTTTAAAACCACACAGACACAGACACTAATATCTTCCATGACTACCATACACAAGGGCCCTCTGAAAAAGTAGCTTCTAGGATTTGCTTTGCTTTCTTTTTAAAGCCACCTTCACAGTACTTAGCTTATAGTTTGTCAGTGAAATCAACCACCAGTCAGATGTGGTGGCAATCAAGAATCAACGCCAGTGACCCCGCATTGAGTTCCTTGGTTTGTAACTAATCTACTTCCCCAGTTAGTCCCATCTGGAAGGGCCCCAGGGTTTTCGAGGAAGAAGGCAATCTAGGCCAGCAGTTCTCAGGTCTTTTTAAAAATGTTCAGGCAAGTGAAGAGTAGCTCCAGCCATTCACATTTTTTCAGCCAGCTACAGGAAGGCCAGAAAGAGTGTCTGTCTGCCAGCAGGGCCTGGGCCCGAGCATGGCTGAGGCGCCTCTGACATCTGGTGCCAAGTCCACCAGCGCGGCCTGGGAAGCAACGCGAACTATTTTTAACACCACGGGAGGGGAGAGGAAGCGTTGGTTCCGATAACTCTCATTGGCTAATCTTTAAAAAGCGCCTGGAAGTTCACCCATTTGGCAATGACAAGTGAATGGAACTTGGAACCACAGAAATGGAAAATATTATTATGTACTGAGCTTTGCAAAACAAGCACATTCTCTTTTTTAATGCATTGTACCTTTCACTTAAGAACTCTGAAAGCATTCAGAGCACATTAGTGATTTTCAAAACAATTTCCATGGCAGCTCAACACTGTTTTGCCTTGACCAATAGAAGGGCTCAGACGCAAGAAGACAAGATCACAGGACAAGCCAATGTCGGCCTCCCAACTCCAAGTCTGTGACTACACCGGAGCCCTGGAGGGGCCACCCGAGCAGATGTGAGGTGGTCCATCTGGTGTGGGCATGAGCAGGGCTCCCTGGAGTCTAGAAATCAATTCAACCCCGCCACATACTTCTCTGCTTGGAAAACAGACTGATCCACCTCCAAAAACCATTCAGCAGAGACACTTGTCAGAAAACATAACCTCAAATTGTCTACTCTGCAGTTCCTATCGCAAATTGGATGTTAGGAAAACTAAAAGCAAGAGTTATTGAACTCACAGATATCAGAGACTTATAAAACTTAAAAAGAAAACCGATACGGGAAACCAACATAAGACTGCCAACTTTTAATTTTGCCAAGTAAGGGCATTGAAAAAAAAATCAATTACCACTACACTTTCACTTAAAAAATCACGTTAGTAACAAAAAAAAAAAGGAAGGTCATTCTATCAGAATAAATAATTCTCTAAAATGATTACATTTAAAGTTTGACAAATTTATTCCATTGTCTTCATTCTTTTCCATTCACAGACCACAAGCCTGTAAAAACATGTCACAGACCTGGCTGTGCAGACCTACGTTTAGGGACCACACAGGCCGCCAGGTCTGCTTACCAGCCCTGCTCACCTGCCTCTGAATATTTTCAGCATCGTATTAAACCACTGTAAGAGCACAATGCCCAGCGTGAGAACAGACACTTTTACCTAACATAGCTTTCTTCTTATATGAGGCTGGACGATCATACAGCGATCTCTGGATGTCTGAATACTTGGACACCTCCTTCCTTTCCAGCATAGGAACGTACTGGGTGGTGTCGGCTTGCTTCATGTCCATGTAGTCACCGTTGTTTTCAAAGGATAAAATGACATAGCTGCAAAAACAGAAAAAGAAACCTTACCCAGGCTGCCCCTCTGCAGTGGTCATTCAGCATGCAGTAGCCGATGATTTGGGGGGGGCCCCCAGCGCACCAGGTACTGTGGCAGGTCTGGGGGCTGCAGGGTGACCCACAGCAGAGCCAAGCCGCCCCCCTCCTGGGGTGGTGGTCTAGCTGGGGAGAGGAGCATGGATCAAATAATTCACTGACACGCGGATGGGCTGGGAAGGAAGATTTTGGTAGCATAGAAGGACAATGACTCCGTCTGGGAGTCAAGGAGGCATTTTCTGAAGAGGCAGAATGAATCCCATTCACAAAGCTGGGACAGACTCGGGGTATACTTGGTATGGTCCCTGGCACGTGTAAAGGATGCCACAAATGTTGGCTGCCATGATGGTTAGTACTTATCGGTTTCCAGTGTCGCCTCTACTCATCTTTGGCAGGAGCACAGACACCCTACGAGCCACATCTAAGACAGGGGGCCTATGCTTCCACAGGTCGTAAAATTTTCTAAGTCTATTACCTTTAAAGTTTGAAAAATGCGTTACATTAAGTCTGTCATTATTCTTTCTGTTTTTCAACTCATAAGCCATGAACCTGGGCCCTGTGGCCACGGGGCTCGGGCAGACAATTCCTGCTACCCAATAAATTTAGCACCCATTTAGTGTCCATCGAGTCATTTAATACGAAGTAAATTCATTTTACTTTCTGATCTTACAAAACTTTTTATCTGCAGAGCTCTCTGTAGCTATTGGTAGGTTTCTGCAGTGAGGATCATTATCATGAGCTTGATTTATATATAGGTCCAGGCGTGGTGAGGACCAGTATCTGAAGCCTGAAGATGGGCAAGCAGTTTCTCACAAGGTGCAAGAACTCAGGCGTCCCCGGCCAGCACTGCGTGTTACAGGTCCTCAGTGGATCCCATGTGAACACCAGAATGGCTCCCAGAAGGTTCCCACACTCTCTCTCATGCAAACCTATCAGCGATGGCTTCCCGTGTGCTACTCTGGCTCAAAACACCTGCAGACATCACGTATCCCTCAGCTCTATCACAGGATGCCTGGGCAGGATGGTCTGACTCTATGTCTTACCACCTCGGGTCCGGAATCTGCAGATACGGAATCCATCAGGATGCCGGTCTTCCCACCTGTGAGGCGTGTGAGACATAGGTACATGGCCATGTCTCTCTCTGCACCCACCTCCGTGTGCTTTCGTCAGCAGGGTTCAATCCGAAGATGTCCAGCTCTTTCTTTGGCTTCTCTGGGTGGCGGCTCAGGAAGCTGTCCCTATTCTTATGCAGATAGTTGACCAGATCTCCGTAGAAGCAGTACTCAGTGATGATGTAAATGGGACCTGTGGGGACCAAAACCGGCAGGAGACAGGTGTGAAAATGAAGCACAGAAAAGTCATGAATTGCTCTGTTTGGACTGGCAAGAGATGTTGCTCGAAAACGATGAGCTTCCATCAATTCAGTGGAACAAGTCAACTCCATTCAAGGGACTTCTACTCCCTGGCATGTTTGGGGGTGGAAAGTGGAGGATTTAAACCTGGTTCGGCAGTTTTCACAACCACAGGTGTTCAGCGAAACCCCTCCCTCGCACTCAGGGTCAGGAAGCATACCTGACTTGGTACAGGCTCCCAGCAAGTTCACGATGTTTAAATGTGGCCCCAGGTGAGTCATGATCTTCAGTTCAGACATGAGAGCTTGTTTCTCACTGGATCTGGCTGTGGCTGTTGAAGAAATAAACCACGTGTCGGTTCAACTGAGATACCCGCTTCCCACTCTCAGAACACACCAAGGACACGACTGATCCTGCGATTGGATGTCAAAAATTCTATTCACCAAGATAGTGACTCAGTCTCAACTCTAATAATTAACTAATCCCTAGGCTTTCAGGTAAAAAGAAGTCACTAGAAATGATAACTCTTGATTTCCCAACATGCGGGCGACAGGAGTGATCTAAATAAACCTAATTGACACAATATTCTAAATGCACATGAAACCTAGAGTCAAAAGAGCCAAGACCCAGTCCTAAACTTGTTATTTCCTACCTGTGTGATTTTGAGCAATTCCCTTAATACCTCCGCGTTCAAAACTTCCCAGGAAGGAGCACTTACGTTTCAGCATCTTCACGGCTACTTTCATGACAGGCTGGGACCGGCTTAATCCGTAGGCTGTTCCTTCGACCACTTTCCCAAACGCCCCAGATCCCAAGACACGACCTGCGGACAACCAGAACCGTTAACCCAGGCAGGCTCCAGGCCTCTCCTCAACTTCGTTCCCCACGGCCAGGCCAGCTGTCAGGGGGTGCACAGCTGGGTGGGTTCTGCAGTACCGAGGAAGCACGATGACTCCCCCAAGTCATCACGTCAAAATCAGAATTGAGCCCACAGGGAAGGAAATTAGCGTAATTGCTTTAGTCAAATAACATTTGCAAGGGAAAGGAAAACACAGATGGGGAGACGGGAGGGTGCAGCCCTCCCTGGTGTGAGCACTCTGTCTGCCAGCTCCGTGCTGGGCCAGACCCTGGGCTCCTCTGTGCTTGCTGTCTACGGCTCTCGTCCAAACCCCCGGGTTCTCTCCCCTTCTGTTTTCCACTTGCAAACAGGGACATCTTTTGCGTCCACAAATCCTTAACCACTGGAAACACTTCACTATTCCAAATATCACAGATTCCACGGAGTGAGTAAGTTAAAACTTCAGGCTGGACTCATGGCTGCCAATTGTCAGGAAGGTCACTACAGCAAAGGCCTGGGAGCACAGCACTCTGCTCCCTGCTGGAGTTCCAAAAAGTAACTGAAGCTGTCGTCCCCACCCTTAGAGAGCTCACAGGCTGAGAGGAACCTTTCCCAAGGAGTCAGTCTCGAGATGGATAGCCACGCCAGGCAAAGACTCAGCTCACAAAAGACTCTCTCAGCCAACACTGCCTCTTGCCACATGTCTGTGTTGCTGGACATTGGACCTGGGAAGGTTCCGCTCCACCAGCAACTTGGCGAGACCCAGGAACAGAGAGACAAAGAAATGCCTTTTGAAATATTAGGAATTGTGCCTTTTCCCCCATATTTTATTACTTTTTAACCTCCCTAAGCTCCTTGTCTCTTTTTGGGAAAGAGGGGAAAATATAATAAAGAAAGCTTAGATGTGAGCACTTGAAATTGGGAGCAGCTCGGGTGCCTTGTTTGATTTCAGTTAAGTAACTCGCTAGGAAGCTCTACACCGTTCCGTGTTTTGGAATGATACAGGCGGGTCATTAAAAACGATATCCAGCATTTTTCAAAGTACGTACCATTCGATCATCCATCATGACACAACCTCTACTTCTAATTTTCATGTGCCTTAGTCTTGTTTTCATTCATTTACAATGTTATTTAAAAAAAAAAAAATTCTCTTGGACTAAAGTTTCATATACTTGGTCTGATCCCAGGATGGAAATATTTTAAAAGCTTGCGATAAGTTGGCTGGCTTATTTTTACATCTTTTGCCTTAAAATGTACCTATATTTTTATATTATATACCCCAAATATACGTAAAGAAGTATCCAGTGCATCCTCAATGCACTGCATCAGAATGCATTTTGTGGTTGTCCTCATTCATTTCTCATCTGTTCCTTTTTAGTCCCAGAGATTCATCTCGTTTTCAGTTTGTGTCATTTCCAAAGCAAAGCTATTTTGGTGAGTCTATTTGCCAGGCCTCTTCACATTCTCTTCTCCCTTTGTAAAATTTTCTTTAACCATAATTTGTTATGGAATGAGATGTTTTCAAAAAAAAAAACATCATTGCAGGGATCCAATTAACTTATTGTCGATATGGAAATGTATTTCTGAAAGCAAGTGTCTGTCGCCTCGCTCTTGCTAAGCACGAGCTGAGATCCCTTATCCTGCCAGAGGCTGTGCACGGTGAAGTCGTGTGCAAGTGAGAAGGGAGTCTCGGGCGACCAACCCCACGGGCGCTTACCAAGCACGAGTCCATCCCTCGGAAACTCCCATCTCGAGTCGTAAGGCAGCTGCATCGGGTCCACATAAATGTATTCGTGTCCATCGGGGCTGATCGATTCAATGACCCTCCAGCGAATTTCGTACCTCGGTTTCTATAAATGACCAGGACAGGGAACTGGTGAATTACCAAAGTCCCAGTGCACCAAAGCTCTACTACCGCAGCAAACTGGACACGGTGGCATCCAAGAACATTCATTCAACATACGATCACGGAGCTCTTTCTCTGTGCCAAGCCCTCAACAAGGTGGCTATTCTCCTTGTTCCTATTGGCGTCAAAGATTTTTTAGTTCTTTGAGAAAATACCTACCTGTTTCCAAATGACGACCAGGACAATAAGTGAGATGATCACAATCACCAACAGCACCAGAACCGCGGCTGCCACCGTGAGTTCAGAACGCAAAGCTAGGGGACAAGAGAGAGGCACAGTGAAAAATGTCCTCACGGACATGCAGGGGGGTAGGGAGGTGGGGTGGCTGGGCCAGGGATCTCTCACTGCTGCTGGGGAGTGAGGCTGCCTGGCCCTTCCTTGGGGACAGCAATACCATCTCTCAAACATCTACACCGGGACACTATGCCCATTCTTCTCTGAAACGACAAAGGGATACAATTCAATCCGGGGAACTCAACACTTTCTCCAACGGTAACCTTTTGGACAGAGTTTGAATAGGCACAGTAGAGATCCGTCAGTGAGACTGAGAGCCACTATACACGTAGAAACTTTTACTTCATAAGCTTTATTATAAAGTTTACTTTGAAAGGTTGTATGCTGCTCATATTGCTTTTGGCTTCACTCATGTTTTAAGGAGCGGATGAGATAGAAGATCCTTCTTCCCCACCTCCCTCCCCACACACAGACGCTCAGACTAAATAGACTGAGTAGCCACGTTATTAGCCGCGCAAAATGTTGAGGGGCCTGTGCCAGATGCAGTCTGGGGTCTGACCCTGAAAGAAAGGCCCGGATGCCTTTCAGAGCATTCCCAGCTGAATGTCTGCCTTGGGGGCTTCATTCCTACCGGACCCTACGTGGGATTCAAAGTCCCGCCTCAGGGAGACAGGGCCCAGCTCCTCAGTTGTCCCCACTGCTGAGCAACTCACTGGGCGCCACCAGCTTCAGCTCTCGGCTCTCTGCCCCGAGGAGGTTCTTGGCCAGACATCGAACCGCAATGGTCTCCTCCACTTTGGCGAATGTCAAACGGCCCTCCACGGTGCTCCTGCCTCGGGGGTGGAGCTCCGTGTTGATGTTGGAGACGTTGTTGGCCAAAATCGTCCACGAAGTTTCATTATTACATCTAAAGGACAAAAGGGCCTAAGTGCAGGGCCAATTACTGACAGTCCTAGAGATGAGCGGAGCAGCGGGAAAACTCTAGGACAGCAAGGGGTGCCGACCCTCGCTGCATTTGGGAGCGCTACAGGCCGACTTTCTCATTGCATGTGCAGATTTAACATTAAGACCTGTTTGCACATGCTCAGGAGGGAATAACCCACACGTGAATAACTGAAAGCTAACTGTTTATGAAGGAGGCAAAGAGAAATGAGTTTAATAAAATATGGTGACCATTCCCCAACCTTGAACCTACGAGCAAACTGAATGGCTAAACTTCAAGCAGGTTTGGGGATTCCAATTTTCCACCCCTTCAAAAAGGCCTGGAGCCCACCCTCCCTTCTCACCACCCACGTTGGCTAGAGCCCCCGAGGTGTCACCAGGGTTGGAGCAAAGACCTAGATTCCAGCTCCAGTCTGGAATCTACCAAAGCTCCAGCCAACATCCAAGCCCACGCCCGTTAGCCCCAGGAGAGGGTAGGACTAGAAGTCTCAGCCTTCAGGAAGAAACAATGGAAGTTTCTAGACAGAAACCGTCACCATGCGTGAAGTGTGAACGTGTAGCTCACGTGTCCATTTAGAAAGTTGTGGAATCGGGGGAGGAAGGAGGAGCTGGTGACTTAACTGCCACCAAACCTGGGTGCAGGAGGGCAGGAGCAGTCACAGGGCACTATTGTCATTTATGTTCACGTGCCAGGCCAGCCACCAAAGTTCACCAAATAAGGAATGTGAGGTAAAAATGTGGGCCAGGGTAGTAAAAATTTTCTTAGGATAGTGGTTCTTAAAATTCATCCTTTTTCAGATTAGAGACCCTTTGAGAGTCTGATGAGAGCCACGGGCCTTCTCCCGCAGCTATTCCTGAGCACACACCCACGCCCCGAGCTGCGGTCCCTGTTCCGAACCCTATCTTGTCATCTGTAAGTAGCACGGGCCTTAGGCCAAATCCGAATCACGAATACCCAAAAAAGGCCAACAAAAGAAGAACTAAAATGCATTTGAGGCCCCTTGTGTCAAGGGAGAGGCATTCTGACCACAAAAGAAGAAGCAACATCTGGTTCCCGTACTTCTTAATGTCCTTGCAGATCATCCACTCGATATCGGGCAGGGGTGTGCCTTCGGCCGTGCACCTCACGGTCTGCGCCCCCGTCACGCCGTGGTGGTCGTCGACCAAGTCCAGGATGGACGAGGGCACTGCAAGAGGTGGACAGAGGTCAGAACGGAAGAGTCCGTGTTCCAGAACTTGCAGGCACTACGAGAGGGACGTGCGTTCAGAACCTGTACACGGGGGACTGGGGTCGCCCTCGAGGGGCTGAAACCAGTTGTACAAGTGACACCCCCGTTGAGACAGACCCACTTGGTTAAGAGCATTTTCGTAGTTTCGGTGTTTTGGGACTTACGCCTGGGATGTTTTAAGTCTGGAGTGAAGAAAGTGAAAAGTTCCCGCAGTTATTTGGCTTGAAAGGCAAGGAGGCTCCTAAAATCATGTTATAGCTTAGAATCCAACTAATGGATTCCGCTGAGGAATAATCCAAAGCAGCATCCACCAAAGTGCAGCTGTGGGATATTAGTAGATTTTAAAGATTCTCTTTTTAATCTGGGGTCCAGGAAGTTAGAGATACACTAATACTTGTATCACAGACTCACTGCGAGACTCAAATGAGCCTACCTAGGACAGTACGGGGCACCCGGTGGGGACTCAGTGAACAGGTGCTGGGCTCGAATGTAAATGGACCTGGACACTCCATTCTGGCAGGGAACACCGTACAGTGTCCACAAGAGAAGCCAAGCAAAACTCTCCGGAACGATTAAAGATCATCTGGACCAAAAAGCATCACTTCCCTCTCCTCAGAACTGGAGGCACCATGTTGAGAAACAGGTGCTAAGAAAGCTGGTGGAACCTGGGAATTCCCAGTCAGACTGCTCCAGAGTAACCCAGAACCTCCTAGAAATACCTAAATCCATGAGTCCAACAAAGCTATCCCTGACATGTGACATCTCCAGTCCCCATTTCTCCCCTTAAGTGTTGCTTTTCCTCCACAACCTGTGAGAAAATGCCAGGCTCTTTGGGAGACACTGATCACCTCGTTAGCTGAGCTAGCATCCCCTCCCTACTGCCTTCGCATACCTTGAGTTAGCAGTTCAAACGTATAGCTCTTCACATCGTCTTCATTCTGAACTACAATGGTATAGTGGCCACTGTCTTCTTCCTTAGCACGGATCAGCTTTAACTTGCTTCGATACCTTAAGAGAAAAGGATTTTGTTTCAACAAGCAGTAGCTAAATAAATTCCCGTCATTGAAGCAATGACAGTTTTAATTTAAATTTTATTTTTTTAAAAAGTCAAAACATCTTTTTGTTTTCTCATCTGTGTCATCTCTTTCCTGGGATTCTTGATATGCTTTCCACACACTGAAGGTCTGAATCACAGACACATGTCTTGAGAGAGAAAACCAGACGTTCGGAGATGAGCAGTGGCCCTCTCCAAGAGCCATCGGTTCTACTAAGGCCTGACTTCTGAATGGAAATGAACACAGCTACCGGCTTCTCTTTTTTCAAAAACTCTTGATTTTACCTTTGTAAAAAAATACTTGTCTCCCCTAAATATCCATTGTTTCGGTGGTTCAGCCAAAAACACAATGGAGGAAAGAACAAAGATCCTCTACGTATCGACACGGGAAGGTCTCCAGGATAGAACATTCCTACTTGCTTGGATTTGCTTAAAGAAACTCGAAGGTTTCATAAGCACCTAATGAAGCTAATAAGGGTGCTTCCCTCTGGGGAGGAGGGAGGAACTGAACAGGCAGAGACAGGAGTAGAGTGAGGCTTCTCACAGTGCATCCTCTTTATGTCTGATCCTTTTTAAAGCATGGGATTCTACCACCTATTCAAAAAAATAAGTTAGAAAAAATACACCTCGTCAAACTTTATTGGAGGAAAGTTTCCCCAGAAGATTTCTTTCATGTATTACAAATGGCACTTGGCTCTGTGTGTGTGCACATAAATACAGTATTTTCCCATTTGCTTGTCCTTTATAAATCATCACAGTGTGGAGAAGCAACTAGAATGGAGGAGCGCACTGCTCATGGAGTGAGAAGACCATGGATATTCTCATTAAAATTCTCCATGCCTCAGTTTCCCTATGTGTAAAATGTGATAACAACACGCAGCACAGTCACTCTGAGGAGTCATTAAATGTACGTGAAAGCATTTCCTAGGCACAAAAGCACTCTGCAAATGCTGGGCGCTAGGACCTGTGAGGAGAGTGGGCCGGGCTGACTTTTCCTCTGCTGCCCGACGCTGGATGAGCTTCAGGACTGGATTTCCTCAGAGTCCCCTTAGGTCCTCTGTCATTCATTGTTCCTTCTTGTTCAGCCAAGAAAGCCAGTGGGTCCACGAGCTTTAAGCCAGATGCCCCATCCACCATGTCCATCCTTGTATTCTCTGGGCCATAAGAGGAACGAGAAAAATACATGCTGAAGGATTCTGATATCACCCTAGCAGACAGCTTTCCAGAACCACTCAGTTCTGGCGAAGTTGCCATTGCAGACAGTGCTCACGCACGCATTTGAAGCGTTAGCTGTGCCAGGCGTACCCCACACCTCTCTGGCCTCGCAGCCTCGTGGAAAGTTCCAGGTGGGAGCTCCCCACCTCTTTGTGCACCTTCATGTCACATCATCAGAAAGCCTTCCAGATTCAGTATTCTACTCCATTTGCCCATTGCTGTTCTCCAGAAGTCGTAAAATCCCATTGCTCAGACACTGCTTCTCGATTACACGTGGAATTTAGTTCAGAAAGAAGAAAGCAAATCTTGAGGTTAAGTGAACGGAAGAGAAAGGTTCTGTTCTCCCCTTTCCTGAAGGCCTGAAATATAGGACTGACTTTTGTCTCTCTGGGATGATTTCTGAAAATGGTATAGGGCTGAATTCGCTGGGCCCTTCAAGATGCACCTTCTGATTCTTGGATTCTAGTCCTAGCTTAAAACTGCAAGAGGGCCGGGCGCAGTGGCTCACACCTGTAATCCTAGCACTCTGGGAGGCCGAGACGGGTGGATCGCTCAAGGTCAGGAGTTCGAGACCAGCCTGAGCAAGAGCGAGACCCCGTCTCTACTAAAAATAGAAAAAAATTATATGGACAACTAAAAATATATATATAGAAAAATTAGCCGGGCATAGTGGCGCATGCCTGTAGTCCCAGCTACTCGGGAGGCTGAGACAGGAGGATCGCTTGAGCCCAGGAGTTTGAGGTTGCCGTGAGCTAGGCTGATGCCACGGCACTCACTCTAGCCTGGGCAACAAAGTGAGACTCTGTCTCAAAAAAAAAAATAAAAAAAATAAAAAACTGCAAGAGACCTCAAGATATATCATCTGATCCAATTCCTAGCCTTGAAGGACATGAGATATCGCTTATCCAACATTGTAGATGAGGAAACTGAGGCTGACTGGTGACTTGCCCCAAACTCCACACTAGTTACGAGAGGAGAGCGATCTACCACTCTGGTCAAAAGGCGAGGATCCCAGATGAGTCACTGTACATCTCTCTCCTGACCAAATTTAGCCAGGCTCTCTTCTTATGTCCTGTGGAGGCCTCCACTGGGGCAAACGTGTTCCAAATTAAGTCAACGATGTTTTGTTCCATGTAAGCTTACGTGCTAATTGCCTCTCAAGGAAAACCACCATCCATGGCCACTTGCAATATGGACGATGAACATGAAGGAATATATTCCATCCCAGTGGGTCCAACTTGACTTTTCTCCTCCAGCCCTAGCTGAATCTGGTGACCCGTCTTTCACTGGGGGGCAGAGCATCTTAATTCTTCTTTCTTCTCATTTTATCATTAAATACTTACCAGAATACTATTACCACATTGCAATGTTATAATTAAAGGGATTATGATTTCAAGCATCTCTTAGACGGCCACGTTTTATAGACTGACTTTTGGCTTAGGTTGTAAAACATACACAAACCTCAGTCTACCCAGGGACACACACTAAAAAAAGGCATACCTGGGAAGGGTGTTTCTTTACCTTATTTCCTGAATCTTTTCCACGTCCGTGGTGATCTCGGTGAGATTTTCGATCAGAGTCAGGTCGTCCTTCAGCCAGGATATCCTGGGAGGAGGGTAGGCCCGCACGTCCACCACAAAGTGTTTGACTTCATGCAGGTTGACAGCTTCCAGCTGGCTGAAGGTGGGTTTGATTTCAATGAATCCTTTCTCTGCACAGGGAAGAGTTTCCGTTAAACAATGATTACCGAGCAGCATACGCATCCCGAGCAGCGTGGACGACTGGCATTTTAGAAAGCGGAATGTACCATGCACGGAAATAGTGACTTTCTTCATCTCTTTGACCTCCCTGGTAGCCTGGCGAGCCGCACATTCGTAGTCGCCACTGTCTTTCACCGTGGCCTCGGGGACCGTCAACGTGTATACCAACTTGATGATCGGGACTTTGATCTCCTCCAGCATGGTGACGCCTTTGCCTTTCTATAGCAGAAGGGGGAGAAAACCGCTTTTTGCTTTTTCTAATTTTTGGGTTGTTATCGTGTTGCCACAGGACCTTCCTATTTCTTTCTGACTTCTGAAAAAGAAGACTCGATACACGCTCTTTATGCCTTCTGAAGGCCCTGGTGCGGCTATTATCATCTCAAACTCTCCCACTGATCAAGGGGCCTTACAGGCCATCCAGTCAAATGTGCTCATTGTAGAGATGGGAAGCTAAGGTCTAGAGAAGGTCAGTGACAGACAGAACTCAGCCCAGGTCTCTGAGCCCTGCTGCGCCCTGCCCAAAGCCACGCCACGTCGGGGGGACCTACCACCACTCCAGGGTACGTCCACTGAAGGTCAACCACCTCGTTGTTAAAGACAGCACAGGTGACCACGATTGTCTCCCCTGACTTATACACAGTTTTAAGAGCTTCCATTTCTAGATCAAGTTCTGATGTTGCTAGAAAAGAGAACAAATACAAGGACCTAAAAACCCATAGGACAGTCAGGATCTTGTAAGGTTTGGGTTTCTTTGTTATTTTTAAAGAAAATTCTAAAAAAATAATTTGCAAACCAGTTTGATCAAGACAAAAATCAAGAAAGTCTCCGAAGTCTTGATTTTGAATTGGGATACAATTTGGCATGTAGTGATAATACAGAAATACAAAGTCATTAACAGTAAAAATGAATTCCAGTTAAACAGAACACCACATTCCTGAGCAGTTGGGTCAGTTATGGCCATACTCTCCTGCAATCACCTTGACCCATGTGTTTATTCATTTAATCAGCCCACCTCTACGGACCCACACTGCTCTAGGCACTTCCCCCCCTACCCCATCATGAGATAAGCCAGGCTCTGATTTTACCACGGCATCCTCTTGCTCCATATAGGGTAAGTGCTCAGATCTGTTGACCCCAGAGTGTGTGATACTTCCCCATTTATGCTAACCACTGCCATCAAAGGAATGAAGTCTACAATGACAATCTTTCCTCCAATTGAAATCACTTTTCTTAAGTTACTAAAATTAACCTAGACATCCAACCTCTCCAGGCATATGTTTGTTTTTAGGGCTGCTGTAGTCAGGAATGTGGATAAAACAGTAAGAGGCTTATGCAAGGAAGAATTCCTTACAGTATTTTGAAGTCCACTGATGAAACATGAATTCTTACGGGGGTAAGCAAGCTTTAGCCTTTAGTAATTTTAAGCTTAGTATTATTATAGCCACAGAGGTCAGCCTGACATTGTATTAGGTAGGGTCCTAAATCCCCAAATTGGAATTCAGGGTCTCTTAACACCAGGGATGGTGATTTGAAAAATAAAAAAAAACTACATACATCTGATGATTTTGCCTATTACTCTTATTTAAAAGAGAGAGAGGGTACAAGTACCTTTTAAAGCATAAACATTAAATGGGATGGTCTGGAACTTCTTTCCTTTGACAGTGGCCTCACAGACATAGGGCCCGACAGTGAAGGTCCCATTGAAGCCCTGTCTGCTGTCATAGAAGGCAGGTACCACCCCGTCACTGTTACGCAAGGTCACGGGGGTCTCAGGATCAGTCGTGCGACAAGGTATGACGGCAGAATCATCATCGTCTGCGATGACTAAATAATCTGTCATTCCCAGAGGTACAAACGCTACATCCGGGTCTGTGGTTTAAAAAAGAAAGAAGACTCTATTAGGCATTAGTTCCATCTTTACACATATATCCAGAAGATTTGCCCCACTGACGTTAATCAGCCTAACCTGTGACGGCTAGGAGGTGACTTTAAAGTATGAATGATACCAAATTGCATTTACCCTAACAAAAAATACTAATGATAAATGTAAATACTAGCCAGTAATCTAGATCAAATTGAAGCAACAACTAAAACCAAAAGTGGACAATAAGATGATAGAGTCCAGCTCTGTTCAAAACAAGAAAAAATATTCATAATTTTTAAATTATGGAATGCTTTTAAAAACTCCTGTCACCTATAGTCATTACCATTGAGAACTAAAACAAATTTATTTATGAAAAAGTAATCCCTTGACTAGTACATAAAATGTATAATTCCATAGCTTGACATTTCCTTTCCAAAAGAAAACCAGCTACTTAAGCTACTATGGTAACAAACATCAGCTGCAGAAAGGGCCCCTAATTCTCCATTATTGCCATGAAAAGATTGCTGTTGGACAGCAATGCAGGGGCTACTCGGGCAGTGTTTGTGTGGGGTTGGGGGGAGGGAACAAGAAGAATTTTTGTACAATGTTAGGTGGATCAGAACTTCGGGACTCCTGTACCTTTAACAAACCCACGTTCCTGCTGGTCTCTTCCCTACAAGGAGAAAATCCCTCCACACTGAAAAGATTTTGCTGAAGGAACCAAAGTGTCAATGAAGTTAGGGTGATGCTCTAATACCCAACCTTTCCAAAACAAAATTTTTTTATCATTAAGAAGGAAGGTTCATATGGATAAGAAGTATCATGAAGAAGTGAAGAAAGTTCTAAATCCTTGGGGAGGCCCATAGTTAGGGAGGACAGGAAAGGAAGCCCATTAAAAAACTGAAGAATAAAAGGCAGAAAGGTAGAATAACATAATCTGGAAGAATCCCCCTAACTTGACCTCTCCCAAAACAACAAGGATGGTAAGAATTGTAAATAGCTTATGTTTTGTTCTTAAAGCAAGTATTCTAGCTATAGTTCTCTTTAATTTACTCAATTACCTACTGAAATTGCCATCACTCAAATTTGTGTTTGGAGTTCCAAATTCTTGAATTCCGTTAGCAAAGATTTCAGCAAACCAAGCCGCAAGTTAATTTCAGGTTAAAATAGACAGATTGAGATCCGTAACACGCCCACCGGGGCTTCCTTTAAAATGCTAGTCTCCCTACCATCACGCACCTTCAGTCACATCAGGGTCTCTCCTTGCACAGCTGTCCCCAGCAGAAGGCAACGGACACAGACAGAGACACAGATACTGAATCCCAAGGGAGTGCACAGGGGATGCTGGGTGGGAGGCGGCCCAGATGGATCTCAAGCTCACGGCCACGCCCAGCTGTGAGAAAGCGCCACACATTCCTCCAACAACACGGAGCACAGCTGCCCAAGGCCTGGCCACGAAACCCACCATACCCAAGGCCACGCCCCCCGGGGATGCTTCCCGCCACTGACCGAGCAGAACTGGGTACCAGGGGCTGCAGGGCTGCTACACCTCCCTCCTCCAGCACAGCGTCAGACTCATCCGCCCTCCTTCCTGCCCTCTCCCGTCACTCAGGGCCCCGCTGGCCATGCAGTCAGTCAGCTCTCCCGGCCTCTGCCAACCCCACCTCATCCTCTCATAGGCCTTCCCCTAATGAAAGCCCGGCATGCTTAATCCTATGTGCTTCTCAGAGGACACCCAATGACATCATTAGTATGGGACTACCCCTAAATTTTAATTAAAAAGAAAAAAAATCCCTTCTCATTTATCAAGAGTAAAATCTGCCAAATCGGGTGTTTATTTAGAAGCTATGATAATGAGCTATCAGAAACTCCAAGGCAGGGCCTACCTATTCATTTTTGTGTCCCCAACGCTCAACACAGTGCCTGACACACTGTAAATATTTATTCAACTTGATCGAACTGAACAGAAAGGAGTACATTCCAGACTTTTTACACAATACCAATAAAGGACATGCCCTAATAAAGATGATTTTCAAAACTGAATACAGCTGTGAAATGTTGCCAATAAATATTTTTTGATAACGACATTACAAATGGTCTTTATGTGTGTGTGTGCGCCTCTATTTTTCAAATTTTCTCCAATAGGTATTTATTATTTTTATATTTTTAAAAAACCATGGCCCAGGTGAGGTGGCTCACACCTGTAACCCTAGCACTCTGGGAGGCCAAGGCGGGAGGATCCCTTGAGCTCAGCAGTTGGAGGCCAGCCTGAGCAAGAGCAAGACCCTGTCTCTAAAAAAAAAATAAATATAAAAATAAAGAAATAAAGAATCGTAGTGCAGTTAACAGGAGAGACAGCACAGCCACAGGCTCGGTCCACGGGACGCAGCCGACTCACCCGGCACATAGATGTAAATGTGCCTGCCTTCGAGCTCGTTCTCCTCCGTCTGAGTGTGGTTGTAGTAGCAAGTGTAGAAGCCGGTGTGGGCTGCCGAGGCGTTGACCACTTCCAGCACGGTCACAAACAGGCCACTGTTGTTTTCCTCATTCCTGATTTCCACGGTAGGGTTGTCGTCTTCAGACATGGGGTACTGCCAGCTCACTTCACTCTCCCCAAAGCATCGCAGAGAGAAGGATGAATTCAGCTGCACAACCTTTTCATTTTCATTTGGAAGCATAGAGGGTACTGAAAGCTGGCAGAGGATGAGGCCCGGCCCTGGAAAAGGAAACATGCTCTGAATAGGAGGCAGCCAGAGAGGACGGGCTCGCCCGGAGCACTGAGAGAGGCAACAGTAGCGGCTTCTATGAACAACGACCGTGTCTACGCAAAAATCCGTTAGCCTGGACGCCCATGAAAGGCGTCCCCTTATAACAGCCTCTGCATCTGCTAAGAGCAGCAAACGTTCCAAAGGCCTCAGTAACCCCACCATGCCCCCCCTAGATCCACCCCTCCAAACAGTCAAATGGATCGAGGAGCCCGATTCCAATTCCATATTTCAGACTCTTATGCGTGACCACAAAATTTCCCAAGATGGCAGAGATGCAAGCACATACGGTTGTTTACTAACCACATTCCTTGCAGAGGTTTCCCTGAGTTAAAAAAAATAAAAAAAAAAATAATGGATGAGAGGCAGGGAGATAGGCTGAACAAAGCCCAAAGCAGATCTGTGCTCAAGAATTATGTATCTTCCAATTGCTAACATCCCTCTGGTGTGCTGTCCCTCCTGGATGACTTCCAGGACCCAAGTAGGATGATGTCGACTTTAACTCACAAATAATGAGTAAAGCCCAAGAGTGAAAACTCTAAGTTCATCTCAGAGCCTCAAATTTTAGCCTAGCTTCCTTTGTCTCTAAAACTGATAGAATTGCTATTATGACTTAATTAATTATTAATTAATGGTCTCTAACCTCCCTTGGAGCCTGATGGGGGAATTCCACCAGACTTCAGGACGTGACCACCGTGATTCCTGAAGCTTGTTAAGACAGGAATCGTAAGTGCATCTGGATCACCTCTTGCCCTGCAGTTGGGGTACACTTAGTGCAGCTTAGACCCACTAACCCTCTGGTCTTGCTCAATTCCACCATATTCAAATAGATGAGACTTAAAGACACTAACGAGCTGAGTTAACCCCTCGGACTAGAGAAGCACTGGTTTCACGGTGAACATCGGCAACACATAAATATGTGGGTGAAAACTAAGCAAGTCCAATAAATATTTCAACAGATGGCCACAGTGGCATCCTCCTGGTGGAAAAGAGTTGATAAGATTTTCCAAGAGCCAAGCACTCACCTACCAACTGGATTCCAAGAGAAAGGTAAAGGCGGCTCTGAGATCGTGAAGCAAGGTAAGCATCTTTTGTTAAGAAAGGAATGATTTCCTGGGCAAGAATTTTCTATTTATCTCCTTTGAACATTTTTAAGAGACAGAGCCTTGCTCTGTTGCCCAGGCTGGAATGCAGTGGGTATTCATAGCGCACAGCAGCCTCTAACGCCCGGCCTCAAGCTATCCTGTCTCAACCGCCCCAGTAGCTGGGACTAGAGGCATATCCCTGCACCCAGCCAGATAGTCTTGTATTTATCTGACCCCTGTCTACTGGAAGCGCTTGTCCTAGGAACAGGAAAAAGGTTGTGAGTGAATTTAGACTATTATTACTGACAACATTTCAATGCCAAGATTATCCGTACACAAAAACTGCCACTGGAGAGCATTCTTTATGAAATGGCATCAGTGCATACAGCAAAGGGAGGTGGGGGTTTGTGGTCATTCTAGACGACGTCCTGTGAATTTTCTATTCCTCTTCACTCTTTTGGACTGTGCAAACCCCCGGAACACAGAACTTAGAAAACAAGGCACCCAGGGGAACAGACACAGAGAGGACTGGGATCCGTACCTGCGAGGAGACAGCCTAAGACCAGGAACGTCCGATGGGAAGTCCCCATAGCTCTGGAAAACTGCAAAAGTCAAAAAAGTCAAACAGAAACAGCATTAGCCACTAGAAACAACCCTTGAGCCTACTTCTCTTTGTGCTCTGCATAATGGAAAACATTAACAGCATCATTTTAGAAAAAAAAAAAAAAATCCCAAGTTTAAGATTTCAAACAGTAAGATGCCTGAGAGCACGAGGGGCCCCGAGGTCACGACAGGAGCGGCTGAAGCTGGACCCTCTGTGGTTGCTGCACCCTTCAAATTCCGAAAAGTCCCAGAACGTGTCCAAGAGTACAGGAGAACTGTTCCTTCTACACTAGTTAAATTAGGAACGTGAAAAACCAAGAAATGAACGCATACATTTTCTCAACTTCCAAACTAGAGCTGTTTGCATCCGAAATGGGTCGCCACTTGCCCGGTTTTCCATTCATAACGAGGTCACATCCTCTACAGCTTTTTAAAAAGTTGCTTGGGAGGGAACAAATGCCTTAATAGTTAAGCATCATTCTGATCTAGAGTTTTTGAAACTCCCACCAGCCAATGTCCCCTAGAGGAGGCCTTTGTCATACAGAGCCACGTCCCAGGCTTAGACCAGGGCTGCCTGCCCGGGTTCTCGTAGGAACTGTCCCAGAACCCGACGGGTTCCCAGCCAGCCTAACAAGGCGTGGGCAGTCACGGGACGGGCACGAAAGGAGGAGGCAGCAATGAAGAGACCAAGGGAGGGAAAATGGGAGAGAAAAGTGCGGCTAAATTCCCGTGTGGAGAGGATGCAGCAGACGGTAGGATGCGATTCACTGGAGGCTGATCATCTGCTTCCGTGTTAGGGTAACAACACCCGTACAAACCAGGTTCGAGAACTCTCCGATTTCCTACAAAAACATCTGGGAAATGGAGATTGAAACTTAATGTCCATATGATACTAACAGGGCAAGAAGTGGGCAAAAAGTGGGCTTGCAGGGGCCCAAGCTTTGCGATAACCCGTAACAAAGCTCCACCTTTGCCTCGGCCTGGGATGCGCTGCACCCCCGGGTTGCTGCCCAGCTCACGCAATGACGTGAGCCCAGGGGGACTTCATTTGTTCCATTACTTACTTTGAAAACGAAGGTTCGCGTACATGATTTCTGAGTAAAATGTCTTTTTAAAAAAAGGAAAGAAAAGAAAAATTTAATGGGTTCCTGTGTGTACCCCTAGTTGGGTTGCTGGGTTTTTGTGGTTTTGTGTTTTGGGGGTTTGGGGTTGGTTGGTTTGTTTGGTTGGTTGGTTGGAGAGGATCCAGTAATGAACAGCCTAAATGCAGTTTTGGTGGTGTCTGATCATGTATGTTTGCTTCAAGGCAGCCTACTTGCAAAAATCAGATTTCTGCTTTACTGAATTCCACCAGGAAAATAGAGGAGGAAAAAAGACAGAGTGAAAGATAGAATGGTGGAATGGGAAGGGGGTGGGTTAGAAAGGAAAAGAAAAGGAGAGAATGAGAAACCATTAATTTTTTAAAATTGTATTTATGTATTTTATTTATTTATTTAGAGATGGGGGGTCGTGCTCTGTTGCCCCCAGGCTGAAGTCCGGTGGCTATTCACAGGCGCCATCATTGCACACTACAGAGAAACCATTATTTACTAAGCCAAAGTGTTCCTGTCTATGCTGTGTTTGTCAAGAATAACCCTGTGATTATTTGAAGTTGATTTTAAGAAGGGGCAGTCAAGGCTCAGAGACGTTTCGCAAATGACCTGAAGTCACACAGATGGTGGCAGAGCCAGGATTCTGCATGATCCAAACGATGCAAAAGCTATGTTCTCTTCACTTCACCATATGGGCTCTCTCAAGGGACGTCAGGCGTTTCAGCCACGTCCCGCCCCTGCACCCCCCACCCCACTATTTCCTAATGCAAATTAGCCCCCCTTCCTTTTCTGCTCAACACAGCAGGAGCAGCATCATTGCAGCACTGTGACCCAAATGCAGTCTGCACAGTGCTGACTGGCTGATGGCTCCTGAGGTTCCTGGCATGTGCCCGGGATGCAGGGTTTCCACGCTGCTGCCGTGGCGGGCACAGCAGGGGGCGGGGGGGGGTACCCCAGAGCCAGGCTGGCCAGCCTGATTTACCACAATTAGCAGTAACGCCTGTGTGTTTGTTCATATAAATATCAGCCTCCCACCGATAATCCACTTAGCAAACTTCAAAAGAGGCCTCCAGAGCCAGCTTGATGTCTTGGGTTTTATCACATCTATATCCTGCATTTCTTTAGCAAGGCTTGCCAACGATGCATCTTGAAAGTATTCCCGAGCTCAAGAGGGGCTCGCTGCTTTTGCAGCGCAGGCTCTCAGGAGCGCTTTGCCCTGGCCAGGCCCCACCAGATTTCCTTCTGTGCATCCAGATATGGTGGACCCGCTGCCAGGGAGGATTATTTACTGACACACAAAGTGGGCAATGAAAACAGGGCCCCTGTGCAAGCGATAATGATGCAAATGCTGAGAATCAACATGTGTTTGCTTAAGATTTCCAACTCCCTTCTCTGATAACACTGGTTCCCTGGCCAGAAATCCAGGCGTATTTGTGAAGTTTCATGTCATTACTCATCTGTAAGTTGGACAATTTACTCATGAATAACGGCAGAGTGTTTGCCCCACAGGGAGGTAATGGAGAACAACGAGAGAGACGGACGCCTCCCTCGCCTGCTGGCCCCGTGCTGAGAATCTGAGAGTGAGTCTTGCTATTGCCGACACTTTTCTACTCTGGGAGTAAACACTCATCCTTAATTAGTAATTCCTATCCTGGAGCTCATCCAAAAGTCAGATTTGCAAGCGTAAGTGACGAAGGATCCAAATTCTAAAGAACATGGTACCGTAAGAGTCACTGTGAACAAACCACTTTGCAGGGAGGAACAATGGATTTTATACAAATCATTTTCTTTAAATCATAATTATTTTTCTCACACCAACTACATGTTGAACTTCAGCCTCAATCCTCTGGAATCACAGCTCAAAAAGCATTTGCCACAGTTAGAGAAACAAACCGGGAAAAGAGGCCTCTGCCATGTTCGCTGTCAGGCAGGTGACTTGTGGTTTCCCCATCCTCTTGTCCTTCTCATACTTTCTCTCAGAAGATATGATGGAAATCAGACTGGCCTAGGTACTGATCCCAAATATGACACTTTGGGATCCACTCTGAACCTCAGTCTTTTCTTCTGTAAATTGGGACTAATAAGAACTGACTAGTGTGCTTGCCCTACTGCATTATATTATAAAGATTAAACTAGACAGTTTAATTGAAAGTGGTTTGGTTTTCACATTGACTCTTTTTCTGCAGACTTCTAAGATATTTTAGATGAGAAGCATATCAGAGGTAGCTACTTCAACTTCTTCCTATGAAAGATAGTGAGGCTCCAGAGGCCATATGACTTCCCCTGCATCTCCTGTCTACTGGAGAAATGGATCTGAACCCTGATTCTGCCACGCCAGCAGTTCACTCCTATCCTTGCTACCTCCAGCCTGGTATAGTTATAAAGACTATTTTAGGGCCAAGTCACACCTGTAATCCTAGCACTCTGGGAGGCCAAGGCAGAAGGATCACCTCAGGAGTTCAAGACTAGCCTGAGCAAGAGCGAGACTGCATCTCTACAAAAAAAAGAAAAATTAGCTGCCTGGCGTAGTGGCATGAGCCTGTAATCCCAGCCACTTGGGAGGCTGAAGCAGAATTGCTTGAGCCCAGGAGTTTGAGGTTGCAGTGAGCTGTGATGACACCATTGCACGCTGGCCCAGGTGACAGAGCAAGACTCTGTCTAAAAAGACAAACAAACAAAAAAGACCACTTTAGGATGAACCAATATACACAGTCACATAAACAGAGAAACAAATCTAATTGCAGGTACTATCCTTTCTCTTTAATGGGGGGGCTATGTCCTCCCATGCAAACAGAAGTGAAGAGCCATTGATCATGACTCTGCAACGTGAAAAGCCAGAGAGCAAACAGACAGCAATGCAAAGGCTATATTTCCAGAAGAACTAAGAACCAGTCTTCTCACAAAGCTAGAGAGCCAGCTTCCCGATCACCAACCAAACAGTGCATCCCGCTGCAAAACTATAGAATATTGAATTTCACTCCACTCTCGCATGATTACAGGCCACAGGAGGCTCCCTCACAGCCCCCAAAACCACTGATGACTTCAAGATTCAAATTTCCGAGGTTCAGCTAATTTCAGCTCTCCTAAGTTAATTCTAACTGTGAAAATTACACATCTTATTTTTTTCTCTGCAACAAACATTCAACTCAGTCTCATAACTTCAGCCCAGGCAACCCGAGTGCAGGTCTACCCTGGTGGTAGCTTCTCCCCGTTTCCCAGCAGAGGGTGTTTACCAGGACCTCCGCAGTCCACCAGGGCCTGTTTTGTTGTTTTGATCTCCCAGAGCTCCGTTAGACATTCCAGGCATGGGTGGGGGCTGGAGTATTTTTACACAGGAGCATTTTATGGGACAATCTGAGCTCATAAACCTTTCTCCTCTCCCTGCACCAGATATTTAACCACAGGAGACGAAAGTGACACATCCTCTTGATTGCCACCAAACTGGCGTGACTCCTAATGTGACAGCCTTGGGCGTAGCAGCTTGGAGTACACTGAAGCATGGGGTTTGAGGTCCCCAAGCCCCCACGCTAAGTCTCCTCACTCAGCAACCAGAACACAGATACCCCTGCCTACCGTCCTAGCACAGGCCTGCGCTGATAAGCAGATGTCCATTACGTAAATGAAAAGGATTAACAGCTAAGGAGAAAAACAACACTAATGTCCACAAAATAAATGATGACTGTCCGACGATTCTTGTAGCTTTGCAGCAAAAGAAAATCAGTCACGATCTTTTACGGTCCTAATGGGCGAAAAATGCATCCTCCTGATGCCCCTACTTGCTCGGAATCGCCACGAAGCCCATTCTCCCGGAGGATCCTGGCAGTTCTCGATAGTGGCCAGCAGATGGCAGTGTTGGTCCAAGGACGAGCATCCCGGGGTCCGGGGAGACGCAGACGCGAATTCTAAGCTAAAATATCCCAAATCTTAACTTACAATCTTTTCCATTCTTATGTTGCACTTTTAGGTTTCGTGGTGACTACAGTTAAAAGCCCATGGAGTGGAAGCCAGAATAAGAACACTGCTCCGAAAATGTCTAAATGTGGTCGGGGGCCCATGGGAACTGGTGAGGGGCGCGCAGCGCATCACCAGTCACCATCGCTGGGAGCGGTGCGACAGGGCAGGGGGGCCTCGGGACCCGGGGAGACGACGCTGCCGGGCCAGGCCGCCACGGCTCAGCAGGACTCGCCACTCGGGTTCTGTGCAGCCCACGCTCTCGCTACCTCGGCGTTGCCGCCCCCTCGGGGCAGGAGCTCACCTGGGCCGCGCGGGGCGGGGGCCGCGACGGCGTTCCGGGCCACGATCACCCCTCATAAACCCGCCCGCCGGGGGCTGCCGAGAACCGCCGAGAACCGCGGGCTGATTGGAAACGACTGTTCCCGTTGCACAACAACGCAGGGTCGTAAAACAAACAAGCATCAGCCGGCCGCCTGCGCAGCAGGGGAGCTTATGGGGGGCTGGGACAAGGAAGGCGGCGCCTGCCCCCCCCCCCCCGGGAGCGCGCGGGACCCGACTTCTCCACCTTCCTCCGCTTCTCCCACATCCAATTAAAATGACGCCCCCGCTCCCAATCCCAAATCCGGGGACATCAGCCCCCTCTCGTGCACGCAGCGCCTCCCGGGCCCACGCAGAGTCTGCGAGGCTTCTCCTGGAGGCCTCGGGGCAGGGGAAAGGTGGCCCAGGTTAGCCCAGGTTTGGCCCCGGGTCCCAGCGCTGCGCTCCGCTGCTGCCCTGGCGCCGACCGCCCGGGGCTGGCGCAAAGCCGGACGCGCTTCGGGCCCGCTAGAGGGCGCCGCAGCCCCGCGAATCTTACCCGCTCGCTCGCCCGCAGCTCCGGCTCCGGGTCCCCGACAGCGCAGTCGGGACCGCGGCTAGCCAACCTCCGCCGGGGAGGTTCCGCGCTGGCTCTGTCCGGCCCCCGACCCCGCCACACCCACGCAAGCACTGCGGGGCCCGCTCTCCCTCCCGTCTCCTCTGCGGCTCAGTCGCCCCGGGATCGGTGGCGACGCCCGGCTGCTCCGGGGACCCGCGCCCCTGCCAGCCGCGCTCCCGACCTCACAGCTGCAGAGGCCGCCGCGCCCCAGGCACGACGCTCGGCGCTTGCATTGTTTTCGACTGAGACCAGAGCGGGGGCCGGGCGGGGTGGAGGGAGAGGGGCCGGGCGCGGTGGAGGGAGAGGGGCAGAGGGGTTTAGGGTTACAGGCGCGCGCCAGCGCCTCCTATGGGCCTGACAGCCGCACGGCCGTGGGCAGAGGCTCAGGGGGAGGCCGGGGCGAGCGCAGCCCGCGCCCCCGCGGCTTTTAAGAACCCGGCCTTCCCGGGTGCCCACCTGGGCCGACACCCGCCTGTGCCGTGCTATCCCGGCCACACCCGCGCCCGTCCGCTCCTCTCGCTCCCTTTTCGCAGGGGAGCAGGGACTGCAGTGGGAGGCAGGGAATGAGGTATCCCAAATCCGAGGTTCCCTTTATCCCCTCCTACAGCCTACTTTTCCAACCCATGCCTGCTTTGCCGTTCAGTTTAAAACAAAAGGAAATGCCGCCGAGCCACTTCAGCCAAAGACAGGCATTGGCAGAGCCCGGGCTAGAGTGCAGTGCGGAGAAGCAATTTGCCCCCCGACCCTGCAGCTCGCACCCGGGCCGAGAACGAAAGATCCCCTCCTCAGGCTGATGCTGCGGGCGGACCCCGAAAGCTGGACGCGAGGGACGCTGAGAGCCGCACCTTTTGGTCACCGAGCCGGCTTTTAGCTCTTTCCCCAGAATTGCCACTTTTCCACCAGCAACATGTAACCTGGTCGCAGTTCCCTGGAGGTCAGAAGGAGTCCCGCCTGCCGGGATCTGCAGGAAGGCGCTAGCCACCACGTCCCCAAAACGCGTCCCGGCGAGGCGCGCCGCCCACGGTCTGTCCCCAGGAGGCACCAAACGGGCCCGCCTCGGCGCCAGACGCGTTTGCAGCTGGAAAGGCCGGCCCGATGCCCCTCCCCTGCGTCCCTCCCCTGCCCGCGTCCCGGGAGGAAAGCGGCCCAAGGGCCGAGAGCTGAGAGCCCAGGCTCGAGCTCTGCTTCAGTCCCTCTCGATCCAAGGGCTGGAGCAAGAACCAGGGCACCAGGGGCCAGCGACGGGCTCAGTGCCGCCGCCCCCCCCCCTCCCGTCCCCCCAGCTCTCGTGAGCAAGGTCTGGCTGCACTTGGTCAATCCAAAAGCAGGACTGTGCGAGAGCTCCGAAGCAGGGACTGACCAAGGCGTCAAAGAGAAGCTGGTCGGCCCCACGCCTGTCGGGGAGCCGAGGAAGCGCCCCTCATCGTGAGGACTGTAGAAAGGAGGCCCAGGAGAGAGAGAGACGGGGGAGGGGATGCAACGCCGCAGAGCCAGGGTCCAGGTTGGACAAATTGAGGGGACGAGGGTGGGGTAAAAATCAGAGCCAGCGCAGCAGCGGGTGAGGTGCGCACGCCCTGGGAGCCTCTTCCTCCCCTCCTGCGGGGACGTTAGTCCGGTGAGATGGGTGGCTGAGGACTGTCGTGCCTCGTTTTCCCTGCATGCCTCCCCCTGCTTCAAAAATCTTGTCTAGCTCTGGTCGGGAGCGACCGCGGCGAGGCGAGTCGGCCAAAACGTTGAGCAATTCGGCCATGGAGCCAAAAAGCCATTTCCCACACCGCCCAGCCCGGGGCTTTTGCAGGCAGCTCGGCCAGGCGCAGGGCGGTCCCGAGGTGATAGGGGCCATCCGTGCTTGCCTCCCACCCTGGGAGATCAAGTGAGTGGCAAGTTCTTCCAGACACCCTTTACTCTTTCTGCACATCCTAAAGTTTCAGCAGGGCAGAGGAGCGAAGTGCGGGCCCCGCTCTCTGGCTGCGGGAGGGACAGACCGCGAGCAGCCGCCAGCCCGGCCCTTCCTTCCCGACCAAGGCGCGAGGCCAGGCTACCCGCAGCTCCCGCACACCTGGCCCGGCGGTCCCGGCTCCTGGCTGGCTCCAGCAACCGCACTCCGGTCGGGCCACACTCCCTCTTGCTCTGAGCCGGCGACACCCTTTCCGAATAGAACCGCTGATCCCAGTTTCAGAGCCAAATGGACGCCGCCCGCTCCCCCGGCGCTGCCCGCTGCCGGGAGGAGTTAATCTCACTTGTAAAAACCGATTTCCCTGGGCATAGACGGCAGGCGAAGGAGGAATACGCACAGACGGCTCTGAAGCCGGCAGGGAGAGGAAAGGAGTGGGGCGACTTGAGAGGACCACGCAGCGCAGGACAAGCGCGGGCGGCGAGTGCCACGCATCCCCGCGCGGAGAGGGACACCGGGGAGGGGGACAGAGCTCGGGTGCCCCGAGGGAGAGGCTGAGGGCGGTTCGCCTCCCACCTTTTTGTCTTACCTGCAGCCAAGTTTCTCCGGTTCCAAGTCGTCCCTAACTAACTTCCTCACAAGAAGGTCGGCACTTTTCTGGAGACCTTTCCTCTTTTCCTGCCTGAGGCCGGGAATGAGCCGCGGCAGAGCCCCGGGCTTTGCAGAAACGATTAACCGAGGAAAGGGGCGCGCGGGGACGGGTGGGGGTGGCGAACCACCGCGCACAATGAGGGCCCCTTGGAGTGCAGTTAGAAATTCCTCAAATCCCTGTTGCTGGAATGCGAGGCGACGACGACTTCTTCACTCGGGGCCAAATGTGTTTGTCATTACTCCAGACCGCCCGCCCGCGCCGCCGCTGTCGCCCCCGCGCTAGGGCGTGCAACCCGAGCGCACTGCCCGGTGGGCGTCCACTCTGCCTGGCACCTCACCGCTCGAGAGAGCACCCCGAACTCTCCCAAAAGCCCGAGCCTCTCAGCTGGTCCTGCAGCCGCCCCACGGCGGTGCTTAATCTGGCCCCGGCTCGCACCAGGCGCAGCGCCGTCCAGCAATTACGCGCGCTCGGCTGGCGCCATGTGCACCCAGCCAGCACCGAAGTCCGGCCTCCTCCAGCCGAGCCCTTCACGCCTCCCCCGCCCCCGGACCCCTTCCAGCGCCCCACTCCACGCTCTTCTCTCCCCGCCACCCCCGGTCCCCCAGCCGCGCTCCACACCGCCGGCTGCAGGGCTGTCCCGCCAAACCGCGGGCGAGGAATGAAAATACTCATTTAAAACCTGTCGCCTTCCAGGACCCACTGCCAAGAAGAGGGCAAACACCTCTGCCTCCACCCCCAGCGTTACTTGGTGTCCGTCCCAGTACTCACGAATACCACCCCCACTCCCGAAAGAAACCTCAAAAATGTAAGCCTAAACAATTTCTTTTGGAGGCCATAGGGCTGGTAGAAAAACATAGCTTTTAAAAATAGGTCTGGAAAATGTGTGTGTGTTTCTTAATCCCTAGACTTTCTAACTCTATGGTTATCTCTCCAAGTGAAGTTTATTCAAAAAAAAAAAATTACTCTCTGGACACACAACCGGAATTCACTCCATTTTTTTTTTTTTTTTCATACCGCCTAAAGTTTGAAGTTACTTCGCTCCTTCCAGCACCAGAGTCTGATCAGGGAGTTCCCTTAGAAACAAAAATCATTTTTTCTTCTCCCTTACCTTCTCCTCTTATGTCACTCTGCAATGAAAATCCTACACATGGAGCAAAAAGGTGTCCAAGGCCTCCAACTCTCTCCTGAGGTCCCTTCCTCTGTTTCTCTCCTTGTAGCTCCAACTGTAACGGGCTCAAAAACCGAGTTTTGTAATTGATTCAATGTTATAGTCCATCCTTCTAAAACTAATCATTTTCTCTAAGTAAATAGCTGTCAGGAAATAAAGCCCCCCCCCCCACATTGGCCTCTTCAAAATAAAAGTTTCTCTCAACTCCCAGCGCTCGGAGTCTCCCAGTCTCCAGATTGCGCCTGGGCTTTTCGCTCTTACGCAATCAGGGGGTCCAGTCCCAACCCCCAGACTTCGACAACAACTGGGGGGCGGGGAGAAGCAGACCAGATGGGATGGGGGGGTAGAAGGGGAGGTGTTGATGCTCTGCCGGGAAAGACGTTTTGTGAAACTACAAACAGCCCATCATTTCCAGAATGAGTTTGCCTCCCAATTTGGGGGTTATTTTCCTACACTACTGTAGTTTTGTACTCTCTTTGAAAAGTAGAAAAAGAACATGTAAAATTGCAGTTAATACCCAGAGAGAATATAAATCTGAAATGGAGAGGATGTCCCTTCCGTGGAAACTCCTAGCCCAACTAGAAATGGGGCCCTCGGGAGAAATCTCCAAGTGGTTTTTGCGCCTTATTGAACCAGGGGTCTTAGGGAAAGTGCTGTGTGGTTGCTAATCCTTTAATGGGATTAGGCAAACTGTTGAGTCCAATATGACAATGACGGTTTTGTCTTTCTTTCTTTCTTTCTTTTCTTTTCTCTTTCTTTTTTCCTTTTTTATTTTTATTTTTTTTTTTTTGAAAGACAGGATGGAGTCTGAAATGGGGTACAAAAAATTGGGGGGTCTGCGTAGGTTTGCAACGTTCTCCTGCAGAATGACCTTTGCTCACTTGGAGTCACTTATCTTGTCGTGCCTTTGTTTTCGGGGTTATCTGGGCGAGGTTGCCCTGGCTTCTATCTCGCGAACAAAAAAGCTCAGGCTTGGGCATTTGGGGAATCTACAACACGTGTGCTACCTCCGCGTCCAGGGAGAAGGTGCATTTTGACCCTGCCTGCGTTCCCTCCCGCCTCGTGGGTCGGACTCTACGAATGCCCTGGAGTTGAAAGCTGAGCCCCAAAGACTGTGCCCAACGCGCGAGGCAAGACGGCTGTCCGGAGACAACGATCCTGCTCGCGAGGGAAAGGGGGCGCTGACGCTCCAGGAACCAGACCTGGGCGGAGTGGGGCTCCCGAGAGAGAGCGGGGGAGGGGAGCCCGTTCACCTTCCCGGCTTTCTCTGATTTTTGAATTCTCTTGCTGCGGGTGGGGGCGGTGGTCTTCCATCCTCCCCTCAACCCCCACCCTCACACACGCACTCTCCAACTGGCCAGGGCGGCCAGGCTGGGACCGGCACGTCGAACAGCCACCACCTTCTCCCTCAGCAGGAGGGTGGACACAGGGCAGTGGGCAGAGGAGAGTCGCAGAGAAGTACTCCAAGGGGCGAAGTGCTGCGCCTAACTAGGACAGGGTCTTGAGGTGTCAGGCTGGAGAGGAGGGCGCCTGGGGCTGGGCTGGGGGCCCCATTCCCCCTGCTCTTGTGCGCGCCCGCCTCTTGCGCATCCCCAGCTCGGGGAACTGCGCCGCTCGCTATTACTTCCACATGTTCCTTCAGGAAATCATTGAAGGCAAATATATGAACAGCCCCTTGTTCGGAATGCTAACAGGATACCGTAATGTTTGTAGATAACGAACGGGGACAAATGATCCCCCAACAAATCAGAGTGCGGAATGTAAAGGAAAAGTGGGTGCTTGGTCTCATGCCATTATTACAGGTAGCTTGAGATCGGAGTTTTATACCAGGTAACCAAGAGGGTAGGAGGCGAGGCAGGGAGCCTACTCAGGAGGGCCTGCTTTGCTTCGGCGACACTGCCAGCCCGGTCACGCCAGGGTCTCGGGTCCACAGGGCCCCAGCGCTCCCCGCCCACAAATGGTAACTTCACAGTTCATTTCAGAGCGGTTTAAAGGGGCCCGAAAAGCAGGCCGGGGGTGGGGGCGGGGGTTCTTGGAGCAGTAACTCCTCGGGCGTTTAAAGCAGAGAGAAATGGATGAGCAAGCGAGCACCCGGTTGTCCTTCTGGTAGTAATTACCTGCCTAATTTGAATGATGCCTTTGTTATGATCATTAACAAACATTTGCTAAAGGTTTCCATGTGTGACATTCTGGAAGGTTTAAAGGCCTGCGGAGCTGACTCGGGGGATCGCGCCCCGGTGGGGGGTGGCGCAGGGAAGCAAATGGCTGGGGGGAGATGTCGCCGAGTCTGGACCATGCAAAGAAGAGAGGTCAACATCTGCCTCCCCTGCAAAAGCAAAATAAACCCAGTGGTCAGGAGCAACTTCGGGCAGGCGGACCCCGAACCGAGGCGGTTGGTTCCTTAAACCGAGTCCTGCCCCTGCAGCCCCCGCCCCTACCACTGCTCATAGGCGGGTTTGAATCTCGTTTTCCGCCCTCCGAGGCTGGTCCGAGGCTTCGGGAGAGGTCTGGCCTGCGCCCGTCAGTCTGCCCGGGGTGTCGGGGGGAGGTAGGGCGAGCCAAGCTATGCTCTTCCCGTGTTGTTCTAAGATCCTTCCAGATTGCTCCCTCGACGCCTGGGGTCCTGGGTGGTCTCGGAACAGCAGCGGGCTAGAAGTGCTACCTGGCCGGGGCGGGATGCGGGGTCTTTGCTCCCTATCCTGGGCTTCTGGCCGGTGCACGGTAGGCGGACCGGGACGCCCTATGTACCGGGAGGGGTGACCTTCGCCGCCATGGGCAGCTACGTGAAGGTCCCAACTGAGCCTGCATTTTGATGTTCAACCTCTTGGTTTTTTCCTTGAGGGATCGTCGAGGGGTTAATAATGAGGATTTTCTCCCCAAACCAGGAATCCCGGCAGCTGCGACGGGAGAGGAAGGAGACCCGACTTGCCAATGGCTCTGGGCCGGCAAGTTCAGGGAAGAGGTTGGGAGCGCGGCCGTTCTGGCCTTGGCCTCGCGCATCTAGGCCTAAAGGCGAAGTGAAATTAGGTGCAAGGGTACAAAGAAGTACACTCGATGAGCCAACCTTCAAAAAGAGGGCCTCATGAACTTTCTACAACCGGATCAAAAGGGTCACTGAAAACAAAAACAAAATCTCGCCACGCCCTGCCCTGCCCGCCCCCCGCCCCCGCCCCGGGCTCGCTCTCTAGGTTGCAGCTCCGAGCGCCGCACCTTGGGCTTTCGTGGGCGTTCCCCGCAGAGTTGGCTTTTCGTGTCTTCTCTTCCTCTGCTTCCCAGTTCCACCCCCAAATTCCACTTTCCTCGGAGAATTCAGAAGGTCCTTTTGCTTTAGAAGATTTGAGAATGTAACAGTTATCAAAGCCCTTACTTGTGAAAATCACATTTAAACTTGTGAATTTTTTCCAATGAAGTTGATGGGCGGGGCAGGGGATGGGGGACGTGTCAGGCTTCACGATTTGAAAATGAAGGGCCGTTTGGTGGTTTGCAAAAGAAAACGGAGTTAACGGCCTCTTCTCCCACCCCCTCTAGCTGGCGAGGCAGGGCCCAGCGAAGGATCTTTGCCGGGAAGGCTCGGGGACGTGGCGCACAGATGTGAGGGCCCCGCGGAGAGGCGGAGGCCCTTGTCTCGGGTCTGCCCAGCTCAGGCTCGGAAGCTAGCTCCGAGGAGGCTCTTTGCACGCTCAGAATTCAAAGCTGCCCAAGTCTTGGAAAAGGAGGAAGAGTTCTCCAAAAGGGTCCAGATGGGCCTGTGTAACTTGGGGTGACAGTTACCTCCTCTCCACGACTCCTCACCCACTACCTCTTCTGCGTGGTTGCCGGCTGGATCTCAAAGTGCAGCCTCTCTTCTGGGTTCCTGGGGGCCCTCTCTCCAGAGGGAAGTAAAAAGCAGCTCCCTGTCGATAGTGACCCGCTGCACCTTCTCGGTTGCTAACATCACGGCCTGGTTAGTGGACTCCTTGAGGATGACAGCTTGTTCGTGGCGCAGCGCCCCCTCGGAGCTTGGAACAGACGTGGCAGCCCCGACCCCTCGGTTCTGGCTTCCGATACCCTTTTCTTCAATCTAGGGAGATTGTTGTGCCTCCTACTTGCCTCTCCTTCTCATTAGGCCTTAAGTTTTAGTTACTTTTAATTTGAAAACCATGTGAGGGGAGGCGAGGGGAGGAGGAGATTGGGAGGTCTGCTCTTTATTAGGGGCCTGGGCATCCCGCGTTTCAACACAGCTGTGGCTCGGGAGGGGAAGGAGGGCCGGCTCTGTGGAGGTCAGCCTGCCTGAAGAAAGGGCCTTGTCCTCTGGAAGTCCCAGGAGTATAGCTGAGCCCTGTGATATTTTTTTTTAAAGCCTTCAGCAGAGAGACACTGTGCAGTGGAAAGCCCGTGAAAGCTGGGCTCTTTGCTCGGCCATTAAAATGGGGAATAATCATGATATAATATCCCAAATAAATAATGTTCATGTTCAAACTTATGCACTATAATTCAGTACAATCAATACTTGCTGAGCCTAAGATGCCCAAGGCTCTGTGCCAAGGGCTAAGGATACAGCCCAGCCTTCATAGAGTTTATGGACTAGTGGAGCCAAAAATCAATGAAACATAAAGTTGCAATGTAGTGCTGCAAGTGATGTTGTAGGTACAGAGTGACGTCAGAGCACATGGGAGGAGCCTAACCCCACCTGGAGGCTCAGAGAGGGCTTCCTAGAGGGAAAGGACATCTTCTCTGCCAACCTAAGAGGAATAAGAATCTAACTGGAGAGGAACCTCGTGGACATGGGCTTCAAGGTGAGAGAGAAGATGAGGTCATCAGAAGAGAAGGAAGTTTGGCATGGCTGGAACTTGGAAAGCTCCAGATGGGAAGGAACAAGAAGGAGGCGAGATTGCCAAGGACTTCTAGAATTTGGGCTTAGTTCTGTGAAGTACCAGAATTGATTTAAGGAGAGGCAAGACTGGAGCAGAGTTGAATTTCAGGCAAGACTGTGAGCCGGGAGGGAGAGTGAGGTCCCTGGCTTAGTCCATAGCGGGTGCCGTCTACTCAGTTGGGCGACCACCGGGAACAGATTTGGGAAGGAAAATGATGAGTTCACTTTTAAATATGATGCATTTGAAAAAGCTCAGGGGAAAGATTAAAACAAGAAGAAAACTCAAGACAGAAATTTGGGTAACTCCAGCATTTTCCAGTAGGCAGAGAAGATACAGAGAAAGAACAACTGGGAATCTTTATCTCCTGAACATTCAACTGGTGTCTCCGGATCCATACAATGGCAGTTGGTTGAATTTCAAGAGCTGCCTACACTACCATCTAAATTCAGCATTATAAATTGTAGCCAGATATATCTGGTAACTTTGTTTTTATGAGTGATAACAAAAATTTTGTGAAAACATGAGAGCTTTATTATATGATTGGCAGAACTATGTTTCTCATTTGTACTATTAAATATACATCTGTATCCACATTTGGATTTCAGATCATCCAAAGACCCAAAGCAAGGTTAAAGCCAGATCCTTGTTCTAAGGACACTCAAATACTAGCTTTCTATCCCCAACTCCCACCCTTCCCCATGCACTGGAGAGACTGAGACAGGGTTCACATTTAGGAACAAAAAAATATACATATGATTCCAGTAACAAAGATTGAATTGTCTTGTCCTTAAAGGTAAAGGTCCTCAGCTTGGTCTTTCACTGGATGAAAAGCAGACGTCTGACTGAAGCTTCAGCAGCCATCATGGACCACAAGGCCACCTTGGAAATCGAAACCACACATTTGTGGTGCAATAAAGTGCAAGATCCCTGACTGTGAATCCCCAAACAAACCCTGATAAACTCCCTCCTGCCTTCTTAAAAATGTAGCAGAAATGAAATTCTATGCTGTGAAACCACTTATTTTTCTGTTACTTACAGCTGAACTTAATCCAAACTGATAAAGTCAGAAAGGATTTGTTCATTCTAACTACAACTACAACCACTTTCACTCAAAAATGAAAACTGGGGACAGAAGAGCTGAAAACACACACCCGGCTCCATGTCATCCCACGAAGCCTGCCAGGACTTGTGGTTCAAGGTTAATGTGTCTTTGAACGGTCAGTGACACCAAAAGAAAGCTGCCTCCAGAGCCTCTAAGTGTCTACCTTATTGATTTTTAGTGCTTTCAAAATATGCCTTCAGAAGGGTCCCTTTCTCTGCAGGGCCTGTCTCCTTGTATCAGCTGACACGCGCTTATCCCGCTCCTCCTGCGCCAGGCACTGTGCTAGACTCTGGGATGCCATCTGGACAAGCAAACAACCGTGAAGCTTAGCTTTCAGCAGGGGAGACAGACGGAAAACAAACCAGGCCCTGATTAAACGGCAGGCGTGACTAGTGCTCTGTGGTCCCCCAGTGCTGTGGGAGGCCATCGTCATCGCGGAAGCTCAAGCTGGTCTGGTGCCTCAGGAAGTCTCCCCTGAGGAAGTGGTACTTAAATTCTGAGGGAAGGAGTATATTCAACTATTATTTTTTAAGTCATTCAGAAAATGTAGGTCACATAACAAGTGTAGGTTTGGGACAGGTACAAAGATAGCAAAGCACACTCCTCTGTCTCTGGAAACAGAGTTTTTATCCCCAAAGCAATTGTAATGATCTGATACTGAATCACAAAGTGATTGAACTCACTCAACTAAAGAACTGTCTTTGTTCGGAAGAGACAACTCGGTTCCCCTAGGATTGGCTATCATGAAATTTGAATGCAACCAAGACTCTGGTAACATTCCCCAATCTGTGCTTTTCTGTCAACCCTGTGGAGTTATCTTGGGAAGATAAGGGAACTCCGTGCTGTCGTCCAGCTCCACGAGCTAATGGTTCACAGGGTGACAATGACAGAGAGATTACCTTTGATTAAGGCATATTTTCAATTATCCACTGGACACTTACAGCCTATTTGGGTTTGCACTACGGAATAAAGAACCGACGGCCCTTCAAGGATCCCATAAGACGTTCCAAATTCCTTATTGTGCGTGCATTTGGTTAATTCTTTTATTGCTCGTAACTGTATTTATAAACTGACTTCGTGAGCAGTAGATGTCTACGTGGCTGATGCTGGTTCCTCCTTGGAGAAAACCCGACCGGTCCGTTGACTAGTCTGCAGGGCTGTGATTTTCAACACTAGAGGGCGCAAGAGGCCAGCTCAGAATCTAAGTCCACCCTGAGCGAGTCCACAACGGGGGCCTGAAACCCAGCCAAGTGTTCCCAATTTTCTGGAGGGGAACCAGGTCAGGGCCTCTCCCATCCCCAAGCCTCCCCAGTCACCCCCTAGAAACCGGCGTAGTTCCAGTCCATCCCTAAACAAGCCTGAGGTTCCACCTGGAGGTCGGACGCCGTTTGGAGTCACCCTCAGGACACCAAGGCGTGTGCGTCAGTGCTGGGGAGGAAGCAGGGCGTGATGCGACCCCAGCGACAGCCAGGGTCCACCCCCTGCCTCGGGTCAGGCCCTGTGCTAGCCACACAGCTGATTTCAACGTGACAAGGGACCAATAAAAGCCATGAAAGCACAGAATCGGAATCCGGCACTTTACTCAAATTAGAGGTTGGGGGAGGCTTCTTGGGGTGGTGTCTGAGCTAAGTCTTGAAAAGTAAGAATTAATAAGCAGGGAAGAAAGGCCGGAGATGCGTTCCTTGCAGAGGAAACTGCATGCACAAAGGCACAGAGGCAGGAGCGGGGATGGGGGAGGCCATGAACTCCATCAGTGGCGGGGACGGGCAGCCCTTGCCCCTGTGGGCACTTTCCAGCAGATTTGAAATGCATCGGGCGTCCAGGGACGTCGAAGAGGTAACTATTAAGTTCAACTCAAATTAAAATGTCCAAAACTGGCTCCTGTAACATATATCAGTGCCTCATAATGTTCAGTCTGCATCAGTTGCTGGCATTCGCAAACATTAAAACAAAAATCTCATCAGCTGGCGAGAAATGGTACAGTAAGTTTTGCATTTATTACCACAAAAGCAGCGTTTTGACAGACCATCCCACATTGTGGAACAAAAAGATTAAACTCTTTGAGGCTCTTCCATGGAAATAGCATTCTAAAATTGGCAGGCACCATGGGAAATATTTCTTATCAAATAATTCTCCTTGGCAGCCCTGTGAAAAACCAGAAATTATTATTATTGTGGGTTAGCCCCATTTTGTTCACTTGTGAACATGAAGGTCAATTGAACCAAAGTGATTCATGCAGCTAAAAGATTCATGACTTTGTGGTTGTGTTGCTACAGACACCAATAGCACCTGACAGACACA
Source organism: Eulemur rufifrons (assembly GCF_041146395.1). Lineage (NCBI taxonomy): Eukaryota > Metazoa > Chordata > Mammalia > Primates > Lemuridae > Eulemur > Eulemur rufifrons. The sequence continues at coordinate 32,093,838 of NC_091006.1, forward strand.
TACCTATGTATTTAAGAAGAGTGTTGATAATTCAGATCGAATGCCTATTGCTACTCTGGTCAAATTCAGGCATGATTGTGATGATTTCCAAGCTTTGCATTTAATTCTTTAACACTAACCCACCTTCTACTAAATAAGTGTGCAATGGCATATTTTTATTTGTAAAAACCCATGAAAGCAAATTTGATTTAAGATGGTCTTCATTATTTCTTGAGATAATTGGAGACATACCACACTACTGCACATACAAAAAATAAGGAATGACTAATATAAATTCTGCCAAAGATCTCTGTGGGTCACCTAAATTTGCCAGTGACAGAATCTGGGTCGGATTTGACAATTCTGGCATATGTAACTGCTATCTCTGTAGGCCAAAAAACCGTTGAACATCAGCAATCCATATTAACCTAATACCTAGCCTACAAAACTAGTCTATTGCCAGTAGAAATTCATATGCTATCTTTATTGTGCGCACTTAGTAAATGAGTTGCCCATAGGTATGTGCTTGAATATTTAAGTTCTGCCCTCAGCATTCAAATGAGATTGAGCCGCATTTCCAAATAAAAGGTCATTTAAAACTGCAGACTCACACTTCAGATAGTAGTTATCTTATCTGCCTGTCTGAGTACTGTTTGCTTTCCCTAAAGCCACCAATAGAACCTGAGAAAGTGGTATTAGAGACTGAAGGGTTCCTGCCCCACCCCACCTGGATGACAGAGGAAGAGCTTGTCTCGTGAGTGATGCTTTGTTCTCAGTCTTTGAGCACAGGTTAAAATCCACAGTCCTCTCTGTGACCTTTACAAGTTTTATTCCAAAGCTGTGTGACAAATAGCTCATCCTTGGGGTCACACATACACTCACTCACACACCATCTAGATATAAGCACCAGCTGGGTCTACACATTACCTGAAGGCTGAAGGAAAAATAAATATTTCAATTATCCTGATGCTTCCAAAATCCAGATAGACCAATGGAAGTCTGGGTCATTTCCTTTCAGTTTTTCTATTCCATTTTATATGGCCCCTTATTTCCAATATCATTTTATTTTTGTTGTTTTGTTTTTGTTTTTGTATTTTGAGACACAGTCTTACTCTGTCACCAACACTGGAGTGCAGTGGCTTGATCATAGCTCACTGCAACCTCCAACTCCTGGGCTCAAGCGATCTTCCTGCCTCAGCCCCCCAAGTAGCTGGGACTAGAGGTGCACACCACCATGCCTGGCTGATTTTTCTATTTTTTGCAGAGACGAGGTCTCACCATGTTACCCAGGCTGGTCTCAAACTCCTGGGCTGAAGTGATCCTCTTGTCTCCGCCTCTGGAGTAGCTGGGACTACACGCATGAGCCTCCGTACCTGGCCTCTAATGTCATTTTGCCCCTTCCAGAGCATTTCTGAATATACCAGGACCCTCCTGGCTTCCAGCAATGGTCTCCCCATTGGCATCTTTGTGCTCTTGAACATGTTTTCACATGATTTATGTTAAAGTAATGAGGATAGAGCTATTAATCAAAGAACTCAGAGCTAAAGTATGCATATTCTCTTCTTATCTGAGTGGGGTAAGCTTTCCTGTTCCTGTGCTTCTTTTCTAGAGTTAAGGTTCACACTGTATAAATGCCACCAAATTCAAAAGGTGTGTTGAATACAGTACCTTCTATGTGCAAGGCTGAGTACTAGGTGACTGGGAAGAAACACCAAGGAGAAAACAAGAAATAGAAAGCTATTTCCCAGAAGTTTAAAATCCAGTCCTTAAGAAACAGAAACAGTAGCATATGGGCAAATTTTGGGAACCAGTGCCTCCGTGCCTGGGTGGGGCATGCACCGGCCTAGATAGTGAGGATTTTTACAGGAAGCAGGATTTAGGCTCCTGCCCGGTCACAGGAGTCAACTAATTCTATTCAAACTCCTCCCTAAACCTGCTTCTCTCAGTTGTTGACATCAAAATTCCAAGGGTCCCTCCAGCCTGGGCATTGTCCTTGCCTAGCCCGTCTCCTTCCCCATCAGAATTTCTGCCCAGCTCCCCAGACTTCCAGATTTACCTCCCGAGTCATTCTAGACACCATCTCTTCATTTCATTCCTTCTTGCCTCCAGAGCCCCGGATCAAATCCTTGTCATCTGTTGTCCAGAGTTTGGTCACAGCCTCCTAACTGCCTCTCCCAGCTCCAATCTTCACCCCCCACAATGCTGCCAGAGGGGTCCGTCTGAAATGCAAATCTGACTGTGCTTATTCAAACTTGCTCATTGATTATATAAGCTCCAGTCCCAGAATTCTTAGCAGAGCCTACAAAGTGTGCCACGTAAGGTCCCCGATGCCCTCTCCCGCCTTGCCGGGGACACCTGTGCTCCCACCCCGCATCTCCAGCTTCCCAGCTCTCTGAGCCGTCTGTCGTTTGGGTAAGAACCTAGACAGCTCAGAAAACACTCTTACTTTCCGTTCCACTTTGTGTTCTCTGGTGGGTACTTTTGGTTCCTTTCCTTTTTTTCCTAGGAAAAGTCTTTTCTTTACTTGCAATACTCTATGACCTAAAGAGAAAAGATAGGAATTCGCCACTTTCTGGCCAAGAGAAAGGAAAGCAAGGATATCATTGATGCTTTCCTGGTGGTGGGTGTTTGCTGGTTAGTTAGATCAGAGCTAAGGGAGTAGGAGGAGTTGGAAGAGAGACTGTGAAATCCTAGGAAGAAAATATCTCATCTGAATGTGAACGTTCCCCCTTTTTGTCCGGGACTGGCAAAGCTATAGATGTTCTGGGTCATTTCGATTTCCTCCATTTCCCCTGAAATCAGCCTTGAGTCACAAACTAGATATTCATCCTGGTCTTTCCCATTTCAGATAATGACACCACCATCCGCTCAGTTGCCCAAGCCCCAGATCTAGGAGTTCATATTGTTCTTCCTTCTCTCTTAACCTTCATTCAGGCCAATAGCAAGTTTTATTAATTTTGCCTTCCGAGAATGTCTCAAATCTGTCCCCTGCTCTCCAGGGCATCTACCTAGTCCCAAGAGATGACTCTCACTGGGAATCACTTCCAACTGCTTTCCCGAGGCTACTCCTGCCTACTGGCAATCCATTTCCTGCACAGCAGTCGGGGTACTCTTTTTAAAATGTAATCTCTTACTTTTTTATGCAAGTTATACATATGTTGTTGAAATATAACATATATACCAAAAAACCCCACAAACCATAGTGTATAACTCAGTAATTTTTACATAAAATGAACACACTCGTGTGTGTTTGTGGAAGAAAGGACCATCCTCATTGTCTCAATAATTGGACTTCTGTGTGACAAGCAGCTGGACCTAGACCAAAACCCCCCTGCAGTTTCGACAACACTCCTAAATGTGGCCCTGCCTACCCCTCCAGTGTCATCTCGCGCCACTCTCTTTCTTTCTTTCTACACTGGTCTTTTCCTTCTTATAATCTGTCAAGCTCTTTGCCACCTCTGAATCTGCACACTGCTCTCCTCTGCCCGGAAAGCTCCCCTGGGTCCCGCCCTCTCTCCCACCCCCTCACTAGCCTTCCTGCCACCTGTCCTAGCTCAGAGGTGAAGTCTGTCCTTGGGAAGGAGGTCCCTGACCACTCCCAGTTCTCACTGCCACATAGCACTGATCACAGGTACCTATTTATTTGTTTGCTTTTTTTTTTTTTTTTTTGTCTCTCCCATTAGACTGTAAAGTCCATGAAGACAGGGGCCCATGGGCTTCATAAACCACCCTAGTGCCTGTGCACTCCAGCTCGGGCAACAGAACGAGACTCTGTCTCAAAAAAAAAAAAAAAAAAAAAAAAAGCATAGACAGCATGATTTACATCAAATGCTTACTTAGATGTATGCTATTGCCAAATTATACTTAATATTTATTGAGCACTTACTACATGCCAGGCATTTAGCTAGGCATATTACACAAGTTATGTTGCTTACATTTCACTTAAATCTACAAGGCACTTTTATGCTCTTATAGGAAGCCTGAAAAATGGCCATATACCCATTTTTTCCTGGCACCAAAAATAAAACATCGTTAATGAAATTAAATTTTATACTATCTAAATACAATACAGTTAGATTATATACTATTGCAAAGCCATTTCTTTCTGCAAACTTACTATAATTACAGTAGCATTGTACTTCTCCGTGTTATAATTGTAAAATTACCATGTGCATAGAGGGGAGATTCCTTTGTACCTTCATAATAGGAGATTTCTCCACCACTCTCAAGAGTGCACATACACAAATGCACAGTCAGCTACGTCGTTAGAATATATTGTACAGGTCAAACCATAATTAAAATAATTATTATTTATATAGCACTGTAAATGTATCCACTGCTTGACTCATAATCACAGTAGTTAGACACAGAAAACAGCAATTATATAATCCAGTCAATCCCAGCAAATGCATGTCAGCCAAGATCCCAGCAGAGAATTAATTTCAAGCAAAAATAACAGGCACGTGAAATCACACTCGGTTCTTGGACTTCCATGCTCCTCATTTCCGTGTGGATTTCATTTGCTCATCTGCTCATTCATTCATTGGCTCAACATAGTTTCTGTGTTGTTTACCATGGGCCTGTCCTTTGCTAGGAAGAAATATCTAGAAGAGTAAGAAAGGGTTCCTGCCTTCAAGGAGCTCTCAGTTCCCAAAGACAAAGATAAGTATACTCAGAGCCTGCCCTCAAGGATTTATAATCAAATAGAAGCGACTTGCATATATGCAGATAACGCTAACATAAGTATCACGTGAAAAAATAATAACCAGCATTTACGGAACTCTCACTATATTCAAGACACTGAGCTCTACACATATTACTTTATCTAAACTCCCCCAGCCACATCCCTGCAACAGGTTATTAGGCACAAATGATTACTGTTCCATTTTCCAGATGATAAAAATGAGGACTGGAAAGGTTAAACAACCTAGTCTCACACAGCCTTCAACCTACCCAACCCCCGCTCACCAGGAGATGTCCCCTGGGGCTGTCTGTGTTCAGGGGTGCATTCAGGCTGCCCTGGAGGAACTAGCCAGAGGCTCAAAGGGTGGGGGCCCAATCTGCAATGGAATCTTGCCTGGGTGAGGGCCCAGGACCTAGTCCTCGATGGGTCCCATATTCGTCCTCACTGCAACCGTTTCCTGTCTCCAGGGCTGGTGTCCGCGTGGGCTCAGGCAGTTGCAACCCCACAGAAACTGCATTCTTCCCCCAAAACGTTTTCTTCCCACCTCCTGCCCTCCCACCTCACGTATCTCATTTTGAGTCCATACGCTCAGATAATCAAATTGCCTCTGACAGATTGTCTTACAACGGCCTACGCCTTCAAAACATAACAGTTTTTTTGCCCCTTCTCCTAGGTACCTGTTCCATATGGGATAAACTATTAATATAATTAACACGGTGGTTTGCACTTGGTCAAGGTTTGTCTGTTGAAATAGAGGGTCCCGAGATAAGAGCAGAGTTTGAAAGGCTAAACTTTTGTGAGTGTGTTGGATCGGCAGTCTGTTGAGCGTCTGGGTGTCACTGTGGACACAATGGGGAACAGGACAGACAATGACCCTCAAAGAACCAGCTCAGAAATGAGATATAGTAGAAGACAGATTTTTCTTTTATGATGAAAACCGACCATTTTGAGTCTCTTTCTTTTTTAAAAATTAATAGACTTGGCCGGGCGCGGTGGCTCATGCCTGTAACCCTAGCACTCTGGGAGGCTGAGGCGGGAGGATCGCTTGAGCTCAGGAGTTCAAGACCAGCCTGAGTAAGAGTGAGATGCCGTCTCTACTAAAATATCGAAAGAAATTAACCGGACAACTAAAAATATATAGAAAAAATTAGCCGGGCATGGTGGCACATGCCTGTAGTCCCAGCTACTTGGGAGGCTGAGGCAGGAAGATCGCTTGAGCCCAGGAGTGTGAGGTTGCTGTGAGCTAGGCTGACGCCACGGCACTCTAGCCCAGGCAACAGAGTGAGACTCTGTCTCAAAAAAAAAAAAAAAAAAAAAATTTAATAGACTTTACTTTCTAGAGCAGTTTTAGGTTTACATAACAATTAAGCAGATAGTACAGAAAAGTACCATACACTCATTCCCCCCTACACAGTTTCTCTGATCAGGAAGGTGTTGCATTGGTGTGTAACATTTGTTACAATTGGTGAACCAATATTAATATATTGTTATTAACAAAGGCCGTGCTTTGTATGAGGATACGCTGTGTTGTACAGTTCCTGGGCTGTGACAAATGCACACCGCCATGTAATTGTGCTCTACTTATCCATCCCTTCCACCCACTTCTCAACCCCTGGCAACCACTGATCTGTGTACCGTCTCTATGTTTTTCCTTTTCCAGAATATCATGTAGTTGGACTCATACAGCGTGTGACCTTTATAGACTGACTACTTTTAGAAATATGCATTTAAGTTTCCGCAACACCTTTTCATGAGTTGACAGCTAATTTCTTTCCATCAACGAATCGTATTTCCTTTTATGGATGTGCCACAGTTTATCCATTCACTTACCAAAGGACATCTTAGTTGTTTACAGCCTGGGGAAATTATGAATAAAGCGGCCATAAACATTCATAGCAGGTTTTTTCATGGACATGAGTTTTCAACTCATTTGGGTAAAAATGGACGGGCACAATTGCTGGATCATAAGACAAGACTATGTTTAGCTGTGTAAGAAACTGCCAGACTGTCCTCCAAGGTGGCTGTTTCATTTTGCCATTCTCACCAGCAATGAACGGGAGTTCCTGTAGCTCCACATCCTCACCCAGCATTCCATAGTGTCAGTGCTTTGGATTTGCACCTAATAGGTGTTTAGCAGTATCTCGTTGTTTTAATTTGCAATTCCTTAATGGTGTATAATGTGGAGCATTTTTTCATATGCTTCTCTATCTACAGATCTTTGGTGAGGTGTCTGTTCAGACCTTTTGTCCATTTTAAATTGGATCACTTGGGTTTTTTTTATTGCTGAGTTTTAAGAGTTCTTTGTGGATTATAGATACAAATCCTTTATCAGACATATATTTTTCAAAGACTTTCTCTGAGTCTTGTCTTTTCATTCCTTTAAGAGTCATATATTGTTTTGAATGTAGGTTAACACTCCTTGACGCCCTGGAGTTGGCGTTTACCCACGCCACGGCTTTAGTACCAGCTTATTTCACAAAATAGACATGGAAGAAAGAGAGCAGGAAAAACAGAAAAAAGCATCCCGAGGACCTCAGAACAGTTTCAAAGTGCTCAGCTGCGGGTGTTCACAGCCATGCTGGCCACAAAATGCAGAAGGACCTCACCAAACATTTATTTTTGTAATTAAAACTTAGAATAAATAATGTGAGGTAATACATATGTTAATTAGCTTGATTTAGACATTCCAAATTTCAAAACATCATATTGCACGCCATAAACATATATAATTTTTATTTGCCGATTTAAAAAGATAAAATTAAGTAATTAGAATAAATAGGCTCAAAAGCTCCAGAAAAATTACATTTGAATGGGGTTTCATTAGGCAAAATCCTGTCCTAAGTAAATGTTTGGAAACAAAGGCTAGGTTTCTTCTCCTCTGCTTTTACATCTGTTGAGTTCCTTTGCTTTAAAATAAGCCTCTGTATTTAACAAGATCCTTTGCAAGCAGACCCACAAAAGAGTATTAAACCTTGGAGGGCTGTTATAAATCTTATTTCTTGGCCACACGAACAGAAAGCCAGCCTAGAAAGCCCCTCACCCCATCCCTAAGGAGCTTTACAATGTCAGTTAGTCATCCACCGCGATGACTTCACCTGTCACCTACGTGCAGCCAGTCTGCCCGGCTGAAATGTGGCAATCATTCCGCATCAGAAATAACTCCACTGGGCGTCTTGGGTGGGGAGGAACAGGGAAATTGTAGGAAGGACCTCGGCATGGACATGCACCAGTTGAAAACTTTCCAGGAACATTTGAAACACTCTTTTTACACTTGTGACAAATGACATGGGTTTTCTTAATGAGCCCATGCAGCCAAAATCCCAGTTCATACCTTGGAAGGAAAATTGTCTCGCAGAACCAGGGGCACGGCCCTGAGGAATGAATTGAGAACTGATTCCAGACCCAGACTGCTAAGAATTGGCTTTTGAACACCCCGTTCTCAGACCACCCAGGAGGTCCAGGCCTCATCCTGCCCTCTGGAGAATTCTCAGGGCCACGTGTCAAGGTGGCTTGTCGGCCATGGATAAAAACACCATCAGGGTGAAGGAAAATGCAATCTCAACCCTTCTAGCAGAGGAAATATGAGGAATAATAATTTCCACACCACCGTACTAAAGAGTTCATTTAAAACAAACACTGCTTGTGACTATTATGGAAAATTCCAAGTTAACTGTACTTTTTTAAAAAACCCTAGTAAATATTTTGCTGGGAAATTCACACTTAAAGAAACGGTCTTTGAGGCCCCTGGGGAGAGAGCATTAACCTGACATATTTTTCAAATTAAAACGACTGCTGTAAAAACATGTACCTTCAGCGTAAACACTGAGAGGGCCCCTTTCTTTCTGTGGCGAGGACGCTCACTACCCACGGGGATGCCCCTTGCCAAGGAGTCTCACTCCGTAGAAACCGGATTCCTGCAGGCACAGGCAGTGGGGAAAATGGTGCAGCAGCCTTGCTTTCTGTTGTGCTTTCGTTTGTCTTTCAGACTACGGTGATCACATCTGTTCCTTATCTCCCCTCTTCCACAGTGATTTTGTTTACAGGGTCCCAGAACAACAGGGACTGCAGGGACTCCACTGTATATTTCCTATCTTACAAATCAGTAAGCTAAGATTCAGGGGGGTTAAATAACTTGGCATGTTCACAGAACTCGCTGTAAAGGATTAGACCTTGAAACCAGGCCTGCCTGACCTCACGTGGTCTCATGTCAGAATTTGGTAGTGGATGAAGGAGTCAATGAAAGAGACAGAGAAGGTGCTGTTAGGAGAAACAGAGCTGTACGGTTGTGGGGCTATTGATGCTAAAGAAAGAAAGCATGGAATTTCCAGAAGGAGAAACTCACCGGTCAAATACTGCAGAACTAACAGAAGACCACCGAGTTTAGTTGTTAGCGTCGGCATCAGTGGATGGAGAAGAAAGGCAGATTCCTAAGGTTAAATCTGAACATCAGCCCAGAGTGAGGAGAGGATCCAGGTGGAGCTGCAGTCACCAACTGTCCTTATGTGCCTGGGACTGTCCCCGTTTGAGCACTAACAGTCACGCCTCCCAGGAAACCCCTCTGTCCTGGGCAAACCGGGGACAGCCTAGCAGTAGCAGCTGGTGTAAACCACATGTGAAAGAGTTTGAGCTGAAAGAGCTGAAAGATAAGATGGTTGCTTCAAAGTGTAGCAAGGTCAAGGAAAGGGTTTTGATTGGTTTTTTTTTCAAGGTAGAGAAAACTTAAGGCTACTAATAAATAGGGAGAAGAGATTGGGAAATGCAATAACTGTTGGGCTTGAAGTCTCAGAGGAAGTAAGCCTATATTCTTCTGGAAGGCAGGGGGCAATGTCCCATGCTTGTCACAGCCCTCGTGGTGGGGCTTGGAGCTGCCTAATCCGGGGACCCCTAAGAGGGGGTGAGTCCTGGATTCCACCTCCAGGCATGCCTTCACCCCCAGCGCTGCAGCAGGGAGTGCTGGGTGAAAGTTCTGCACCACTGTGGCTGTGGCTGTCACAACTCTGAGTCCCAGTTTCCTCATCTGTAAAATGCAATGATACTACCTTGTTTTGTCTGGTAGTCATAAAGCTAGAGTACTGGCAGGTTGTAAATTTCCAAGCGCTCACCAATTCTGTCTGAGCCTCTTGCAGCCTGTAATATCTCTTCCTTCACTACCCCGCCCATCCACTTCTGTCCTGAGGCACAATCCTTGGTGATAGTAGGCCCGGGTGGGGCTGAGGCTCGGTGGAGTAGTGTAGACCCATTTAATAGCCCTGCTACCAAGAGTTGGACTTAGAGACCTTCCTGTCTTCTCTTTTTACTGCCAACAGGAGCCTAATGATGTGTCTCTGGGAATAGACAGGACAAAAGTGAGACATTTCTGTAGAGCCTGGACTCCAACCAGCACAGGAGCCTTGAGGTGGAGAGGGGGCATCAAGAAGATGGAAAACCAGATAAAAGTGGGGTGCACAGTGCCTAACATGTGATGGGTACAGACTGAGTATCCCTAATCCTAAATGCCCCAGACCACAAGTGTTTTGATCTTGGATTTTTCAGATTTTGGAATATAAACAGGGAGATATACATACACATAATGAGATATCTTGGGAATGGGACAGAACTCTAAACACAAAATTCATTCAAGTTTCACATACACCTTATACACATAGCCTGAAGGTATAATAATTTTACATAGTATCTTTAATGATATATGAGACCTGTCACATGAGGTCAGATGTAGGATTTTCCACCTGTATGTTATGTCAGCTCCCAAATAATTTCATATTTTGAAGCATTGTGAATTTCATATTTTCAGGTTAGGGATGCTCAACTTACACTGAATGTTGCAGTGAGTTGGAGTCTGGGCATCCCAATTCTCTGCTTAAGCTGAATATATTTTCTGGAAAATTTTCCCAAACTTGAAGTTCTGTTAGTTCCACTTGCCCAAGGCAGAGCCCTGCTGGGTCCTTCCCGTCAGCCTGATATCCTGCCTTCCAGGATGTCCCACACTGTGAGTGATAGGGACATGGGCAGGGCTTATCTAGGTAAAGAGAATTTAAATTATTCTAAAACAAGTATTGGGAAATCAAATTGATAGCGATAGCCACCAATTGTCCTGAGATAAGAGAAGTCTTCTCGTTTCCTGGAAGAAAGAAACTTTTTTTTTTTTATTGCTAAACCTCTTTTTTTGGTGAAGAAAGGTATTTCCTGTGGGAAATAGAAAAATTAAACAGGGTATCAATTAAATTTTTCATTATTGCATAATCAGAAATTGGTATTATCATTTCCACACCTTCCCAGGACAGGAACATTCAAATTCATAATCTGAAGACTAGTAGTACACCATTGTGGCTAAATCTACTGGCTTTAGAGTCAAACAACATGGCTTGTAATTCTAGCTCCCCCTAGCTGTGTGACTGTGCTTTAGTACTTAACCTCTCTGAGCCTCACTTGCCTCCACTGTATAAATAGAGAATAATAGTACCTATCACATCAGATTGTTGGGAAGATTAAACAAGATAGTGTATGCAGGGCACTTAGCATAACACTATGAATACTATCAACTCTTATCATTAAGATCACAAAATACCTAAAATTATGTTTAGTATATTTTTGGCCTTAAATGCAGTTATTATGTACTAATTTTTCAATAACTAATTATCTGTAGTTGAAATATATCCTGAAGCTTGGATAACTGATTGACGTGGGGAATGACTGTTTACTGAGTGAATTAAACAACGACATCAGTTCGAGTTCTGGGCCCTCCCTTCTTCTCTGCTTAGCGCAGCTTTCGAACTGTAACTTCTTGAACAGTGCTTGTGTGGCTAGGAAAAGTTAATAAAGGTTTCCAAGAATCTTCATTTACCACCTGAGAAAAGCTTAGGTGCTAGAAGGTTCTGCCTCATTTACCCCAAATACAAAGGCTGTGCTAACAATCAGCCCACATTTCCTTTTGATCAATGGCATAAATTTTATTTTTAAGTGCACTAAACTAAAATTGACTACATTTAAAAGGATCTTATCAAAAGAAATAACATGTAATAAAAATTAATTCAATGTTTATAATTCAAATTTTTAACTTGTAACATTGCATTTATCAGCTGCCTCTCTATTTGCCTCACCTACAGTATCCAACTTTTTTTGTCAGCAATTCCCTCCACTGTGACAAATAGGTTCAAAAATAGACATGTTTAAGAGATTTGAGAGTTTTTACTTCTTTGCTTTCCCAAATTTGCTGCCTTGTAAGAGACTTATTTAAATAATGGGTTTTAAATATTCTTTTAAAAGGGGCATCTGTAACACGTCTTTATTTTACAAGCTAGGAATATAGTTTAAGGAATTTATTTTATGCAAAACATTTATCTTTCTTTTTAATTTTTTTCAATTTTTCACGTATATGTAAACATGAAATTTTTTAAAAGAGAAAGAAATCATTTTTGTGGGGTTGTTTTCTTATTTTTTGTAGAGATGGGGTCTCAAGGTCTCCATCTGTCACCCAGGCTGCTAGAGTGCAGCGGCCTGATCATAGCTCACTGGAACCTCAAACTCCTGGGCTCAGGTGACTCTCCTGCCTTGGATTACAGGTGTGAGCCACCTCTCCCAGCAAAATTAAATATTTTAAAAGAACATATAGCATGTTGAAGTAACTAGTGAACAAGAAGAAACTGACTTGTAGGAAGGATGGGTTTCGACAAAGAGATAAGCCCTATTTGTAATTATATTCAAAAACATGCTGAAATCATTAAAAATAGATTATCTTCCTTAATAAGTTAACCATATTCCTATACCCACTCTGTGTTTTTTTCTATTTTGTTTAGAGCTTCCAATCTGCATATTTAAGATCTACCTATAAATCCCAGCATCTTCTCTTTTAAATTATATTCCTGCAATTGTGCCTACGTCCCTGGAGTTCAAGAACAGTCACCAGAAGTCCCCCAGATCCTTTAGCAACTTTAGCATCAAGCCCTGTCAATCATGGAGAAATCAAAAGCCTTCTGCTGTAGACGAAAGGCTGAGAACCTGTGATATAGGCAGCTCTGCCTGTCTCTGCTGGCTCTCTCACATGATACGGAGTTGGGCGGCCTCAAGCAGTGCTACGATGGCCTTCCCAGGGGTACCTGGGCTCTCCTCTAGGTCATCGCTCCTCCTCCAGAAGGCTAGCCCAGGCTTATTTACGCGGCAGTGGAAAGGCTCCACGGAGAGTATGCAAGTGTGCAAAGCCTCTTGAGACCTGGCCTTGGAACTAGCATGCTGTTTCTCCTCCTTGCATCCTCTTGGCCAAAGCAAGTCACAAGTTCAGCCCAGATGCAAAGGATGTAGAAAAAGACTCCACCTATTGGCGCAAGTTGCTGCAATATCATATTGCAAAGGGCACGAATATAAGAAGGCCATTAACAAGAGTCACTAATCCAATCAATCTACCCAGGCTGCAAAGAGTTAAATGGGTTCAGTGTATATTGTGCAGTATCTAAAATGTGGTAATGGGCAAATAGACACCTTGGGTGATGGATGGTGGTGACAGTCAGCAGTGGTAGTGTGCACTGAGGTTTTGTGCATGTTTTTAAAAGTGTAAAACATGCATCCATTTTAAAGAGGTTTATCTTTAAAAAATTACAAGGAAGCAAAGAAATGTGAGAACAGACTACGCCTTTTAGAAGCGCGCTTTCTAAACCATCCACATTCTTACCAATATTTTTCTAAACAGTTTGGCAAATTGAATATTACATTTTTATGGAAACTGCCATACTTGTTTATAATTTGGTGCAGAGATTACATCTTGTTAAAGAAAGGAACAGGTGCATGCTTACCTTCTTCTCATTGTAAATGGTTCCAGATGGTGACCATTCATTTCAGAAGATTCTTAAGAAACATCTGTTCACAATATTTATATTTGGCCTTATTATATTTTCCAAAAATTATATTTTAAAGACAGTTTCCTTTAAATTAAGAAAAAATTCATTTTTCCTATTCATAAGAAAAGTCTTCCTGTTAGTTTTGCCTTACTTTGTGCACGAGCTCTGCATTATCATAAAACAAATAAAGCTAGATTTAAATGGTAACTTTGTGAAAGGAACAGGGAGAAAAATACATGCAGTCTTTTTTTAATAATACTCTAATATTGTCGTGCACAAATTATTTCTTGATTAAGAGAATCAAGTTGTTTTCAGTTTCTATTTTCAATTGCTATACATATGAGTTTTGCAACTTATTTTAAATATTTTCAGGGGGGAAAAAAAGCAGGTTGTGCTGGGATATTGACCACGAAGCTGATCATTCCTCTAGCTGTGTGAAGAGCTTTTATGACAAAATGCATTCTCCCCAAACAAAGTACATAATGATTATAAATGCAGCAAAATTGCACACTATGAAAAGCCAAAATGCAATGAGGGATGAAAAAAGAAACCCTTTTCAACACTTAAACAATAGTGTACTAAAACTCTGTGTACACACTGTAAGGAGAAGATTTCCCAAGGATTTGTAAGAATTTTAACTTGCGATACGACCGAGATGAGCAGAGAAGTGAAGAGCAGATTTGGTATTTGGTCCAGTCAGTCCTTAAAAGATGACAGTCCTGCGTTAGTCAAGTGTCCAACCTAAACCTGATGGATCTCATGGTCCTCTCTGCCAGCCCAGCCTCCCTTACTATTCTGAACGAAGAGATTCACGTGGTGGGACACTGTGGCTGTTGGTTCGCCTAGTCTGGCCAGCATTCCTTCACCTTCCTTAGAGGGATAGTGCTCCTCCTTCCTCTTGGGAAATTCGAACTGCCCCCACCCTCAGCCCCCTGCAGCCAAGATGAGTGGGGTTGGCCACATTCTCAGCTCCGGGTGTTGACCCTAACTAAGACCCAGCCAAATCCCTTCCCCCAGCCACAGTGACTGGTTCAGAGATGGCACCCCACCCAGTCAGCCCCACTCTGAGCCAATCCCACGACTTTGGCTGAAGGGACCAGAAGATGGGCACTCTCTGCTGCTGGCTGCAAGCTGCAAGGGTCAGGCTGGCCGCCCTCCTGTCCTCCTGGCCTTCGTCTTTCCACCTAGGGCCTTCCAGAGAGCACAGTCTGCATGGGGAAAAATCTATCCAAGAGATGGACATGACTCGGTGACATCATTTGAGTCTTGAAATCCAGCTATGCCTGAACTGTTCCATGTTAACAGCCAATGGAGTCCCCCATTTCGAGACAGGCAATTTTTTTTTTTTTTTTTTTTTTTTGGCACAGTCTCACTCTGTCGCCTGGGCTAAAGTGCCATGGTGTCAGCCTAGCTCACAGCAACCTCAAACTCCTGGGCTCAAGTGATCCTCCTGCCTCAGCCTCCCGAGTAGCTGGGACTATAGTTATGCGCCACCAATCTCTGCTAATATTTTTCTATTTTTAGTAGAGACGAGGTCTCAGTCTTGCTCAGGCTGGTCTTGAACTCCTGAGCTCAAACAATCCTCCCACCTTGGCCTTCCAGAGTGCTAGGATTGCAGGTGTGAGCCACCACGCCCAGCCTTTTTAAAAATTTTTGTAGAGACAGCATTTTGCTATATTTCCTAAGCCGGTCTCGAGCTCCTGGGCTGAAGCAGACCTCCCTTCTTGGCCTCCTAAAGTACTGGGATTACAGGTATGAGCCACCGCGACTGGCTTAAAGGGTTGATTTCACTGAGATGAGTCAACTAAAATGAAAACTGAAAGTGTTGGTTAGTGCTGTAGGTTGAATGTTTGTGTCTCTCCAAAATTCATGTCAAAGCTTAATCTCCATTGTGGAGGTATTAAGAGGTGGGACCTTTGGGAAACTGACTAAGTCCCCTCAAATGGGATTAATGACCTTATACAAGAGGTCATTTAGAAAGCTGCCTGGCCCTTCCGTCTCTTCTGCCGTGGGAGGACGTAGCATCTGTCCCCCTTTTGCTCTTCCACCATGTGAGGACACAGCAAGAGGCACCATCTATGAAGCAGACAGCAAGCCTTCGCCAGGCACCAGACCCGGTGGCATCCTGATCTTAGACTTCCCAGCCTCCAAAACCATGAGAAATAAATTTGTATTACTTATAAATGACTCAGTCTAAGGTATTTTGTTAGAGTATCCCAAACAGACTAAGAGAGTAAGGGATAGATAAAGAGAGCCTTTGGTATTTAGCTAGAAATTTTGGAAATTATTTAAAAAGCATAGAGGGTATTTGAAAAGGAAAGTGACAGGAGGTATTTTAAGAATTTTAATTTAGCAACACAGAGCAGGATGAATGGGAGGTAGAGATAAAAATAGCAAGGGCTTAAGTTCCAGTAATGGCACTAAAGTGGATGAAAAGTAAAAGATCCCTTGTATTTCTCAAGCCTGAGTTGCTAGGGAGGAGAGAGGAGGGTGGAGGGAGAAGGAGGGACCCACCAGGGCACAGCTAAGCAAAAGGATCCGACACAGGTGGAAATGTGTGCACAAGGCACAGAACAGGAGTCACCGTAAGAAATGGTAAAACAGATACTCGCACGCTCATGTTCACAGCGGCATTATTCACAACAGCCAAAAGCTTCAAACAACCCAAATACCTATCAACAGATGCGTGGATAAACAAAATATGATATATACATACATACAATGGAATGTTATTTCTTTTGTAAGGATGATTGGCAGGTCTTAACATCTTTGCGTGTGTAGTGAAATATACATAACATGAAATTTACCATTTTAACCGTTTTTAGGTATGCAGGTCAGAGGCATTAAGGACATCCACATTATGGTGCAGCCATCACCACTATCATCATCCGTCTGCGGAACGTTTTCATTTTCCCAAATGGAAACTTCACATCCATTAAACAATAACTCCTCTTTCCTTTCTCCTCGCAGCCCCTGGCAACCACCATTCCACTTTCTGACTTTACGAATTTGAATACTCTGGGAACCACATATAGGAGGAATCAGGCCAGGCACGGTGGCTCACACCTGTAATCCCAGCACTTTGGGAGGCTGAGGAGGGAGCAACACTTGAGGCCAGGAGTTCAAGACCAGCCTGAGCAACATCGCAAGACCCCCGTCTCTACAAAAAATTAAAAGTAAGGAAGCTTAGGGATGCCTACATTTAGGGGCAGAAGGGAAAAGGGTTTAGTCAAATCTTCTGACATTTTTTACATCCCTACCACTCAAAGTTCTAGATTAACGTTAAGAGGGAAAACTCTGAGTCCTGTTGATTATTTCCGAGATGCCCATCGAGGCACTGAAATGTAAAATTGCTGCGAGATGGGAAAGGATGGTAGTGATTTCAAACTGCTCTCCACAACTCTATGGATATGTTTTGAACAAATAACAGTAGCTGCTTGGCAAGAAATGAGTTCTTAATGGTCATTGGCTTCTAGCCAGTTTTCCTTTTGGACCCTAGAGAAAGAAATAAATACGTGATCAGATGTTCTTTTCAGTCCGTTGCAGAAGTGTGGTTCTGTGCCTGTGGGAGGGAGGAAGGGGTGAGTACAGGTATGGATGTGATGTGGAGGGTAACACAGGGCGTGAATTTTAGGCTTTAATTACAAAATACAGCCCCGCAATACCCAGGATTATGTTTATTTAGGGAAACTTTGTCTAGGGAAGCAGGAATATTAAAGTGATTTAATTCAGTTTTCAGGAAGAAATGCCAATTGTCCTTTCTTTGTCATTTCAACTAGGTAGGCAGCTGAAACAATAGGTCTCTAAAAATAGCACATAAGACTTTTGGTATGAAGAGATAAAAAAAAAAAAACCCAGTGAATTTAAAATACAACAAATTTGTCCTGGAGTACATACTCATAGCTATATTAAAAGTAAGGAAGCTTAGGGATGCCTACATTTAGGGGCAGAAGGGAAAAGGGTTTAGTCAAATCTTCTGGCATTTTTTACATCCCTACCACTCAAAGTTCTAGATTAACGTTAAAAGGGAAAAATCTGAGTCCTGTTGATTATTCCTGAGACGCCCATCTAGGCACTGAAATGTAAAATTGCTGCGAGATGGAAAAGGATGGTAGTGATTTTAAACTGCTCTCCACAACTCTATGAATATGTTTTGAACAAATGCAGTGGGGTAGATATGAATCGCTCTAGAACACTTGGGTGTATGGATTTTTACCTCCTCTCTATGTTCTAAATCAAATTAGCTCCGATTCCTAGTCGTATACTCAGAACAGCAAGCGTCTAATTATACAACGTGAATGTTGTATTTTCTGTTTAGTGAAGCCACATCCATGAAGATGATGATGTTATCATCATACACATATCTGTTGATCAACTCAGAAACTTTGCCTCACTCTTCTATTATGCCAAAAATTACAACTCAAATTAAATCTTCATCTCCCTAATGAAACCTCAACTATTTTGTAAGTTTCTTTTCTTAAGGATGCTATTTTAGTCAAAGAAATGTTTTAAAAATCCTGTATTCACAAATAGTTTGATACTAGCGACCATCTGTTTACATTGCAAACAGGTGGCAAGCTGGAAATTTTTGACGACTTAATTGCAGGTTGACAGCTGTAAAGACACGCCAACAGGCCACCTTGCCACTCGGTAAAACTGACACACGTACACTGTACGAGCAGCTTGATCTTTGAGGAATCACAAAAGACAAATCAGCCAAAAAGAGGAATTCATAAAAAGAGAATAAAGCTTTGCAAAAAAAGAACCTGTCTTTGGATCTTCAGAAGTGACTAAAATATTTTAATAGACCCCTTTTAGCGCCTCTTTTTGCTTGCCTATGAAATATTGACAGGTCTTCCCAACTGGGAAAAATCAAAACTCATTAAACTCACTGTGTCTTACTTGATTGAATAAAAAGAGGTAGAAAGACAGACTATTATGAAAAAAGAGAAACAATAGAAAGTATGGAAATTGGAGTTCCAAACATCAATCTTCATTTGACTGAACAATAGAAAGTATATAAACAATAGAAAGTATGGAAATTGGTGTTGCAAACATCACTCCGCATTCCTGAGCAATTTTCTAACCAGGCATCAGCTCCCCACTCCTGTCATGAGACATTTTCTTCGGAGAATTCTCAGAGGCATCCAGACCTGCCACTCAATACCTTCCCATCCAGACATGCCCCAAAGGTCAGATTCTGTCTTTGTTGGCCTCCTGTTCCAGTTCTACTTCCTGCAGATTTCCCGCAAGGTGTGCATGTTGACCTTTGTTTTGGGGCTCCACCCCAATGCCACCTACCTCTCTTCTGGCTTTGAAAGGATTCTACAAGCATAGAGAGACCAGCCTGGGACAGCTGAAGACACAGGCCTGCACCCTTTCTAGTTTTTAGGTTAAGGAAATGTAAAGATGAAAAAAGAAAAGGGTGGGGAGAGGTGATAATTTATATCTGAATGAAACAAATATTTTTAAAAATCTTGGCCAGGCACAGTGACTCATGCCTGTAATCCCAGCACTTTGGGAGGCCGAGGGAGGAGGATTGCTTGAGTCCAGGAGTTCAAGACCAGCCTGGGCAACATAGTGACACCATGTCTCTATAAGAAATTTAAAAATGAGCCAGGCACGGTGGCACATGCCTGTAGCCCCAGCTACTCGGGAGGCTGAGACAGAAGGATCACGCAAGCCTAGGAGTTCAAGGCTGCAGTGAGCTGTGATTGTGCCACTGCACTCCAGCCTGGGCAATGGGGTGAGACTCCATCTCTAAAAAAAAAAAAAAAGACACTGCTGACGGCTAAATCATACAGCAGGACTTCCATGAGGCCAGACTGCAAATACTGATTCTCCTCCCTGCACCCTCAGCATTCAGGCCTCCAGACTAACAGTTCTTTCAAGCACATTTCTGATGACAGGATCTCTACATCCTTTACCATCCTAACCATCTTCCTGTTCATCGCATAAAACTGATAGCATAAAAATTTTATCTTTTATTTTCAGTCCTCCCACAGCTGCTGGGATTAGACAAACCTGCCTCATGATCTCGTATTTCTACAATGTTTTATAGTTTGAAAAGCATTGTCCATAGATTGTCTTGTTTAATCTTTACAACTCTCACCTTTACAGAGAAAGAAAACTGCAGATCAGAGAGGTTAAGCAAATGCCCGAGAATGTGCAACTTGTAAGAAAAGGAGACAGAGCTAAAACCCAATTGTGCCCTTTATCTTCTAGCTCAAGAAGCTTTTCGTGCCACCAATCCCACTTCAAAGAGGTAGATAAACTTTGAAGTTATTGATAAGACTGAAAGCGAGGCTTATTTTCAAATATAAGCCTATGACTTTTATAGCTTGTGGGAGCTCAGAGAAAGATACAATTTCATTTATATTGCTTCAAAAGCAATACAAAGAAAAATGGTATTATCCTATTTCTTCATTTTAGATTCAAGGCCTATTAGAGAATAAGATAGTCAGTAAACTCAAAATCCATTTAGGCCTACCCATATCACTTTTATTTTTTTTTAATTGCATTCTGAATTTCAACTCTATACTGCACATTTTATTTGAATGTCCTCTGATCACAAAGTGCTAGGATTTATAAAATATACCTTAAAAAGTATATCCTTATTCATTGACACTCTCTTCCTCAGAATTTGACAGATTAAAACAAACATTCATATGTTATTGAAAGTAAACCATTTCCCGACAAACAAAATAAATGCATGATCTTTTTAGCTACACATCTTACACATTGTGACTATGTCCGTCATGGGATTTACATTTCCTTTGCACAGTTTCTTACAGGTTGGAGAATTTCTCAATAGACTGAAAGAAAAACACACGCCTTCTACCTATTGAACAAATGTTTCAAGAAATGCTACTGGGCTGATGAACGTCATGAATTCCAAAGTTTGGAAACTTTTCCTATGTGTTTGAGCAACAATGTAGCTCTTTGTATAAATGTGTGTATATGTATATTTATATATATTATATGAATACATAAGCCCTTCAATGCTTTGCACATACATATGAGTTTCTGGGCACAGCATCCGAAGAATAACTTCCAGAAGATAATTGTAGGTAAGATCTAGACGATGTGTACTCAGGAAGCCTAGCTAAACCAGAGGAAACCATTCACGGCATGTGGTGCCTGAGTTCCATGCTAGTCTTAAAAAAAAAAAAAAAAAATAGTGCTGCCTCTACCATTTGCAGATGATAATAAACCAAGAATGCATTAACTGTAATCTATTAGAAAGATTTCGCCAGTAATAAATTTTGCTGTAGATGCCTTTCTTTTGCAGATGCCTTTAAGGTGTGAAAGACAGCCACATTTTACTTTTAATAAAAATGCTTCATAGTTTGTTTGAGCCAAAACATGATCTACTAATAAGAAAATGTTAGAAAACAGACTATCATTATTTCCGGTTATACAATTGCACCTTTACATCCACATAAACTACTAGGATAAAAAGAAAAACATAGAAGTAGACAGGGTCTTCTCCACTGGCAGAGATAGACCCGTTTTCCCTTAGGAAACGTGCTTTTGCTTTGCCCCCTTAAACTTTACTTACCGTAAATCCTTCACGCATCCTGGCTGAGCGTCTGTCGTCTCTCTCCCTCGTGAGGGCCAAGGCTTGTGATTCCTGCAATTCCGGAGCCAAGAACCGGGGCAACGCTTCAGAGTTCAGCCCTGAACTGGACTGTGACATTTGGTGTCGAAACCTGGGATGGAGAACCTGTTTGTCAGGTAAGGCGATGGAGAGTTTGGTTTTCTTTGCCTTTCCTTTGTTTTTATTGACTTTCTTTGTTTTACTGAGTGCTGGGAGCTATGGAGACTGCGCCTGGCTCCCGAGACTCCCCAGCAGTAACCTTTTTCCGTTCCTCCTTCCCCTGGGATGGCCCTGGCCGCACTGGACAGTGTTGGTCTTGCGGGGGAGCCCGGAACACGTAACCTGTCTTGGCCTTTCTGTTTCATTTCTTGCCAGCCGATGGGCAGAGTTTTTCTTCCCCGGGACCAAGATTCACATCTCTCTTTCACCGTCTTCATGTTCCTCTTTTGATACCCGCTGCTCTCTCTCTTCCTTCTTCTTCCGTCTCAGCTGCATTTACCCAGGATGGCCAAACTCCTGCCCCGCCTGGACCCCAGCTTCCTCTCTGGGAGGCTGCAGGGTCAGAGCCAGGATGAAAACTCTAGCCCGTTTCCTTCTACTGCTGTCTTTACTACTTAGATCCTGACACCAAGGAGGGACAATCTGTCCTGGCGATGCCCCTCATCTCCCAGTCGGCCCCCCGATATTCGGCATAAACCCCAAAACCTTGAACAGGGGCCTCAGACTCCACAAGCAGAACTTTAAACCTGGCCTTCAAGGTCTTTGATACCAGAGATGAGAAAGAGAGGAAACAGGGCTGGCAGCAGAAGGAAGCTTTTCCAGTGGTGGCTACTGCGACAGGAGAGGTTTTTCAGAGAGGGAGATACCCTAGAAGTCCCTGCTTCCTCTACAACCAGCTGGGTTGCAGAGGAAGAGAAATGCCCCAGAGAGCGGAGGTCACCAACCCCGTGCTCACACTGTAAAAAGGAAGACACCCTTTATTCCTTCTAACACCTCCTGCCAAGCAATCTCTAGCTTTCATCAGGGCTTTCATGTAGAGCTTAAATCCCTAAAACTTCTCTTAGAAAGAATGGTTATACAAAATCTGGACAAACTGGTTAAACAAGTCACCAGGTCAGGTTACCTTTATATCCAAAATAACCCACAAGGGGGAACCATGACAGCGCTGGCATCATGGGTGACTTCACTACTGTGAAGTCAACTTACAAGCTATCACTAAGGTGATAGAAAAGATCAGTTCTGAAATGGCTGTGCATTGTCTGGGCTATCTCAATCACTCAATTCACTGGCTGGAGTTGTATTAAATAATCACATTGCTCTTGATTATATGCTAGGGGAACAAGGCGGGGTTTGCACTATTATCAATAAAATCTGTTGTACATACATAAACAATTCCGGCCTTATAGAAAACAACATTAAACAAATATATGAGCAAGCAAAATGGCTATATAAATTTAATACCCCTAACAGATCAGAAAATTTTCTCTCCTCTTTCTTGCCTAACAGTACCTGGTTGTTACCTCTCCTAGGACCTTTGGTATCACTTATATTACTGTTAATATTTGGCCCATGCTTATTTAACTTACTGGTGAAGTTTATATCTTCCAGATTCCAACAATTTCATCTCAAAGTCATGATGGTCAGAGGGTTTCAGCCTCTTCCTCAGGACCCAAATCCTCAATCCCTCAATGTCCTGGATCTCCATGCCTCTGCCTTTTGACCCCAAGAGTCAACTGTGTAGGGATAGAAATAGGAGAGACAGGCATGGCCTCTGGGTAGGAACAACACCTCTTTCCGGCAGGAAGCAGTTACAGAAGATTGACCATCAACCCTTTTCCCTGAATGAATTCAGGCCTGACTGTCTCTGCAGGGGAAATGTTAGGGACAGAAAAACAACTGAGAGGTACTGAAATCAGAAAAACAGAAAGGAGGAAGCAGTTATAGACAAACAATAAGGAGGAGACAGTTGCAGAAAAATAAAAAGAGGGAATGGTTATTTCTGTCTTGGAGAATGGGGTTATTAGGCCATTGAACACTGACCACAAGGGAATGGAAGAACAGTATAAACAGTTACTGGAACATAACCTTTAAGTCATGTCCATACCTTGAAAGAATTCAGTCTCCAAAACAGTGACGTACAGTTATGAATAGTTATAACTAACCTTTACATCAACATAAGCTACTAGCTTATAAAAAGGAAAACATAGAAGTAGACAGGGTCTTCTCCACTTGCAGAGACAGACCGGTTTCCTCTTAGGAAATGTACTTTTGCTTTGCACCCTTAAACTTTACTTGCAATAAATCCTTCATGCAAACTGGCTGAGTGTCTGTCACCTCTCTCCATTGTGGGCCAAGGCTTGTGATTCCTCCAAGCCTGGAGTCCAAGAACTGGGGCAACACTTCAAAGTTCAGCCATGAACAGGACTGTGACACCCCCACAGTTACTTTTGGAGGTGCTGGGAATTAGAACTTTATATCTTTTGGGGGGGGGGGTGACACAATTCAACCCATTACAGATTCAAAAAATCATGAAACTAAACAATCCATTGTGCAGGCACATATGCAAAGGTAGTAAAAACTAGCTTCAAAAATCAATAGAATTCACTTCCTCTTTCTCCTTCCTTCCCATCCTGAGCATTCCAGTTCTAAGCCCTTAGGCGGGCCAAGCAAGGTAGGCATCTCTGTCAGGTGAGGGGAGCCATGGAGGCTCAGATCAGGAAGTGCAAACCCATGAGAGGTGAGGGCATCAGCACAGAAGAATGATTTCTTCAAGACACCAGGGCCAGAGTGGAGTGAGCATGTCTCCTCGGTGATGACAGCTGGTGTGGGAGGTAGGAGTTCTAGCGAGGTAAGAAGAAATGTCCACAGGGGAGCAACTTGGAACAGAGAGTCAGTGGTGTAAGGAGCACGTCCTGGCAAGAGGTGTTAGAGCTGAGGTGGGGTGTTTGGGCCTCCATGGGGGGTGCGGGTGTTGCCTCTTGAGGTGCAGAGCCTGAGCAGGGTGAGGAGGGCAGCCACGCACGGAAAATGGCAGAGGTGGTGACATGAAATTGATTACGTACAGGAAGACTGATCAAATAAATATGTTATGGATGACTGGCTCTCAATCTCTCAAGAAAGGTAGAAAAACCAGAGTTCATCTGGTGGCTTTAGATTGAAAGAGAAGGTGTTTGTACATAGTCATGATGTGCAATATTATAGACATGGAAATAAACACATATGTAAATGTACTGAATGAACGAGTGTGTGTGTTTGTGTGTGTGTGCATTTCTACTTGAGCTCTGTCTACTGAGAAGGCCTGGAAATAGGACCACCCCAATAGCACTGAACATGCCTACCATCCCGACCTTAGTTCCTCCCCAAAATAAATCAGGCTCCTTGAAGAAATAACTGATTTCAGTACCAGGATCCTAGAACATTTTATTGTGCCAGAAGGTGAAAAAGTGTTCACAAGATGAAGGAGATATGGCAAATGCCATAGAGCTTGAATGAGCTCCCACTGGTCAAGTCTGGGGACCACTAAATAAAATGGGGAGCCGTAAATTCATAGGGATATCAATAAATTAATCGAAAGTCTGGTGAACCTTGCTATGTTTACATAATTTCAAAGCACACCTTCCCTCTACACTCACACACACAGTTTTAGTATTAATAATAAAGAAGGGAGAGTCACTTCACAGTGGGGAAGGCTGACAGACACCACTTTAATCAAGCGATAAAGGGGACACGATCAGCAATAAGCTGCATGAAAGATGTGTGACACTGATAGGACGCAAAGAGAACACAGCATCACTTTGTTGATATTCCTGCTCACGACATATAATCTGATTCTAAGCATGAAGAAACAGGTCCCTTTAGCATCGCAGCCCCACGCGGGTGCTCTCCGGTGCGTGCCACCAGCCGTCGCTGTCCCCGCTCCGGGGCCAAGCGCCAGGCTGGGGAGCCTCCTGCTTGAGCGGCCGATCGAGGGCAGCCTGGGGCCCGGCCTCAGCCCAGCTCCCCGAGGGCAAGGAGGCGAGCCCGGGGCACACGTCCTGCTCCGCCCCGGGCGCTGGGGCTCTTCTGCGCTGGTGCCGGCAGGGTCCGCCTGGCCCCGCTGGGCCCGCGGGGGTCGGGGCGACCGTTCACAACGCCCCGGCTGCCAGACGAGCCGGGCTGTCCACGTGGGCAGAGGCGGTGTTGTTCAGGTGGCAAGGATCCAAGGCGGAGCCTTCCTCCCCTCCGGGTCCACCCACCGCCCCTCCGCACCCCCGACCCAGAAAAGGACACGCACACAAAAAACTTTTGCCACACTATTAATATATTCGCGTTTCCTCCCACTTTCCCAATGGGCTACCAGCTGCAGAACTCCTGAATAGAAAGCTTAATTGTGCTTTGTCATGCAGAGTACCTCGATTTTCTATAGAAGGTTACAAAGGGCCATTTGAAGTATTTCTTTCTCGCCTAATACTGAGCCATTTGCATAGGGCACCTCTGCGCCTGCCAGACCCAGGTAGCAGCGCCGAAGCTCCGGGGGGCTCCCCCCGTAACAAAACTTAGTGCCGTTTCCAAAGGGCGCCCTACCCCGCCTCGAGCCCAGCATTTGGATTTTTCTCTGCGTTCCCTCGGGTCACGGCCAGCGCGGGCAGCTGATTTGGAGGCCGTGAAGCCCGAGGCCTGCAGGCTGCGGTGCCCAGCCCCTCCGGCTGACCTCCCGGCGGCCGCGGCCCAGCGGGGCCCCTCCAGCCTGGGCGGCCTCTTCTGGGCTGGGTCTCCGGGTCTCCCGAGCCCAAGTGGTGTTTTCTATCTGCCTCCACGCGCCCCCCTACACCCGCTCGCCTGCCACGCAAGGCCCGAGTGAAATGCTCAAGGAACTGGAAGTTGATTCTGATTGGGGTCCCACGCTGTTCGTTTCTCCTGGTTGATTGACAGGGCTGCCTTCCGCATATCTTTTCTTGTTGCTTGTTTTGACAGTTCCAATCCAGGTCTATGTGACATAGAAAGCCCATAAAATCCTAATTTCATTATTAATCTTATTTCATTGCAGTATAGGTTTTTACCCTCACACCTGCGTGGCAGGGTGTAATTCTATTAATAAAAAAATCAACATATTCATTGCATGTCTTTTCCCTGATGATATATTGTGAGCAGTGTGAGTTGAAAAAGAGCCATTTATTCCCACCGTGAATGAGCCTGCATGGGGCGGGAGCTTCACCTGCCCCTTAGTCAATTAGGAATGTATCGAAAAGTCTAGCAGAAAACGAGTTAAATTAACCGTTCGCTAATTTCCTTGTGTCCCTCCTACATAATCCCCCCTTTTCAGCTTGCCCCAGAAATTACCACATGTTGCAAGGTTCAAATAGTGCCTAATGAAACAGTGACTAAACGCTTCTCCCTCCAGCGCCACCGACGGGGGAGCCCTTTCGCTGGCCTTCAAAGCGGGCGCGGTCTCGTGGTCTTGGTTCCCGTATCCTTGATGAAAAAGAAAGAAAGAAAGAAGTTTCTTTGACAGGCAAAAAAAAAAAAAAAAAAAAAAAAAAAAAAAAAGCTGTCAATAACTTTAGATTCAGCGGGTGAAACTACATTGCTGCCCACCCACTTCCTGCCACCGACCATGCGGTGGGATTCCGAGATGCTGTAGGGACCGTGGCGTTAGCATCCTACCCTCTTCCGGGAGAGCTGCGGTCCTGGCGTTAGCGTTGAGCCAGGGCCAGAGGAGATCGGATGGGGAGATCCCCCTGGGAAATAAAGGAGAGGGAGGGAGAGACTGACCACCACTAGTCAAGCAGATGCACAGACACAAAAAAAAAAAAAAAGGAAAGAAAGAAAGAAAGAAAGAAAAGAAAAAGAAAAAAGAAAAGAGAGAGAGAGAGACAGAGACCGACGGACAAACACACAGCCAAGCCTCAACTACCATCTCTCAAGTTAAAACCACGTGTCTGGCTTAAGCAACTCATCCGCCCCTTGATGAAGGCGTTTTGAAGGCTTGAGATGCAAGACCCTAATAATTAATTGTGGTCATTAATGAATTAAGCAGGAAAGGGGGGAGGTGGCTTGCTGCTGCGTGACCCCAAACAATTTAAATTAGGCTTTATGAAGATTGTCTCCAAAAGTATGCCCTCCCTCTCCTTCCTATTCGGTCTCTTTCACGCTCTCAAAAATTTCCATTATAATCCTCCGTGGTCAGGGCGGGCAGAGCTGCACACGCTGCTCGAGCCCTGCCCAGCCCAGCAAACTGAGGCCAAGCTGGCTTCATCTTCTTGTCACCGGCTGCCGCCCACAGGCAGGGAGCTCTTTCCCATCGGGAGCAATTCCCACCTGCCTTTTTTCTTCTTTGCACCTGCTGTGGGTGGTTTCTCCCTGAACTTCAGAAATCAAGTAGTTGCCTAGAATTAGTCTCGCTATACGGTGCTCATAAGCTAAATATTGCTACATTATCTCTGTTCTCCTCCCCCTTCTCTCTTCTCTCTCCCTCCTCTCTTCTCTTTCCTCCCTCTCGATAGAGACTTGAGTCCCCTATTTTAAATGGGGCAGCTAATACAAAGTCATCAAAGCACTATGGTTCTTGTCTTAAAGTGACAGCCTGCTTTATGGGGCTGTTTGAAATACTCCCCTTGCTTTTCAATGTCTCTCTATCCATCTTTGTCTGCTCTTCAGAAAAGGGGACAATATAAAGCCCAGCCTGGCGAGCTCCCCACGCTCAGGCCTGGGCAGTGCCAACCTCCGCCTTTAAGCAGATTGAAATTGTCACTGCTTCATTAATCTGAAACTAGTTACTTTCCTAAGCACACAGCACACACTTCCGATCTGTTGGGATTCACTCAGAGGAGCCCCTGGGGGCTTCCTGGGTTTGGAATTTGGGAGGCTCAACAAAGTACTGCAAGGGTTCAGGAAAACATAGCGTTCAGCTCAGCTGGAAGACAAGCAGTGCCCAGTGAGAAGGGCGGTATTGACATCAGTATATCAAGAGAGCACAAAAAGCTATTTTCAGAGAAAATGGGATGCCCAGAATTTTGGAGGGTGCACTTGAGTAGAAGAAGTCTGTTGTGCAGCAGACAAGGATATCTATCTCCACACGGAGTCTCACCAGGGACTGTGAGGTCTCCCACAGGCTTCAGATTTTCTTTCTCCAAGCAGAAGAAACTTGCATCCAAATTTCTTTGAAAGTTAGAGTTTTGCTGTTTTTTAGTTTTGAGTTTTTTATTATTATTTTTTTTAATCTGAGCTCTGATTCAACGCTGTTCCTAAGAGATCTCTTCAAGTTTCTGTTCTTCTTTGGCCCCTCCCTAGTTCCAGCCTGTGTTACATACTCCACATGTCAGAGCTTTAGGTATAGGAGCCCTGGGTTCCTCTGGAATTTCTCATCTTCTGTGCGACAAGCTGCCTCTTTTCTTTACTCCTCCACCATTAGCAAAAGACAATGCAAAAGATTCTTCTACTTTTAATATTTCTAGCTGGCTTGGAATAGCAAGTTTTTCAATTCCACTCTAATTTAGGGAAGAAATGTGGACTTTTTTTTTTTTTTAAAGAGAAGCTCAATTTTCAGTAATGTGAGCCTAAAGATTTATAAAATAGATTTATATTAAATTATGTTACTAGAAGCCTAATAAATGCACCATTTAATTGCATGGGAAAAAATGTTCCCTTTTAAAAGGTCTGTCACCTTAACAGGTACATTCAAAGATTCCCTGTGAATAATGAAAATAGGAACAATTGCTTTGAAGCACGGAGCTGCATTCATCGTGTAGGACAGCTTTAGGCTGTGTTTGGAGAAGATGGGAGGAGCTCCTTTGAAAGGAGTGATTGCTCCTTTAAACTCAATTTCCTAGAGCAAATAGGTTCTATTGGAAGTGTCATTCTCCTCAACTCTCTCGAACCCTTAAGGCTGGGCTTGAGATCCCACCCTGGGGCTCTTCTCCTAGTCTCTGGTGACATTCAGCTTGTTTCTCCTCCTCCCCCAACCCAGCTAGGAGCACCTGCCCACCTCCCTCAAAGAAATCTCTAGGAGGGCCATGAAAAGTGAGAGGAACCTGCAGGAAAGGTACAAGTGGGAGGGGGGAAAAAACTGGTGAAAGTTACTCTTCTCTCTCTACCTATGAGCTTACTCTTCTTTTTCTACCTATGGACTCTACAACCACTACCAGTGCACTCTGTCTGTCTGTCTCTCTCTCTCACACACACGCACACATATATGCTTGCATGCATGACACACATGTACACACACAGACCCTGTCACCCTCTGTGACCACTTTTACTTAGAACAACTGCCTTTCTGGCAATTGTCTGACCACAGTCAGACAGGACCAAGCAAAATGCATTTCTAACCCTGATCAGATATAATGAGACAGAACAGATGGGGAGTGGGGATGGGGTGAGGAGAGGGAGGTAGAGACCAGAAATCAAAGACTCCACATCCTAGGGGGTGGACAATGGGGTGGGGGTTGAGCTGTGATGACCATTTCAAACCACTTTAGAATAAGGACCCCAGAAGCAAGGAGGTCTACCAGCACCAATGTCTCTATCATCTGGGCCCACTGACACCCTAAAGATGGGCTGCTGGGTCCCTTTTGCCTTTAGCAGGATTTACAATTGAGATGACTTGCCTGGTGCCACTATCAGTGTCAGACCCTTGGCCTTGGGCATTTGTTGGTTGCTGAGTGGGAGGGTGTAGGGGAAGGGTCTTGGCTCCTCCTCTCTGCTCTGAATGTCTGGGCTGGCCCAGGGCACAGGGGTGAGAGGTCATCCTTCCTGCTCTGCATCCCACCCTCACCTCTTTTCCAGTTTAAAGCTACCGTGGGACTTGTTCTCAAAAAGTTGGATTCAACCACAACTGACTCCTGCTGCTCACCGATTTTCTCTTAGTGGAACAAGTCCCTGGTTTCTAATCCTCATTTTTGTTTTCTTTCTCTTTCCATTCTATGTGTATAGGCCTCTAAGAGGTAATGTTTTGGGAGAACAGAGTTCTGTTTCTGTTTTTCAAGGGGGGCGCATATTGAAAACTGGTATCCAATGCTTCTCAGGTGGAGAAAGTGTCAAGGGTGACCTCATACATCTTAAACTTTCCTCTTAAAGAAATCTAGGTAAGTGTCACTTAGCACGTTTCATCTCAAGATTATTTAGCAGAGTATTTGTGTGTCTGGGTGTTAGCTCAGGTATTCTTAACCTAAAGTGAAACTGTAGGCCTTTAAAATCAGACAGATTCCAGATTCACAAAGCCTTATTCTGATTTGAAAACTTCAAAACCATCAACTGATTTTTTTGAGGGGGTGGAGCTGGGGAGAATGTAAAATCTATCCTAGTAGAGTAGGAGACCTCATACTCCATTCGGAAAGTAACAAAAAGGTCCACCGGGGCATGGAATGTCTTAGAGGGAGGACCTCCCTGGGAACTCCGAGGAGTCTTTCTTTTTGCGGAGTGTCCCAAGTTTAAATAGGTATCTTTACCTGAGTCATTTTGCCTCTGAAGAGAAACGCATTGTTTATTCTTCCTTCCCTAGGGAATTTCCCCGAAGATGAGAGCGAGAGGGACTGAGGCCATCAAGCAGGTCGAAACCAGCCAGGGAGGGCTGGCACGGCGTCTCTCGCCGCACGGCAGCACCAGGTGTTGCAAGCGCCTGGCTCCACGGTCCCGGGGCAGGGCCTGGGGTCGGGGACCAAGGCATGGCTCGGAGGCGGGGTCTAGACGGGTCGTGGACTTGAGGTAGGGCCGGACCAGAGCGCGGGCGGCAGAGGGCCGGGTGAAGATGGGAGGGGGTCTGCCCACTGCCCAGATGAAGCTTCGCTTTGGGCAGGAGCACAGAGAGCGGCAGCAGGGGCTCTTTGTCCTTCTGATTCCCTGCGAAGGAATTATTCTCCTCGAACGCCTGTTCTTTGCGCCTGCAAACTCCCTTCCTCCCTCCTCTGTTCCGCGCGCGCGGAGACCCTTGTTTCTTGGGGAGAAAGGAAACAGGATGGTTAGGAAAGGCAGTGGGCCTGCGCCTCCTCCCTTTCGGCCTGGGGCTCTGAGGGCGAGGGAGGGAGGAAAGCGATCCCGAGGCCCGGCAGGGGTGAGCCGTCTGCCTGGGACCTCTGCGAAGGTCAGCTCAGCGCGTCGCACAAAGCGGCGGCAGCTCCCCATTCAGCAAGGCCCAGAGCGGTCCCTCCTCCCTCCTGCCCCGGCCCGTGCGGGAATGGGAGGTGGCGGACCTCGGGGTCTGAGAGACGGATTTTCCTTCTCCCCGAGCCTACCGAGTGTGTTGGCGCAGAGAAGAACGGGTGGGGAGCGCAATACCCAGGGAAAACCGTGGTCACAATCTTCCTGCTTTCTCATTCTCAAACTAGCTTCCAAAGTTTTAGAGCCCCAGCAGCACCTGGTGAGGCTTCAGTTCCGACCTTCCTAAAGTAAATCAGACCTAAAGAAATTGTGTATGTGTGATGTAAACAATTGTCTGCCGCTTGAATCTAGTGGGTGGCATCTTTATAGAAAGTAAGCAGAAATCACACCCATAGGTGTTCATGGGACTCAGAGCTTGCAGGGATTGAGACCTCCTAGTTTACGTGTTTCCAGCTTCTTCACTTCTCTCCCTTAGATGGCAGGCCCAGGCTGCACTGGGGAAAGAGCCAGGTGGCCCTGCTGAGGGAAGAGCTAGAAGGAAGTCTCTGCACCAGGCTTGCAGGAGGGATTGGAAGGAAGCCAATCCAATTCTCAGAATTAGGAAGTGGACATCAAAAAAAAAAAAAAGATAAGAAAAAGAACAAAAGAAGGAGGAGGAGGAGAAAGAAGAAGAAGAAAGAAGAAGAAGAAGAATAAGAAAGGAAAGAAAGAGAAAATAAAAGAAAGGAAGGAAGGTTTAAGTTAGGGAGACCAGGAAAAAAACAAAACAACCAAGGGTCCAAAGGCATCTCTGGGCTGTTTTGAGAAAGTGAGATTGTAAATCTCTGGACAGAATACTTCCCTGTCCTTGACTTGATTTTCTCAGCCACTGAGGGAAATCAGCTAATTTCCCAGCTATACAGACAACCAGGAACATTTCTAGTCACCTGCAGCATCGTTTGTAAGTTTCTGTGCCTTTGCTTCTGACCTGTCAGATGGATTGCTGCTCTTCCCAGAACTATTCTCACTATGCAAATTCCTTTACATCAAGTTTTAGTACTGAGAGAGAAGAGGTAGAAGAAAGAAGGGGGGGGGGAGGAAACGCCACAGAAAATAACAATAGGTAAGGGTTTCCCACCCTTCCTTGCTAAATAAAAGTTTTACCTGTCATTAATTGTCAGTGTCACTCTAAATGAAGTGATTGGTCCTGTCAACTGTGAGGAGGTACTTATTTTGAGGACAGAGGGGACTGCCTGGTAGGTGGCATTATGACTAAAGATATCTCCTTGTAAGAAGTTTCTGTTACATAGAAAACCTGCAGAGCCACAAACTCCCTCAGCCAGAAGACTCACATTACCAAGTTCTAGTCAACATTTTCCTCTAAGTTTTCAGACAGCTTTTTTTCTGTCTATGCCTTTTCCTAAACATGAGGGAGGGGAAGGGCAGAAAAGATGAGGAGAGCAAAATCACAAATTTAAATTTTTGATTTTGTTTCATTTATTTAAATAAATATAAATATAAATTTTATATAAAACTATTATTCACATACAAGGGGACTTCCAGCGACTTGGATCTTACACTCTCCCCAGGCAAAATTTCAGACAGCAAGACCTACAGGGTTTGATTTTTCTAAATTATTTGCAACGTCAATGTTTTCATTTTAAAACAACAACAACAACAACAAAATAATCAAGAAACCCTGCGTTCTTATCAGGTTCTGAAAGACGGTAGGGATGGGGAAATGGCATGCGCTTTCAAAAACCCCCATACAGTGGTAAACTTCAAGCAACCCTGTTTTTCCTTTGATACAAGATGAGACTGAGTTGAATTCTAGGTTATTTACATTGTTTAAAAACAATCTATAAACTTGGAGTGGAGCCCCAAATAAACAGGTCAAGAAGGAGACCCGAGGGTCAGGCCCGGCTTATAATATCCCGGGACTTCATTTGTTTCTTCTCCAGAGGGGATCACTGCGATCTCCGAGGATTTTGGCCCCTGGATCCTCCCCCCACCCCCCACTCCACGTTGGAGTTGCTTGGGGCTGCCAGGAGCCGATGTTGTGAGGGGGTAGGCGACCTTCCCTCATAAAGGAGAAATCTCCTTGTCGTCGTTGGCTGAGGCCGGCGACAAGGAGTCCTCGTCCTCCGAGCGCGCGTAGTGCGCCTGACTGCCAACGCACTTGCAGCCCGCGTGACTGTTCCTCTGCGTGCCCTTCCCCTCCTTCTTGTGCTTCACCCGGCGGTTCTGAAACCAGATTTTCACCTGCTTCTCCGACAGGTTCAGGTACGTGGCAATTTCGATCCTCCGGAGTCGAGACAGGTACATATTGGAAGAGAATTCTCGCTCCAGCTCCAGGAGCTGAGTGCTCGTGAACGCTGTTCTCATCCTCTTGCCGTTGGGTACCTGGCTGGCGTCGGAGCCTCCTGCGAACCGACCAAGAGAGGACAGAGAGGTAAGGCTCGAGGGAGCCTCCCCCCTCCCACGTGCCATCCTTTGGAAAGGACACCTCTCAGGAACCCACCCGCGAAGCCCACCTGTATCCTTTCCCGTTTCATGGCGCGTAGTTGGTTGGGGAGGAAAGAGATGCTCAAAGCAATTGAAAGCCTTTGATGCGTGGGACGTAAAGTCAGAGGATTAAAGGGGGACTTGCACTATATGATCGTCTCTCTTAAGCCTAACGGAGAGGCGTTCAAGCTTAGCCAAAAACATCAAAACGCTTTATTAGCTAGCCAGATGCAAGGATGATGCACTTAAGTTCAAACACACCCACCCAAACCTGAAGCAGTTAACCTCTGGTTTCTCTGTTGTCACGTTTGAGGTCCCCAAGACTCCGATATTACGCGATATTGAGCACCAGCACCAGGAGTGAAGCGCAGCAGGCTGCGTGGAGAGGTTGGCAAGCCAACTTCCACCTGCGTGGAACTTCTGGAGACGACTCCACTGTTGCACGGAAAGCCCCTCCTTCCTCCCCACCCCGCCCCCGGGTTCCCACTTCCTCCTCTGGAGGCGGAAAGTTTGCTCCCGGGAGCACTAAAGGCGCAGTGCACAGGTACCCAAAGACCCCGCCCTACCCATGGTGAGGCAGTGGAATCTCCGCGGGTCCGCCACGTTGTAGGTGGTGGCGGCGCAGACAGGTGCGTGGTGCTGGGGGTGCCCCAAGGCCGCTGCGGCTGCCGCTGCCGCCGCCGCTGCCGCAGCGGCTGAGCCGGGCTGCTGGGGCTGATGGTGGTGATGGTGGTGCTGCGGCGGGTGGTGGTGATGGTGCGCGTGGCTCACCCGCGGGCAAAACTGCGCGTCCCCAGGACCCGAAGAGAACTGGCTCTTGAGCAGAGGCAGGGCCCCGGCACCCCCAGTCGCCCCGCTGCCCCCAGCCCCGGTACCCCCGGCTCCTGCGCCCCCGCCGCCGGTGCCCACGGGCCCCCGAGAGGAGTGCAGGTGAGAAGTGACGCAGAGAGGGCACACGCAGAAGGCGCCGCTCTTGCGGGACGGGCAGCCTGGTCCGGACACGGACATCACCAATGGGGACGGCATGCCCAGCGGGATGAAGAAATCCGGCCCGGGGTGCGGTTCAGGCAGCGAGGGCGCAGGCCGTGAGGAGTCCTTGATGATGAGCGAGTCGACATAGAAGGAGCGCGACATGTCGAGAGGGGTGGGTGGCTGGAAGCCCCGGCCGGCCACGGCGACCCCTCCCCTCTCGTGTTCTGAGCTCTGCCCCGGGAGCTGCGTGGACGCCGGCGGTCAAAGCCTTGGGGACGCAAAGGTGTAGGAGTCTGGGCCGGGAACAAAGGGGTCCCCGGAGAGGGCTGGTCCTCACGTCCCCCGCCCGGCGCCCCGGCTCCGGGATTTTATAGCCCCCACCCCGGCACGTGATGCTGCGGAGTACCGCTCGGCTCAGGCTCCTCCGCAGCTCCCCACCCTCGGGATAGGCTGCCCGAGTCACAACAGAAGCGGCGAGGAGGGGCGGGCGCGCGGCAGGGAAGAACGCGGGGGAGGGGGATGGGGGAGACTTTGCAAAGTGTAGGTTTTGTTAATTTCCCGGGGAGGCCGGCCTCCTCCCCCTCTTTCTCCACGCTTTCCCGAGAAATCACTGCGCTGCATCCTTCATTCCTAGCCTGGGCCCCAGCCCAACTCTTCCCCGCGCCCTGCCACAGAGCGCACCAGGTGGGGACTTGGAGGCCTTTTAAATGGGATGCCCAGGGTTCCCAGCAACTCCGTGCCAGCGGTGGCTGCGGCCTGGTGAAGTGTGAGGCCTGCGGTTTGGAGCAGCATTGTGCAAACGTTGGACCCGCATCCCTCCAGTCCTGAGCGCGGCTCCGGTCACGGTCACACCTACTCCTGTCCCCCAGCTTTGGGACTTAGCCAAAGTCATTCAGGTCTCCCAGCTAAGAAGCCGCCAAGCTTTTCATTCTGATGCTTGGAAGGTTTACAGTGTCTTTGTACTTAGGAGGGCCACCAGGAGGGCCACGCAGACCGACGACCCTTCCATGTGCCCTTTCTAATCTACAGCTCTCCCCTGCCACTCAGAGAGATGTTGAAGAGTCACCCTTTTCTTTCTACAAGTGGTGTCACCACTGCATTTCCAGTCCAACCCTACAAACTCCATCCCAAAGATTTTGGAAAGAGGACCCCAAACACCAGCTCTCCAGGAGGAGCCTGGGCAGAGATTGGAGAAGACCTTTGCTTAGAATCTGGTGATCTCATGCCCCTCTCAGTTTTACTAAGCTTGGGTAGCTGGCAAGGCTAACCAGGAAGCACTCTTTCCTCTGCTTCCCAAAAGCCCAGAAAGGATGAAGGGGATTGAGTCACCCAAGGAATCCTGCCTCCAGCTATGAGAAATGGCTTGGTAAAGGAAATCTCTCTGGGTGGTGCGGTCCCTGGAAGACTACTGTACCCCTAGCTATGTGAGAAGGCAGCCACTGAGGTTGGGGCTATTGATCTTTGGGCAAGGCAGCAGAGGGGACAGTTTTCTCTCTGCCTCTCCCCCTGCAGAAAAGCAGCCAGAGCAGGGAGGCTGGGTAGCAGCTACAAGTTCCAATCCTTTCCCCAGAATAGCTAACTTCAGTCCTGAGTTCACGATGGTGCTAAGAAACTTCTCTCCACCTGAGAGAACAAAATGCCCAAATCCAAGAGCACTAGCTGGAGGCATGGCTCTGTCTCTCTGTCCTCTTTCTCTCTCTTCCCCTCTCCATTTCTTACGACCGTCTCTCTTGCCTGCTAGAAAAGTAATTGGGTTGTGGGGATGCCCCGCTCTGGGGAGCCCAGGATTTATGGATGGCAATTAAAGTTTTATGAATTGCAGCTGAGGCTGGTTATTGAGCTATTTGAATGTGATTAGAATTCAATTAGAAAGCGGTTAGTGGACGGTGGGTCTCTGGAGTGTAAACAGACAGCTATTCCAGAAATGTGCTAATCCAACATCTTGTGACAACAATTAAGGAGTCTCAGGGCTTAACGTGGGGCAGCTCAGCTGTAACTACTTTTGTACCACAAGGCTTGCCGAGGCAGCCTTCGCAGACGCTCAGCCTCACCCTAGCCCACCCTTGCTCATGCTGGGAGAATCCAGGCGACCCCTGAAGTCATTCCAGCCCCAGGAAGATGACTTGGGGCTCAATAATTGAGAGAAGCTTAATGGGGGGGGGGTAGTTTTTACAGGTCTCAATTGTCCAAATAGGTGACTCAATTTCCCTCATGCATTCTCTGCAAAATATATATATATATATCTCCTCTTTGAGAGTAATCACTTTCTCCTTTTTCCTCCTCTGAGTTAGGTGGGTTATCCACAGTGTGTTTGGCGCTGACAGTTTGGGTCACAATGTTCCCAGTGGTTTTGGGTGTGTTCATAGAAAGAACCTCTATGCTAATATGCTAGAAATTGCACTCATGTGCAGATCATTTTGGTTTAGAGAATCTTAATTACACAGGAGGCTTGAGCATCTCATTCAATTTATGTCTGACTATGGCAACATTTGGTTTCCAGTGCCAAGGAATTTTGAGAAAGATGAGGGGGTCCACGGGGTCGCTAAGGGCTGCAAGGGGAGCAGTGGCTTGGGGCCAGGCTGAGGCTGAAAGAAGGAATGTATCTGAGAAACTTACCCTTAGGGTATTTGGTTAGTTGCTTGAACCCACCAACAGCAAGTAGTTTGGGGTAATGTTTCTTGTATAATCTGTCTTCTCTGACTCTTCTTCCTAGTTCTGTTTGGATCTTCGTGTCTCCCTTCCTCTCTCTCTCCTCTGTCCTTGAATCTAGCCCCCAATCTCAGAAGCCCACCCTACCTGCCTACCCACTGACCCCGACAAAGAAAGCCTACCCTTCCTGGCCCTGGGCAGCATTGCCCCCAGCCCTAGCCAGCCCTACTGTTCCTCAGAGCAGAAGTGTCCCGAACCTGCCTGGAGCAGGAGACCCCGAGCTCAGCTTTCTCCGGTGAGGGAGTAGTCAGACCGTCGGCGTGTGCCCACCGCGCCTGTGCCGCCGCACAATTTTATTTCTCAGTGATTCTGTCTGATAAAATTTCATCGTCCATTAAGTAATCCCCAAAATGAGAGCTCTTATGAGCCTATAATGAGCTCTAATTGCCACGACTCGGGGAGCCACGTGGAAGGATTTATTTGGTATTAAGCAGTTGGGTACAGAGTACAGGCTGTTACCTAAGCCATTACTTTCATAATTCAAGGAGAAAATTTGTTCTTTTAAGGGAAGGGGGAAATCCTTTGATTCCCTCCCTCTTGCTCGGGATGATAAGAGGATGGTTTTATCTTCCTTGAGTGCAAGACAGTGTCACAAATGTGAAGGTAACAAAATTATTCTCCCCACCTCCTCCTGGCCGGCGCACCCCACCCTTACCATCAATTTAGAAAAAAAAAAATCAAAGCAGTTCTGAAAAGAACAGCAGAGGCAGGGCCTTCTTGCCTCTGCGCTCTCCAACTTCAGCCTGGGTGAGCAGCTCCCTTCCAGCTCAGGCTGGAGATTTGCATTCTTAGTCCCAGCTTTCAAAAGGTCTTCCAGAACTTCTTACCCCCTCTGCGATGGCACCTGACTTGAACCCCACATTTCTGTCTCACTTCTCTTTCTTCGCGTTTCCTTTCATGGGCAAAGTCAGGGAAAGTAAAGGGCGGGGACTTGGCCTTGCTTATTCAACAGGCCCCAGATTTCTGACCTGTTGATGTGCTTAGCCATTTTTTTTTCAGCCTGTAACTCCCACTTTGCCCCTCCCTCTGCGTCCCCCAAAGTGCCTCCCTCTTTCATCCCCAGTCCTTTTTTTCTCTCGGTTTCAGCGTTTGCCCACATGGTTCTCCGGCCCCAAATGGAGCCTGCAAGCAGGGCGGGACAGCCCCGGAGTTGGCGGGGCCGCCTCGGATTTATTTGCTCCTCTTACATTGATTTCATATTAGTTTCCAAAGCGATGAATGATCTCAAAGCTGGGTTTTGTTAGCCGAACACAAACAGGAGACAGGACTTACTTGCCCCCAGCTCCCTTTAATGAGGTCATTATCAAAGCGTGAACAAGTCTATGAATGTTTTATTGAAAGTGCATCGTTAACTTGTATCCATCCTTTTCTCCGAGTGGCATTGTGATATTGCTGTCTGTGGCACATCTTACCCGATATAGCCCGAGATTTCCCCATTCTCTGTAACCAGGCAACCCTTTCTGAATACCCCAAAATTGAAAAGAACCGCTTAGTCTTCAAGAAAGTCCTCAATAATAGTGGAAAAGAACAAAGATCCAGGAGACAACAAAATGCCACAGGGGTGACTTTTCATGAGCAATTATCTCTCATTAATCAGAAGAACAGCTGCAATATTAATTTTCTCTCTTTCTTCCTCTCTTTTCACAGTCCCCAACATTTGAATAATCATAAATTTTGATTTTATGAAGGAGTCACATTTTCAGGGTCTGGAGGAAAGCAGCTACCTAGGTGAAGACAAGAAGAAAACGCTCTCATTTTATTTTTTTGTTTGGGTAAAGCTGCCAACAAAGCAAAATGAAAAAAATAAAAATAAAGAAATGCCAGAGAAAACGGTCCCCCCTCCTTTCTTCTTCTAGATAGCTGCTGAGAATCAGGACTCTCTTCTCTCCCACCCTGTCCTCACAACTACCTCTCCCTTCTTTCCTCCCCCCACCCAGACCCATTCCCTAGTTCTGCTCCGAGAAGGGCGGAGGGAAATGTCCCCGGCGTCTGGCGTGGGAGTTTCAGCCGGGTTTCTGCCCGTTTAACTTGCAAACGTGAAGCCAAGCGTTGTCGATCTGACCAAAGAGACACTCTTTGGGCGTAACTTGCATTGTGGCCATCAAAAGCCCGCCAGCCTTGGATGAACTGAGACGTGCATTCAGCAGAAATGGTGCGCCCGCTCTCCTTTCAGGCTCTGGAGAGGCAATTGTTCACAGGATGTGTAGCCAGAGTGGAAAACGTGGGTCCCCAGATAAGGCTATAACCTGCAAACGAGCTTGGGGGAGTTAAAAGAATCTCATTAAAGCCGAGGCTGCAATTAGCAAATACACACTCATAGAGAACTCAAGCTTCTCTTGAAAAGCTGTGGGTTGAGATGAAAGAGGGCAATTGGGAGTGAGTCCCCACATTCCTGTGCTGGCTGAGTGATGGGGGGCTCAGGAGCTGGGCTGTCCCTTCAGCTGCCCCAGTATTGTTACTTTTAATGCTAGGCCAGGCGAGGCCCTTCCAGAGAGGCGGCAGGCTGTGGGCCCTGTGCTCATGCACCACCAAAAATGATCTTGCTTCTCCCTGGTGTTTATTCAGAGCAGAGGGGCCTTTGAGAAACGTGAATTCGCCTTTGTGCTCGCCACAGTTGCAAGAGTTCAATTCGGCCCTGAGAAGGAGGAGGGGGGGTTTGGCTCAGAATTTCAGAAACAGCCCAGTCTTCGGGCCCTCGGAAAAGGGTTTTGAAGGCACTGAATGCCTGCCACATAGCCCTCTGCTCCCACTTCACCTTAATTAATATTTGCCCACCCACCCCCAAATCCTCAAGCCTAACAAGGCATTCCTCTCCCACCCTCAGAGCTCTCCTCTGTCACCAGAATAAAATTTATTGAGTGCCTACTCAGTGCCCAGCGTGTGCTAGGCGCTGCGGGGAGCGTGCCTGAAAAGGCCAAGACAGTATCCAATAGAATATTGTTTCATTTCAGTAACAATGGCCTGAGGTGGGGAACAATTATCCGGATAATTGAAGCAAATGCTCCACCTCCCTCCTTCCCTTTCCAATTCCCCGGGCACTTACCATTTTTTACCACCCTATTCAAAGATGGTGGGTTTTGTAAGGGTCTGGGGAGGGAAGTGAGTGTAAAGGGACGGCTGAATTATTCACATGCATACGAAGTTCCCACTCCCTTGTCCTAAATTTGCTGAAAGCATTTGAGCCAAAATTGCTGCTTAGTTATGGGGGTCAAGACTGTTTTTATTAATGTTACCCAAATGAGAGTGATCCTTTATAATGTTTTAGCAATCCAGCCTTTCTGGTTTTCAACCTTGGTCACCTACAAAAATTACCTGGAGAGCTTTATAAAAATACCAATGCCCTAGAGATTTTGATTTAACCATGTGAAAGACCAGATCAGAATAATAATAAAAAAAACCCCAAAACTCTTCATGTGGTTCTGATGCAGGTGAGAGGAGAGAAATGACTGATAAATCCCACCCCTTACACTCTCCTATTCTGGAATCTGAAGAGAGTAAGTTAACTTCTTTGAGCCTCACTGAGTCATTTCTGGTAATTGGAAAGTGTGTATTGAGCGCTTACTATATGCCAGGCTCCATGCCAGTGAATTTCTTAACACAAGACCGTCCCCGGAGTTTCCAGTAGGTTAAGTGGATCAACAAATCAGCTCAGAGCTGGTGAGTTACAAAAAGTCATGTGAATATGAAAGAAAATTTCAAGGGTTTCTGAGAGTGGATAAAAATTGAAGCCTGAAGTGAGATTTGAATGTAAACCTGCTGGACAGGCGGGTGTTGGCCTGGGAAAGGAGGATGGGGAATGCTTTGTGGGGGGGAGGGGCACACGGACACACACACACACACACACACACACACACACGGAAAGTTTCTCTTGGTTAATTGCAAGAACTGAAAGGAGGCCAAGGAGAGTGGAGAAGTATTTCAGTTTCTGCATCAATGAAAAACAGAGAATGACTGCCTAGATGGGGCCTAGTAAGAGCTCATGGGGTCTCTTGTTGGTTGCATTATTATCCAGGGCCTGCAGCTGCATGGGCCCTTGAAGCTTGGGAACCAGGTATCAGAGGCCCTGGGCTTGGCAGCCAGGAGCCAGGAACTAGCAAGCTGGAGCCACCGCCCAATCATCGCTTCATCCCCATGGGCCTTTTCCAGGCTGAGATTCTCGCTCTAAGACTCCCCAGCGGCCTGGCACCTGCACCTGAGCTTTCTTTAGCCCTTGGTTTGGGCAAACCTTTGTTCAGCAGCTTCATCAACTTGGCCTACCAGGGGACCTTCCCCACCTCTCACTCCCCACCCCCATCAAAGACCCTCACATCCCGGATGTTCCCACTTGGGACTGCACCCTAACTTTCAAAACATTCCTATGGTCTCTAGAAAATCTCCCAGCTTTGCTGCACAATGACCTGCTTTGCAGAGGAGGAAACAGGTGCCAGTGTACACAGTCCTCGTAGCCACCATTTCCCCAGCTCTCACTATGTGTCAGGCCCTGAACCCAGGACCCTTGCCTGCGTGACCTCATTTAATCCACACAACATCCCCACCAGGTAAAACGCCACTATTATGGCTATTTTGCGAGGAGAACCCTATTTGAACTATTGAAGTTCAAAGACATAACCAAGGTCACACAGCTACATGACAGAGCCAGGACTCAGACTCCGTCTGAAGGGGAGGTCTGGAGTCTTAGGCACTAGGCAATACTACCTCCTACTAACACCTAGCATTTATTGAACATCTACTATATGCCTGGCAACGGGTTAAGATTTTAATGCATCATTTATTTCTCACAACGACCCAGTGAAGTAGGTGCTTTTATTATTTACTTATTTGTTTATTGTCCACACCTTGATTAGCATTGTTTTCCTATATATTAAAGGTTGCAAGGACCAGTCTAATGTGGCCATTACAACAGAAAGGGCACAGAGTGGAATAAAGGATATGCAATATGATTGTTTTTAGTCACCTGTGCCCAGAACATAGTAAGCGCTGCAAAACATTTGGAATGGATGAAGGCAGTATCTTATTCTTTAATTCAAAAGCCCTCATCGTAATCAATACATATGTCTGCTGTTTTATTTAATTGCCAGTTGGGTCCCTCCCCCAGTTGACTGCAAATCGTACTTGGGCAGAAACTGACTCTGTTTTGTTTATTCACCAGTGTACATCAAACGTCCAGCCCAGAGCTGGCATATATTAGGAGCACAATTAATACTTGTTGAATGAGTGATTCCTGATTTTTCAGATAGGGAAACTGAGGCTCTGAGATACTGCGCAACTTGCCCGAGGCCACACAGCTTGAAAGTGGCAGAGGGAGAGTTCAAACCTTGACGCTGA
This sequence comes from Eulemur rufifrons, assembly GCF_041146395.1. Taxonomy (NCBI): domain Eukaryota; kingdom Metazoa; phylum Chordata; class Mammalia; order Primates; family Lemuridae; genus Eulemur; species Eulemur rufifrons. The sequence continues at coordinate 32,136,490 of NC_091006.1, forward strand.
GCCACAGCCTCCTGCTGTGTCCCCGGGCCACAGGGACAGGGCGCGGGAACACGGTGCTACCCGGGCCCGGGGTTTGGTCCAAAGTCCATCCTCACTCGCCCTTCTCCCACACCCCATGCCTGGGCGAGGCCGAGGGAAGCAGACGCGGTGAGGCCCGAGAGGTGGCTCTCTGGATGAGGGTAAACAGACTTTGGGACCGCGCTAAGTTCTCTCCGGCGTCCGCGCCTCAGGGCGCTCTCGCTCCCACAGCTCGAGAACCGCAACCTACTCCCTTCCTCGCTTCTCTTTCCCTGGGTCTCCGTCTCCTCTTACTGGCTTATTTCTCACTGTTAAACCAGGGAAACTTAAGCGATCGCACTGACCCCACAGGCTGAAAACAAACCCCTGTGTAAAGGCCCCCCAAACCTCCACCACGCCCAAATCCACGCCCGGCGGATTCCCTCCGCGACAGGTGCGCATGCGCGAGCCCCAGGAGGCCGCAGTGCGTCAGGCGCGCGCATGCGTACTGTGAGTGAGCAGACGGACTTGAGCGCGCGTGTGGCGAGTGTGAGTGGATGAACGGGGTTGAGTGTGCGTGGGCGTGAGAATTAGTGTGTACGAAAGGGTGAGGCAACGTGTGTGTGACAGTATATGAAGTGAATGTATGTGTCCGCAAGAGTGACCTGGGGTGAGGATGGGGAACGTGATTTTCCGAGCAGGAGCATGTGGCCTCGGGTATGAGGGAAGCGTGGGTGTTTGAGAGCATGAGTGTGTCAATATAAGAATGTCAAGGTGAGAGGACTGGCGGTACGAAGATGTCCCTGCGTGCGTGTGGCCAGGGCGCGTACGAAGAGTGTAACTGGGGGAGAGCGTGCGTGCGTGCGTGCGTGCGTGCACCCGGCCTCTCGCGCCACGCCACGCACGCGCTTCGCCGTCCTCGCCGTGGGCGGTGGGCGGTGGTCCGTGGTCCACCCACTGCTTCTCTCTGAGCCCACCGACGGCTGGTCCCGGAGCCGGCTTGGGGCGGCGGAACTGCGGCCTCGCTCTCAGAGGGAGAAAGGAGGGGCGGGGCGTCTACGGAAGTTTCTGCCTGGGCGGGCTAAGCCGGAGGGCCTCGGGGAGTATCGCCTCCGCGACCCCTCTCTCATTTGCCCCCAGTTTTGTTCATTCGCCCCGTGGGTCGTCTTTACCCTTATTTACTCAGTGAGCATTTACGGTGTGCCTATGGTATGCTAGGCTCTGCTCTGGGCGCTGGGGAAACCCGAAGAACAACATAGGTTAGGTCTTATTCTGTGGAGCTTCCATTGGGCCTTTGGTTGGTTCTGGCTTGTAAAAGGTAACCGGCTTGCAAAATGCCGATGACACAGAGATTTTGGCCTATGCCCTCAAGCAGAGGGGCAGGGATAAGCTTATAAGACAAACAATGGTAGTAGTAACACAATGCATTGAAATAAATGCACATCCATTTCATCTCTGTCCCAACCTCAACCCTTTCACTGCACCCTTGAGTTTGGGATTGGGGTTAGGAGGTTCTGGGTATGAATTCCACCCACAATTTGACAAAGGAGATACTGGCGGTCCTCCCATGGGGTAGTTAGGAGCATTAAAAATCATGACAACTCTTGGCACAAAGTTTGGCACATGGTTAGCACTTGTGGTGATGATGATGATGATGATGATGATGTTCCCTGGCTCTGATAGAACGTTGTGGAGAAGGAGAAATAGTGCATTTGTGGGCTACAAAGTTTAAGAGATTATTCATGGATTTAAATTAAATTCATCTGTGCATAATTTATACAAGTTGATTATCCCTTATCCAAAATGCTTGGGGCCAGATATGTTTCAGATTTTGGATTTTTTTCTGGTTTTGGAATATTTGCATATGAAAGATATCTTTGGGAGGGGACCCAAGTCTAAACACAAAATTCATTAATATTTCATATACATTTTATATAATATACATAGTCTAAAGGTAATTTCATACAAGATTTTAAATAATTTTGTATATGAAACAAAGTTGGTGTTAAGTACTTGTGTGTGGAATTTTCCACTTGTGGCATAACGTGGACACTCAAAAAAATTTGAATTTTGTGTACTCAACCTGTATTGTATTCCTTTCTAGCATCAGGCTGTTAGGATCAGATGCACGGTCTTCATCCTTCACTAGTGACTTCTTCCCCTTCTGGACTGATGTTATCAATAGTACCGTTGTCAGGGGGAAATGAAAAATCATTGGGAGAAGACAGCAAGAACTCACAAAGGTGAATATTCTTTCATGCAGTGTTGGAAGCATTTGTAGTCCACCCATCATCCATTAAAGCGAAAGGGAATATTTTCACAATTACACAAAATGTGTGCTATAATTTAACCTTGTGAACAAAACTTCCTATTAAATATGACATAGGAAATATGTTTCCTGATTAGCCATGTACCTCCCTGGAACAAGGTACTGTATAAACAATTGCAGGATGTACTTATTTTTGTTTTAAAGAAGCTGTCTTATCAAAAATGGTTTTTTGAGGTTCAAACTTTGATTACAAAATAATTTTGTTTTAAACCAAAAAGAATAGTTTTTAAGGTTGGATTTTCTTTCATCTTTTTTTTTTTAATTTTATAGAGACAGTCTCGCTCTTGCTCAAGCTGGTCTTGAACTCCTGACCTCGAGCGATCCTCCCACTTTGGCCTCCCAGGGTGCTAGGATTACAGGCGTTTGAGCCACCACGCCTGGCCAAGGTTGGATTTTCTTATTGAGACGTTTTTTTTCCAGAAAAATATATCAGAAAGAAATCAGCAAGTGTGAGAATTGGTTGCAGTATCTAGGTTCTTGAATTTAACAGCTAGAAAGGAATTTCACCCTTATCCAGCTGATCTATCTCATGTTACAACTGGGGAAACTGAGGTCCAGAGAGATGAAGTGTTCTAAGTGGCCAGTCCCTCTTAGCAGTCACCAAGTAGGATCATATCAGTTTTGTTCCTTTATCTATAGTTTTACACCTGTAGAAAGATGCTCTGGCAACTAGAAGGAGAAAAGAGAGAGGAGTTCCAGCTCCCCGCAGTACCAGCACATCTGTGTTGCTGTCATCTCCATCTTCTTCTGGTGGCTCATGCCCAAACCCTTTGAGTCTTTTTTGACTCCTCTCTTTCTCTCTCTCATCCTGCACATTTAATCCATCCAGAAATCCTGATCATTCTATCTTCAAACATAACCAGAAACTGACCACTTCTCAACACTCCCACCACCATCACGCTGGTCCAAGCCATCACCGCTCCATAGCCTCCTGACTGGGCCCATTCTTCCCAGACTTGCCTCTCGAGTCTGTCGTCAGCCCAGCAGCCAGAAGGAACTCTTCAAAGTCAGACTCAGATGACTGTGTCTTTGACCACTCCGACTGTTGGCCTACTCGTTCCCTCTGCTTTTCTTGTTGGTCTGGCCCTCTCTGACCTTCCCTTCTGCGGAGAACTCTTCCCCTACAAGCCCACATGTCTCTCTTCCTCACCTTCAGGTCTTCCCTCCAGTCGTTTTCTCACTTTTTAAAAAATATCAAAGCCACTACTGCACTCCCAACCCATTTCCCATGCTCTTATTTTTCTCTCCCACAGCACTCATCACTTTCCAACATACTGTATAATGACTTCAGTTTGTATGTTTATTGTTGGAATCTCCCTTCCGGAATGAAAGCTCCTGGAGGATATAATGTCCATTGGGGTCACTGAGAACAGTGCCTGGCACGGTAGTAGGTACTCAATCAATATTTGATGAAGGATTGAAAGAAGAATGTAAGATAGATGCCTAGCCACCACTTTACCTCTATATTTTACCTCTATATAGCACTTTGAAGTTTAATAGACTCTTAAATAACATATGTGGTTGGATCTGTACAATGATATAAACTAGGTAGGGATTTTTTTTTAACCATTATTTCCACAATGAGGTATTGAGAGGTTACAGGACTTGCCCAAATCAGATCTAGGACTAGAATCTAAACCAGGGTGTCATTTTTGGTGGGAGAAAAGTTCTTTTTCTAGACCTCTTGGCTAAATGAGGAAAACTAACAGATTACTGGATTTGCTGTGGACCCCTCTAAATCTTGTGGCTCAGAGATGAGGATTAGAGTCCTCCCTCCATTGTCTGCCTGTGGAATTATATAGCTGCTCAAGCCTCAGCTAAATGAGTGGTGCTTAGGGAACACACCACAATGGCCACATCCTCTTGTTTTTATAAATTTCATGGGCTTGGAAACAAGAAATATTGTCTTGTTGTTAGCTAGAGCTCATTTGGAGTCTGGCCTGAATCTCTGGACTTGGCTTGATGCCCTTCCTTGTCTGACTGCTCTGAGCAAACCAACGTACTGTCTCCGTCAGTGTATTATTGTTCCTTCCTCATGTTTGGGTTCTCTGTCAGTCCATCAGATTTAGCTGATGAGCTCATTGACTGCAAATTGATTGAGCAAGACAATGTTCCTAATTCTCTTAGGCATACACAGCCCCATTGTCTTCCACAGATATTTAGCAATAATTGGCATCCCCTTTTGAGATCATTGGTAGCTCAATAATCATTAATCAATAACTGTTGTTAGAGCAAGAATTTATCATAGTAACCTACAACATTTTTAAAAAAGTGATATAATTCAGAAGATAGATGTAAATGTAGAAGTACCAATTCAGAACAAGTTTTTAAAGATAATACTTTTTCATTACGGATGTTCACATAAAATAAATGACAGTTACTTCTTTGTTATCATTCAAATGACATAAATTGTTACTTTTTATGTGAATGGGAAAATAGAGCATTTAAACATTTTGAGACAGGAAAGGAAAATAACAATTTAATTGTTTCAAAATATTGATTCAGTAGTTATTCACAGATGATCTCCATGACACCTCTTAGAATTTAATACATGTCACAGTTATACACTATTTTTCTGTTCTAGGTGTTCTAAAGCAGCAGAGACTATAATTATGAATACAGAAGGCATAGTTCAGAAAGGAGCAATGGTAGCCAAAGTTAACTTCATCATTGCTATTCTTGAGAGAGCTTTTTAAAATAATTTGTATTTGCTTTAGGTCAGACAAGTTTATCAGGTTCTAAACAACATGACTAATATGATCACAATACCATTTATACTGGCCAGAGAATAACCCTGATCCAGGCAGGACTCTCAGTGCATTTAGTTGTCAACAAAAGACAAAACAGATCAGAATTGTGGCTACGTTTAAATATAAGGCCTGGGTCATATTTTTAGAGAAACTTCTGGAAATAGAAGACAGTTGCTATCAAAATTCAACCCAGTTTTAACACACCATTGTTTACTGAGTGCCAACATGTGCTAGATGCTGGGGCTACAAAGATGACTAGACCCTAATCATAGCCCTCACTGAATTTGAACAGGTGTGTGATAGTGGAACGCGATAATGTGTGGAACCTTGGAGGAAAGAACTGTTCTTTCTTCCTGCTGGCATCAGGGACTCTGAGACTGGGCCTTGAACTGTTTTCAGGAAACGTTCAGATTAAAAACAACAACAGCAGGTCACGTGTGGTAGCTCACACCTGTAATCTCAGGACTTTGGGAGGCTGAGGTGGGAAGATCACTTGAGGCTGGGAGTTTGAGACCAGCCTGGGCAACATAGTGAGATCCTGTCTCTAAAAAATTAAATACATAAGACAAAATTAAAAAAAAAAAAATAACAACAGCTGAAGACACTTCCAGGCCAAAGATCCGTGAGTGGGCACAGGCCCAGAGGATGGATGAGTGTTATGTTGGTGGAATAGCACTGCATGCAGGAGAGATAAGCATGAAGAGCTGCTTAGTGGCCAAAAGCAAAGGGTCCAAGGGGCAGGTCAAGGGGTCTGAAGATCTGTATGGTAGATGGACAGTCTTTGAAGGGTGCTAAGCAGAAAACTGAAGTGATTATAATGTAATTATTGGAAAGGCTGGATTGGAAGAGAGAGAGGAACCAGAGACAGTTAGTGTCTAGTACAAGAGTCCATACCTGAGATGATGAGGGTCACAGTCAGCGGTGGTGGGAATGGGGAGGAGAGGATACATTCGAGAATCATTGGAAAGGAAGAACCAACAGGCTTTGGTTACTAACTAGATGGGATGGGGTACAGAAAGAGAAATGAGTCAGTGAGGACTTGGGTTTCTAGCTTGGCTGTCTGTGTTGATGATGATGGTGTTATAGTGGTTACAGATGACAGATAAGCAGGTTTTTGTTGTTTCAGATGGTATTGTGGGCACAGTGGGTAGAAGAGGAAGAAGATAAAGTATTTGGTTTTAAGCATTTTGAGTATTAGGTGCTGGCAGAGCAGCCAAGGAGAAATTTTTGAAGTATGGTAGCAGTTGGGAATAAAATAAGGATCTCAACTTAAGGGTAATTAGGATTGGAAATAAAAATGGCGTCAGCCTATAGTATTTAAACTATATGTAATATTAGTAGCAATATGATAAGATGAAATTACCCAGGGTTGGGTTATGGTTAGGATGGCGGTCAGAAAAGGCCTCAAAGTCATTGTTTTGGTACAACTCTTATCAGAGCAGTTTGCACATAGTATGTAATATATTTGTTGAATGCTGAGTCTATTCCAGAGTCTCACTTCCCTGCTCTTAGGAATTGTATGATCTTTTGGTGAGTCTACGTAGGTATAGTCCCATATATACCACTTGACAGTGAGACTGGAATATACCTGGGAAACCAAATCAAGGTTGTAAGGCAGCTTGGTGTGAATATGAGATTAGAGTTACAAACAGCCCACCAGGTGCCTCAAGCAGGAAAGCTGGCTGAGCACTGTTTTTCATCTCATCCCATCTGATAGAAATAGAGTGAAGTAGGGAGATTCTGATGCAATGTTCAGACACCATGTCTTCTTTCTCTCCAAAAGTCTTCCTTTCTTATGTAGACCTTAGATGTTTTCTGACTGAGTCAGCTTTATATCCACAGGGCCTGTTGACAATTTAACATGCCGAGGATCCACAGAGTGGAGCAATCAGATGTTTAGGGCCTTCCTTCCATAAGCGTTGCAGATTCCCAGTCTGAGTCAGAATCCTGAGCCACTGCTCTAGGTCACAGGATGCTTGTTTGTGTTTCCTGAAGGACTTAGAGTGCTTGTGAAATCATCTGTCTTTCCACCTCCAGAAAGAAGATTTTTCATCTCTGAGATTCCATATGGATGGAAAAAGGAGGGAGAAATGGTAAATCAGTGCACAAAATTATATACCATGTCACCATTCATCATCAGCTACAGCTGTTGGTTTCCATCAGTCACCTCATTACCCATCTCGCTGCCCTCATCTCTTTACGTTCTGGATCAACCTCTCTGCTTCGACCGGGCAGGCCTGTTTGTGGTTCACGGCGCACATCGCTATCTTACCGTATAAGGGGCTTCCCACTGACACCTTCCTCCACTTAAAATGCTTCTACCCTTTTCTCAGTCATCCATTTTTAATCTTTAAGATGCTGTTCAAAACTGTAGCTTCTCCACCAACCTTTTTCTTCCTACTGGTAAAAACTCAAATCATCCCAAATTTCCCAGTGGTTTCATACATGGCAACTGTAAGTTTTATCTCTCCAGAGTATATCCTGTGTATACTAAATTTCTCATTTACTATTTAGGTGTAAAGTACTTATTTATGTATGCCTAAGACATATGCCCTTAATCTTTCCATAGCCACATCTTACAGACCGGCCGCAGCATCACCTAGAGAGATGGGTGACTGGAATAGAACACTCAACTATGTCAAATTGAAGTTTCTTATATAATGAGAACAATAATGATAATAACCATCATTCATTGAATGTCTGCTATGCCAGACACTGTGCTAAGCATTTTATTATGATGTTACATTTGATTGTCACAATAAAGAATGAGAAGGGTATCATCCCCATTTTATAGACAAGAAAACTGAGGTTCAAAGAGGTATTTAGCCAGGTGTGCTGGCACGTTCTGGTAGTCCCAGCCACTCAGGAGGCTGAGGCAGAGGATTGATTGCTTGGGAGTTCGAGGCTGTAATGATCAAGACTGTGAATAGCCACTGCACTCCAGACTGGGCAACATAGTGAAACCCTGTCTCTAAATACAGAAAAAAGTTAAAAAGAGGTAATTTTCCTGAGGTCTTAATTAGTCTTAATTAGTAAGCAGCAAAACCTGGATGCAAACCTATGTCTTTTTTCCCAGGTTTATTGCGGTATAATTGACCAATAACAATTGTGTATATTTTAGGTGTACATGTGATGATTTGATGTATATACATTGTGAAATGATTATCACAATCAAGCTAATTAACACATCTGTCACCTCACAGTTACGTTTTGTGTGTGTGTGCATGTGTCAAGAACACTCAAGATCTACTTTTAGCCAATTTCAAGTATACATTGCAGTATTAACTATAGTCACCATGCTTTACATTCGATTCCCAGGACTTATTCATCTCATAACTGTAAGTTTGTACCCTTGACCAACATCTCTCCATATCTCCCCACTCCTCATCCCCCCAGGCCCTGCCAACCACTAGTCTACTGCCTGCCTCTGTGAATTTAACTTCTTTTAGATTCCACATATAAGTGAGAACAGACAATATTTGTCTTCCTGTGCCTGGCTTATTTCACTTAGCACAATGTCCTCCAGGTTCGTCCATGTTGTCAAAAATGGAAGATTTCCTTCTTTTTTATGGCTGAAAAATATTTCATTTTATATTTATGCCATATTTTCTTTATCTGTTCATCCATTGATGAATACTCAGGTTGAATCCATAACTTGGCTATCGTGAATAATGCTGAAATAAACACAGCAGTGTAGATCTCTCTTTGAGATACTGATTTCATTTCCTTTGGATATATACTCAGCAGTGGGATTACTGGATCATATGATAGTTCTATTTGTAACTTTTTGAGGAATGTCCATACTGTTTTTCATAATGGCTGTACCAATTTTCATTTCTGCCAACAATGTACAAGTATTCCCTTTTCTCTACATCCTCACTAATACTTATCTGTTGCCTTTTTGATAATAGCAATTCTAACCAGTGTAAGCTGATATCTCAGTCCTGTGGTATTGATTTGCATTTCCCTGATGATTGGTAATATTGATCACCTTTGCATATACCTGTTGGCCATTTGCATGTCTTTGAAAATTATCTATACAGGTCCTTTGCCTTTTTTTAAATAAGATCTTTGCAATGGTTTGAAATTCTGCCTCTTTTTAAATCAGGTTAGCTGGTGTTTTACTATTGAGTGGCATGGTGAGTTCCTTATGTATTTTGGATATTAACCTTTTATCATATATTTGGTTTCTAAATGTTTTATCTCATTCTGTAAGTTGCTTTTTCATTTGGTTGATTGTTTTCTTTGCTGTGCAGAGCTTTTGAGTTTGATGTAGTCTTACTTATTTATTTTTGCTTTTGGTGTCATATAAAAAATTCGTTGCCGACAGCAATGCCAAGGAGCTTTTCCCCTATGTTTTCTTCTAGGAGTTGTATGGTTTCAAGTTTTATGTTTAAGTTTTTAAGCCATTTCAAGTTAATTTTTGTGTAAGATGAGGGTCCAATTTCAATCTTTTGCATGTGTGTATTCAGTTTTCCCAGCACTATTTATTGAAGAGTCTATCCTGTCCCCATTGTGTATTCTTGGTGCCCTTATCAAAGATTAATTGACCACATATGTGTGTCAAACCCATGTCTCTGAGACTCTGTGGCTCATGATCTTGACAGTGCACCATGTTTTAATGCTTGTATTTTTTAAGGGAAGAAATGGTTCCTAGTATTTTCTTGATGTCTTTCTATTCCTCCTTATACAGGGGTGTATACTGAATACTGTAATTAAATGGGCTCTTTTAGGTTACAGGAACACATGGATGCTTAACTTCCATCAGAAGATTGAGTATTTTTGGAAATGATATACAGATGATCCCCAACTTACAATGGTTTTTTTTTTTGTTGTTGTTGTTGTTGTTGTTTTTTTGACACAGAGTATCACTCTGTTGCCCAGGCTAGAATGCCGTGGCATCAGCCTAGCTCACAGCAACCTCAAACTCCTAGGCTCAAGGGATCCTCCTGCATCAGCCTCCTGAGTAATGGGGACTACAGGTGCTTGCCACCACGCCCGGCCAATTTTTTGTTTCTATTTTTAGTTGCATGGCTAATTTTTTCTATTTTTAGTAGAGACGGGGTCTCACTCTTGCTCAGGCTGGTCTCGAACTCCTGACTTCAAGCAATTCTTCTACCTCGGCCTCCCAGAGTGCTAGGATTACAGGCGAGAGCCACTGTGCCAGGCCACGAAATATTTTTATATCTAATGTTATACAATCTAAGTGCAAAGAAATTTTCTTAAATTTTAATCTTCAAAAATGACATATGGTTTAAATTTTTGTTACGGTTTTTCAGTGAGCAGTTAAAACACCTTTGAGATATTAGTAAAGGAAAAAATGAGGGGAAAAAAGTTCACTATGATAATGGTTAAAGGAAAGAAATAATATATCTCAGGAGAAAGAAAATATAGAAAAGATTAAAAAAAAACAAAAGGTAAGGATAAAAGTAATTTTCTGTAAGGGAAAGTTTTAACACTAACCTGGAAAAGAAAGTATACAGTAAAATTTCTAAGATTGTGCAATTTAATGTCACGTAGGAAAATATAAAGATAATAGTTAATAACTCACAAGAGATCTTTTGATGTTGAGTGGCAGAAAAAATGAAAGGTAGGCCCAATACAAATATAATTCAAACTATATTAATAAGGTGGTTCCTATATTATTTTAACCATCCAGAAACAAAAGGGGAATTAAAAAGGATTGCAGAACTGTTCCCTAATGGCATGTGCCTAATATAACTAGATTAAATATGACTGGGCTGCTCTGCTGAACACAGGGATCAGATCAAAATGTTGTTTTTGACCATCCTTGCAACGACAACAGAAAATAGTATCTGACCCTTTTGCAATGGTATTTATCAAACTAACATCTTACATAGATAAGATGGTAGGGTCCTGAGCTACCTAAAGTTTGTAAACCCATTTCAGTCATTGAAACAAAACCTCTATTGGTGAGTGCTAATTATGGAATCAACATGTGAGAAACATTCCATTCATAGGTTGATTGGTATTACTCTTTGTTGATCTGAGATGATCATCTAAAAAGGTTTCGATTTAGGATTCAATTGCCAAGTTACATCATTCCTAAAGCATCTCAAATCAGGCAGGACAGAATAGAACCAATGCTGTTGTCACAGGGTGTAGATGGTTCCGAATGGTTTAGTCAACAGTCACGCTCTAATCATGAATAATCAGCTGCTCTGAGATACTAACAAGAATGATCACCTGCTCCCATGACATGCCCTTGAACAACAGGTCCTCATGGTCAGCATGTGGGCTGCCATGGAAATGAAGTTATAGGGACCTAGCAGAACCACAGACAGAGTAGGCTCTTTGGGTCAAGGTGAGCAGCAGCCGCGACAGCCTTGCAAGTACATGTTGAGGAAGCATCTCCTTGTGAAGAAACCTCTCACAGGCTAATGACTATGCTAATCCTCAGCAAAATAATCTGTCCATTCCTTAGATGATGCATGCACTGCCATCTGAATGAGCCTCTCTCATAGATAATGTGAGCTGTTCATTTGAATCTCAGAAAACAATAAAGTTAAGTTGGCTGTTCATCATTGAATTCTTACATTGCCAGACAACCGTGCAGGTCTGAATGAATGACTACTCACATACTCTTTTCACTGCCCCATGGTATGGCTTTGCTCAGAATGGCAAGGAGAAAGACTAGAAGAGAGAAATGGTTGCAGGATCTTCTTGTATTTCTTCAAGGCTTTGGGTGCTCAGAACATGATCCATTATGGTGAATTTTTTCTGTGAAGAAGGCAGCTAGAAAGGAATATTGTCTTCATTCTCTAGATAAGAGAATTAAAGAAAGATAATTTATAGTTGGCTGATTACAATGCAGCATAAAAATTCATATCTACTATTCATCTAGAATTCTAGCCAGCCTGATTAAAATAACAACATCGTTAATAACAACGGACATTTATTGAGTACTTATCATTCTTTACGTATGTTATCTCGTTTCATCTTCCCAACGACTCAGTGAATGAATGAGTGCTATAATTAGCTCCATTGCACAAATGAGGATAACAAGTGTTGTGTCAACCCAGTTTCCACAGTTTCTTTTTTTTTCTAAACTCATTAATTGTTTATTTACTAAGAGAAACTATTCCTTAGCCTACATGTTCATGTTTCATAGTTCAGGAATACAGGTCAGTGACAAACTTCTATGGAACTCAATCCAAAGAAATTCTCTACATTCTGAAATCACTTTGCATTCTGAAAGATACCAGCCTTCTTCATCTCATGGAATCATAATATGCCTTCTGCATATGCCTTCTTTCTTGGTTTAGCCAAAGCAAACTTATAGAGAGCTTTAACCCCCAGGGATGATACAAGTGCTCCAACAACATGAAATCACAGCTACCTGGCCAGAAAGGCATCTGAGCTGTCATCAAAGCCATGGTGGTTATTGTCTTTAACACCAACGTCCTTCCTGGCCGATGGAGAAATGCCCAGTTTCTTAAAGATTGTCCTGTGATTATTAAATGTTTGGGGAGACATATAAGCTTTTAAATAATCACTCAGCAATTGCTCATTATACTGAGTATAAATGGTTAGCTTCATTTTCTTATTAAGTTTACATTTTCTACTTTTTCCTTCTTATTTATGTTCTTTTCCTTATAGTGGAAACTTTTACCTACAGAATGGAAGTCTTAGATCTTAGTTGTATTTCAGCCTTTTAGGAGCCATTTGAGCTTGAGTAAGTCATTTCACTTCAGTTTCCTCTGTAGTTTATAGAGTGGGAACACTGGGGCGTTGTGAGGGTCAGATGTGACAGTGCAGATGCACATGTTTGGTAAAATGTCAAGCACTATGTAAACACTAATATAAATATTATTTCTACTTTTTTCTTTGCTTCATTTCCCCCCTTAGTTTTCTGAATAAAGAAAATTGCATCCCGTTATACGTTCATATCCAAATGTCTTCTAAATGGTGTGATTACAACAAAAAAAGATAATAATAAGATTCCTGAAGAATTTCATTTAAAACTGTTTGTTCCTCCAAGTCCAAGTTATTCTCCTGGTAACTAAGGTACATGTATAATTTTCTGAACCTCCAAATTGCCTGTTACAGCTTCAGAGGACACATTGGTATCTTTAAACATATCAAGTGCAGCATTACTAGGTGATCCCAAAGCCTAAAATTATTCATGCATATCCTTACGTGCTTCACATCCCTGGGAGCAACGTAACATCTTGGACATTGAAGCCCTGAAGTTAACTGACTTGAGAAAGTTTGGTTTTAAAAATTTTAATTTTAAAAATAGCTTAGCAAGGCCAATGTGTGTGGGTATAGTGGGTGGGAGTGGGCAGCAGAAAAACACAGGGACAAATCTCTTCTGAGTTCCCACATGAAGCTGGGCACTGCCTAAACCAAACCAAGTGAGACCAGCATGATTATAACTATTAAATCCAACTCTTCCCTGTACCATATGCAAAGAACTACAGAAAAATCTTAACATTGGTGAGTAAGAAGGCCTTTGGCTACCAGTGACAGTTCCAAAAGAGTAGAGACCAACACTCATTCAGGAGCAAAAATTGCTTGTGCCTCTCAGGCCTTAAAGGTAAAACCTAATATCCTAAAAGTTATGTTTTGAGTGTCTATGTAAGTTAAGTATGGCACTATGGCGATGCTATAGAGACATGAAGACAAAAAGTACTTACTGAAACATATACCTTAAAAATCTTTTACACACAGACACACCCAAAAAAAAAAAAAAAACCCCAAAACCCCCAAAACAAACAACACCTAGGCTAGGCAAGGTGGCTTACAGCTGTAAGGCCAGCACTTTGGGAGGCCAAGACAGGAGGATCATTTGAGCCCAGGAGTTTGAGGTTGCTATGAACGAGGCTGACACAATGACACTCTAGCCCAGGCGACAGAGAAAGACTCTGTCTCAAAACAAACAAACAAAAACAATCACATATTTGAAGGACTATCACACATGAGGAGTAGACTAGTTTTGTGTCTCCTCAGAAATTGGAATGAGAACTAACATGATATATTGAATGACTCTTGGATTTTAGGCAATATTCAAGGGCTTAGAAAACAAAAATAGCCAAGACATAGTCCTAGACTTTAAAGAATCTATTAATAGTCTTTTATGTGGAAGAAAATAATAAAGTCTTTTTGTATATGCTCAACATGCTATAGACATTTAATATACATATTGAAGGTGTTCAGTTAGAAAAGGAAGTGCAACATGATGTAGACTAATGGACGGTTTTGAGGGTCAGTGTGGACAGGTGACTTCTGGGCTTCATTCTGGTTTTATAAGCCTCTGATTCTAGAAGTAGTCTCCAGACCTGCATGAACTTAAAAGATGGTAGTGAGGAGAACCCACTACAACTTGTATTTCATATTTATACTGTTCATTTAAATCAGATATCATTATTTAGATATTAGTATTAAATATTAAGATTTAGATATTGTAGGGGAATCTAAGAGAATCCACATGGATTTAATAGATGTATTATAAAAATATTTGGGGACAGACTTTGAACTAGATATGTATATACCGTGTGAAATGATCTGGAAAAAAATGAAAGCAGGATGATTTCATACATGTAGCCATTTGTTTAATATTTATTAAGCACCAATTATATGCCAGGCATTGTTGTAGGTGTTACGAAGATAGAAGTAAGGAGTCCAATATTTCTGTACTGGTATTTAAGACCAGTATAGCATAGTGGTAAGATCATGGGGTAATGAAATGTACTGTTTAGGTTCAAGTCCTTGTTCCACTGCTTCCTAGATGTGTGGCCTTGGGCTCGGCTACCTAACTTCCTCATGCCTCAGTTTATATAACGTATAAAACAGAGATAAAAATGGTACCTCTGTTATAGGGATGCTTGTAGGGCTAAGTGGGTTTATATGTACAAAGTGCTTAGAACGCTGCCTGGAATGCTATATGTACTATACAGCTTGAGTATCCCTAATACAAAACGCTAAAATCCAAAATGCTCCAAAATCTGAAATTTTTTGAGCACCGACATAATGCTCATTGGAACATTTTGGGTTTGGGATTTTCAGACTAGGGTTACTCAACCTGTATAAGCATTTAGGTTTTTCTCCAAACATAGTTGGTTCTACCCTCAGGGATCTTCCAGTTTAGTTTAGATCATCTTTTCTTCCTCTCCCTTAAACACCACAGTTGTATGGAAGCCAAAGAGGATCTCTGTTGCTCCCCAAAGCCTTTCACATAGTTGCATTGCGTACACATTTCCTTAATGCTAGGGTACTGGAGCAACAGTGCTATTTTCCATTACTTATACTCTGGGTACCCAAAACTCTAAGATTGGGCATATCCTACAAATTTTGCTCACATTGCCACTGTTGCAATTGGGGATACAGTCAGCTTAACACAATCACCTGTACTGAGGATGGGGGGAATACGATTTATTAAACATCCGGGTGTGGTGTTACAGAATGTGTGCTGTTTGCAGAAGACGGGGTGGAGGGGTAATGCATGCAGGGTTGGCTGGATTATTGGTCTCCCATTTGGGGAGTTTCACATGCACATCTGATAGTGTCACATCCTTGTGTCCTTTCCTTTTAGCATGAATTTCAGACTTTGTACGAAGGCCATCAGGTTTCAACCAACCTCTTCGACCCCATCTCAAGTCCAGCTCTGCCTTCCTCACTATGATCCAGCCACACTGACTTTGGTTTGTGCCTTATTTGAGCCATGCTATTTTCTACCTCAGGGTCCTTAAGCATGCTATTCCCACCGTGTGGAACTTTTTCCTCTCTTCTCTCTACTTCCCTACCATACCTTTGCTTAGCTCATTAGCTTAAATATCATTTTCCCAAAGGAGAAATCCTGATTTCTCAGAGTGAGTTAGGTCTGCTTACTACTTGCATGGTCCTTGGTACATAGGACTGATCACAATTCTAATAGTTATTTACATTTATAATTATCTGTCAGGCTTCCCCGGTGGACTTTATGCTTGTGAAGGCAGGGATTGTGTCTTGTTTACTGCATTACTAGTAAACCTCCAGTTCCTGGCATAGTGTGTGGCACAAGGGAATGATTCAGTGCACATTTGTTTCATGAATGAATGTATGAACAAATGAGAGTTTATATCCTGTTTTAGTTTGGGCTACTGTATAATATACCATAGACTGGGTCCTAGTCTGTTCAGGCTGTTATAACAAAATATCATAAACTGTGTAGCTTATAAACAACAAACACTTATTTCTTACAGTTTTGGAAACTAGGAAGTTCAAGATCAAGGGGCTGGCAGATTTGGTGTCTGGGGAGAGTCCACTTCCTTATTCATAGGTGGCTGTTTTCTTGCTGTGTACTGACATAGTTAAAGGGGCAAACAAGCTTTTTGGAGCCCCTTTTATAAGGGCACTCACCCAATACATGAGGATTCAGCCCTCATGACCTAATCACCTCCCAAAGGCCCCACCTCCTAATACCATCACTTTGGGGGTTAGGATTTGAACATACAAATTTTGTGGGGACATAAACATTCAGTTCATTGTAAACTGGGTGGCTTATGGTGGAAGCAAAGAGAACCTGCTTTCTGGTAGCTCTTCTTACAAAGGCAGTAATTTTACCATGAGGGCCCCAGCCTCCTGACCTCATCTCAGGCTAATCATCTCCCAAAGGCACCATCTCCAAGTACCATCCCATTGAGGTTCAGGGTTTCAACATATGCATTTGGCAGGGGTTGAGGGGGGGGCACGAGTCAGTCCACAGCACATGCATTATCTCATATGATCTTTGATAACCCCATGAATTGGTTCCATTTTAGGATGAAGAAAAGGAAGCTTAGAAAGTTGAACCTGCCTAAGGCCACTCAGCTTAGGTAGTGACAAAACTTGGAGGTTTTTGAATCTAGGAATAGTTGTGTTAAAAGTGACAAGACCTGCTGCCTCCTGGGGCCTGAGGCACCATCCTGCTTGACTTTGAGCCATTTGGTCTGCCGGGAAGTATGAAAGTGTACGGGGAACGCAGACGGAGCAGAGGCTATGGTGGGGGAAGGGCACTGTGCAGGGCGCAGGAGAGCACCTGAACACCAAGGAAGAAGACGCTGAAAAGTGTGGTTCACCCCCAGGGAGGAACTGGGGGGAGGAGTTTGGCAGATAACTGGACCCTGGAAGGTTGGGAGTAGAGTTTGGAATTATGATGTCAACTGTCATCAGGGAAATATTTGACTCATCTTCCCTCATCCTCTTGGCCTTGTTCCCAGGTCCCACACCCTTTTGCTGGCTCTGACAGGTTTTTCAGAACAGGAAAAAAAAAAAAAAAAAAGCAGCCACCACCTTACACCCAGGCAGTGGAAGTTACAAAGTTCTCTGTGTTAAATAGACCTTAGAATAAGAACATTTCTCCCACAGAACCAGTGTTAAGATAAGGGTGAGGTTCTCACAGTCCTCTGAAGCCTAATTAACTCATGATGTTCTGGAAATGGCACTAGTAACAAAGTATCTCAATTCAGATAACATACATCAAGCTTCTTCTCTGAAGCAGGAACTGTGGAAGGTGCTGGAGACTCAAGGAGCGGTGCGTGGCTTCCTCTGCCCTTGGGAAGTTGTCAGCTAAGTGATGACTTAGACACTTTGGTGCCCCAGCCCTTTGTCTTGGCCACTGTTTCTGCATAAAGGTGCATTCTCAGCCACAGGGCACCAGGTGTGGGGACATGCCCGGGACATGCTGACCTTACTTTCTCTTGTTCCCTTTCCTGTATTCCCGTTTGCAGAGGCTCCTTGAACTGAGTGCAGCCACTGGCCTCCTGGTTCCTGCCAAGAAGGAAATTCCAGAGCTTTGCCTACCCAGTGCACTGAGTTAGAAGCATTCAATAGTCATGTGGCCGTGAGAAAGCTACACAGCATCTCTGAAACTAAGGAATAAACTGTATACCCTCCTTGCTTACCTCACAGGCTCTTGGGGCAGTATTAAATAATATATTATGCATGTGCTTCATAAACTGTAAAACATTATATAATGCAAAAAATTATGGCGATCCTCATAGAGATGATGAGCTGGACGGGTCCTTAAGGCTTGCCTGGTACCACTCCATATTTACTGTGTGCTGGGCCCTTCTAAGCACTTCACAGATATTAGACTGTTTAATCTACTGAGCAGCCCAGTGGGTAGGTACTATTATGATCCTCCTTGTACACGAGGAACGGAGAGGTGAAGTGTCTTGTCCAGGGTCACATAGTAGGTGGCAGAGCTGAGATTCAAAGCCAGGCAGTCAGGTTCCAGAACCCATTGTTGATCACTAGACAAAACTGCCTCCTGTGTGCTCCATTAGCACCCTCTGTATACCCTTCTGTGAGCACCTGGCAGGGAATTACAATTGCTTGCTTTAATGATAGATATGCTACTGGAAGGCAGACACTGTACCTCATTCTCTCAGACATGCACACACACACACACACACACACACGCCCAGTGCCTGCCACATAGTTGGAGCTCAGTAAATATTGTTGATTAAGTATCCTCTGGGGAAGTGTACAGTAAATCTGACACACCTGTGTTTTCCCTCATCTTTCCTTGGTTAACCACGCTCCTTTCCTTCCACCAATTTCAACGGGAACTTGTTTGGCATTTCTCACTGACCTCGTTTGCACTCTCTCCATTTCAACAATGATCGAGCTAAAGTGAACTGCCAGGACGTCAGCACTGGACTTGGAGAATAGTCTGGCTGGCCTTGGGTCCAGCGGGAATATCCCTTCCTCCCCCTACATGACTCTTCTAGGGGGCCCATTCCTGTCCCTGAACCATTTGTATGCCTGGGTATGGTTTTGACTATGAAACCAAGCACCCAAAGTGACCTTTAGGCCTTTACTAGGTAGGGAAGCAGAGTTTATTAAACTTTTCCCTTCCTTCCCTACATTCCCTTCCATTTCCTTCTCTCCCTCCCTTCATTCCTTCCTTCCCTCCTTCTTCCTCCCTTTTCTTTGTGGGAGGAACTAGTAAGAAAGGAAAAGGGATTCCTAAGGTTTTGAGGGAAGAAAACAGAGTATGTTTGGTGGGCGAGTTGGGGCAGGAAACTGCATCTTCTAGTATGGAATCCAGAGAATTTATCAGTTTTGTTTCATAGCATGACTACAGTGAGGTTTCTTGTAAGAAAAAAAATCAGCATCATTGGCATCACATATTGGACTATATTTAAGGGGATAAAGGGACATGATGTTTGAATTGGGAAATTTTTTGGAAAATCCGGTAGTACAGTGGGCAAAAATGTTCGCAATGCCTCTGTTGGGCTCCACAAATAGGCAAAGTACAGATTGTGGTTCTGCTCATAGACCTAAAAACTGGCGAAAAGCGAGGTTCTGTTATTAGATAAACTGGCAATCACACGCACGAACAATTTTCTATTCCAACCAGGGTTTTTCTTTTCGGTTGTTTGTTTTGGTCAGAGACGACTTTGGGGAACTGCATGTCCCACTGGACGCTCCGAGCCCTGCTCTCTGAGTCGGGGTCACGACCTTCAGTCCGCTGAGCCGCCACTTTCGCAGTCCGAGACCCGGGAGCGGGAGGGCGGGGCCGCGCCGGCGGGAGCGCGCGCCCCAGGCGCCGTGGCGTGTGGAAGCGGAGGAGGGACCGCCGCCCGGGAGCGCGCGAGGCCGCACGTGCGCGCGCCCGCTCGCCGGCTCTCCCAGCCCGCGCGCCCGCGCGCCCACGCGCCCACGCTCGCGCCCGCCCGCACTCCTGGAAGTCTCGCGATGCCTTAGCCGGCTGCTCCCGCTGCGGGTGGCTCCGGCTGTTGCTGTGGTTGCCTGAGTTGCTGCTGCGGCGGCGGCGGCGGGCGGCGGCGGTGCTGGTGGAGGTGTCGGCCCCCGGGCGGATGTTGACATTGTGTTGTTGTTGTTGCTGATGGTAATGGCGGCGGCGGCGGTGGCGACGGCCTGGACCCCATCTCCTCTGTAGCCGGAGCGGAGACAGCCAGGAGCGAACTCCGCGGCCTCTGAGCCGGCAGCGCAGCGACTCCCCTCAGCCTCCGCCGCCTCGCCAGCCCGTCCCCCGGCGCCGGCCCCCGGAGTCAGGCCCCTCTGGGCAGGGGGAGTCGGAGGCTCAGGATGGCGGATTTCGACGAGATCTACGAGGAGGAGGAGGACGAGGAGCGGGCCCTGGAGGAGCAGCTGCTCAAGTACTCGCCGGACCCGGTGGTGGTCCGCGGCTCCGGTCACGTCACCGTGTAAGGCCCGGAGGAGGGCGAGGGCGAGGACGGGAGGCGCGGGGCTGGGATGGGCCCCGCTGACTCCTCGGGAGCCCCCTTTCTCTGGTGGCCGTCTGGGGTCGGGGGCCTTTGGGAAGAGTAGGCGACCAGGAAGTGCGAACTTGCTTTATTTTCATTTGTTTGGGTCTCCGGAGTGGGGACAGACACTGCCCTTCCTCCTCCACACGCCCCTTTTGGCAGGCCCTGCAGGCCCGAGCGATGCGACGGAGCCTGGCAGGGAAGGTTTTCCTTTAGGGTCTGCTCTTTGGGCCACCGCTTCGGCTTCGGGGTGGAAGGACGTGTATTTACGAGGAGCCTCCCTCTTGTTTTCTCGCCCAGTTACCCTGTGGTTCTCTGTGCTTTGGAGCCTAGTGACATATGGCTCAGAGGCCAGATCTGGGCCGTGTGAGACCCCAGTGACAAGCGACACTAAGGTTCACTGTCGCGTGTGTGTTTCACACAGACCCACAGGTTTTCTCCCTTTTCCAACGGTTAATTTCTGTGGGACTAATGCAAGTTCCTGTAATTGTATGTGATAAAAACATACAGGTGAACATTAATTTGAGATATGCAGAAAGATATGTTTATAACTTTTTTTTTTTTAAATCAACATGATTTAACAATCAAGCCCAGATTACTGAGGGCTCCCTGTGGACTGAGTCCTTCCTTGGGGCATGAACTCCAGGATGGCCTCTTGACTTGGTTCCTGTAAGTCCGAGTAGCAACATTAAAAGTCCAATATGATTCAAACAATAAGCAACGAGAGCCTTCTGAAAGGTCATGACTAATAAAGGAATGTGAAGACTTGAACCAAATTATGAGCTGTCCGGAAGCAGGAAGTTTTGTAATGTTTCTCCGTGAAGTCCAGAGTTTTGTACAACTTGATACTCTTTCATTTTAGATCTGTCGTTCAAATCACAGATTAAACTTCCATACTCATCAGATATCTCTGCACTTTTCAGTAAAATAAAAGGGCTAACAAGTCCGAGTGTCTGGAACAATTTTCATTATGTTTTGGTATAGGGCGAGTGGGCTGTGCTGTGAATAACTTAGTGAAACAGTAAGACTTCTCATATAAGCTTGTCAGCAGAATCCTTGCATTTTTCAATACGTGACATGACCAGACATATTGTTGTTTGAGTATGCTTATGTAGTGCTTTGCTTCCTTTAGCACCTGTTAGTTTATATTCAGGTGACTTAACAGGGTAAAAACACTGCATCGTTGCTATCACAGCACCATGACAAGACAATGGAATTTCTCACCACAGTGAGAGTTTCTCAGTGTTTTGTCATCATTAGCTTAAGGAAGAAATATAACCGAATATCAGATATTAAATTTTAAACACATATCACAGAACTTTTTTATTCTCATAACCCACCATTTAATTTTTAGTTTTGACTTTCCGTTGTTGTAAGCCCAAGGAGTATGTGAGTGCTTAAAGAAGGGATTTCCAAACTTTTTCAATGCTCTCTATCTACCTTTCCCACTACTTCCCTCATGTCAAAGAAAAGCTGGCAAAATTTTGTTATTTAAAAGGGTGCAGCTATAGTTGTAATGTTTACTCAGTTTAAAGAGAAGAAAAGCTAAGCACTTTGTTGGGTAAACAGAAAATATAGTAGTCAAAGTGCTCAGAACCACATAGGTGATCAGTGAATTTGATTGTAGTTGGCTACTTAGAGTGGGAAAGAATTGCTAAGTGTTTTTCAATCATAGGTGCCCATTAGAATCACCTGGGGAGCTTTAAAAAAAAAAGCCCTGCCCACTCCAGGCTAATTGAAGGCCAACTACTGAGTGATAGCCAAGGCCAAGTATCCAGGCATCGATAGATTTAAAAAAAACAACAACAACAAAACAAAACCTACAGGTGATTCTAATGTGTAGCGAGGGTTGAAAACCACTCTATTCCAGGAGATAAAGGGACTGTCTGCCACTGATAAACAGTATTCCTGTCTGCGCTGGGAGTTAATATTTCTGTGATCTTCCTCCACAGCTTCTCTTCCAGGAGAGATTATAGCCTCTAGGTTCAAGTCTGTCTCAGCCACTTCTTGGATAAATTATTTATCTCTGCCCCTTCAGTTCAGATGGGGGCAGTTATGGTCCCTACCTTTTAAGATTATTAAGGATTAAATGAGATAATAAATACAAAGAATTCATCATACTGTGTGGTAATGTGGTTAATAAATATTAGGCTTTATTAATTATTCTCAGATACAGTTTTCCACTTTGAGAAACACAGGTGTAAAATACAGTACTACAAAATCAGAACTGCCATTTTCAAACCTAACAATGATGCACTTCAGTCTTATTTTCTCATTTCTAGACAACTTGTATGTGCTTAAATTACTGTGTGAAATATTTTGATGAAAATAAGGATCTTTCAGTATTAAACACTTAAGCCTGTTTTGTGGTGCCATAGGTATAGTAATACAAAACTTTCTTTTACATGACTCTGTCATGCAAAATTCTTAGGCATACTCTGCCCGTAGGTAGCCCAGTTAACACCTGTAAAAGTTTTTGGAATTGGTGCTTATGTGTTACTACAACTGTTCAGTTTTTCCTGCCTTTAAATATAAATGGGAAGAGCTATTAAAACAGTTGTAGTAAGACTGGCTAAACTTACCACTTCCCTCTTCCTTTTTTTTTTTGACTAAGGAACTGATCAAAGTAGTCTTCCCTTACCAATTTGCTAGTAAATGATAGTGTAAATGGAATCATTTGTAATCCAGATCAGCCTGGAAGGATATATAGATCTATCCATAGGTTTTTCACAGATTTAACTTTTGGGTAGGCCTTTTCAGTTGACTATTTCTACTCTTTTTTTCCACCTTAATATATTACAGTATTATTCTTTATTTGAGAGATCATTCTCATGTGACATGATTGGCGTATCCTTGTGATGTGAGAAAGTAAGTTACCTTATATTTGGTAGGTTAGTTTTGTGGCATAGTCAGATTTTGGTGACATAGCATGCAAAATGTTTAATTTCCCTAAATCAAGTCTGCTTTAATGTGGTCTTTAATACAAATATTTTTATATTAACCCCAAATCAGACTTACACTTTGTACTTCTCTCGTGATCAGTATTCTTTCTTGACATTCTTCTGGCTAAGTATTAATATTTTCTTTCATTGTTAGATTTGCATGTAGCAATGTGGAGAAATATTGTACAGAAGCATATTTTGAGGAAAGTGGTATTGGAAGGAAGGGAGGGAAATGATAAATTCATATCATTGCATAATATTTATATACATGTAACTTAAAAGGCTTGAGCTTACAATTCAGTTAAAAGTGGATTTCCTTTTTTTTTTTTGGTGGTGACTTCTCATATAATGAAGATGAGGGAAAAAGTGACTAGGTGGTATCAGCCAGATTCGTTACTATTTTAAAATTATGGCATTCCTTTATCCCTTAGAATAAATTTGTACAAGTTGGTTTAGGCCAATATTTCCTACCTAATCTGTCATTATAACTGACATTATTTGTTCTCATCTTACTTCATACCCCTCCTATATCAGAATCAAACTTGGAGCTTTGCTATAGTATGTGTAATCTTGACTTCTAATTTAAGTCCTGTCATAGAGCCAAGTTATTTTGCTGAGGTTTGTTTCTAATGTTATTCTTTTCTAATTTCACTAAATTACTGTCTCTTCATGTACTCTCTCCTGAGGTGTAATCTTTTTACCATCTCCACAAATAATTCCTCATCCTTCAACACAAGTTTTTATCAACGGCTGTGGGACACCAATCTTTGCTTGTTTTGTCTCAGATATGCCTCGGAAGATTGAAGATTTAGAAATGTGAAACTTGAAAAAGTTTGGAAACTACTTTCGGGTAAAATATGATTTTTGCCTAGGAGACATCACAAGAACACTTTAGTGTTTATTGACTTTTCAAATGGTAGAGGTAATAAAAATTTGTCTGTCTTGAAATGCGTATCTCAAGACTGCTACTAGATTCTGTGGTTAGTACTAGACCTGAACTTGATTTATCGAAATTACAGAATCCCTTCAATTAAGCAAGTTTTTTAAACTTTGTAATTCCTACCTCTTTCCTCCACCCAGCATAACATGTAAGAAATATTCCATTTTTAGAGATTTAACTTTTTTTTGAGATTTGTTTTTGGGATTATTGATATTTCGTCACAGGTTGTACAGTTCTTGAGGGCAGGGATTGTGTTTATTGGTCTTTATTTCTCTACTATTTAATATGGTGTCTGGAATATTATAGGTCCTGAAATATTCTCTGAATAAATGAGTTAATTGCATACATCTTTAGATCTTGTCAGAATTGCAAAAGGAACCAGTTTTCTTCCCTTTCTGCACCTCCTAATGAAGGCAAACAGTATTTTATAATAGAACACTTACCACATTGAAAAGACAAATGGCACCTCTTTTTTTTTTTTTTAAATGAAATTTGGTAATTGTGAGGAAATTTTCAAATTAAGGTATACTTCCCCCCCCACCGCCCCCCAAGGTTTTTCTTATTCCTTACAATTTGGGAAGAAATTAATTTGATTATAGCTTTGACATGTCTTTGGTAATACGAAGGATTACCAACTTCTAAAGCTTCTTAATGGATAGCTTTCCTTGAAGAAGTGAGAAATATGATAATGAACTGAGGTTTCAAAGTTTTACTATATTTGAATTTGAAAATTTGCATGATGTTTCAGTCCAAAGAGTTCAATGTTGAGTTTTTGCCTACCAAGAGAGATGAAATTGACTAGTACTTAAAGTTTTATGTGATTAGCTAAGTGGAATACAGGGACTAAATGGTGAAAAGTAAATTGTATGTAATTATTTAATGGTAAATAACTAATCAAATACTATTCTAATAATAACATAACTTTAAATAATACTACTCTATAGAGTAATTAATTGAAGAGATATTCTTGAATTCCAACTTGAGTTTATACTGTTAACAGTTAAAGGCCCAGGATTACAACTATGTACTCAAAAAGGAATCTTTTAAATCTCTTTCATAGCTATGTCTGACTACTATAAAGTTATTAAGATTTCATTCTCAATAACATTAAGTTTTAAATATAACATGTAGTAACAAATGTTCTTAAGTATCCTTCCTCTAGTATCTTTTGTGTAAGATTTTTTGGTGATTTTTGACCCCACCAGAATCCTTAGGAGAAGAGTCTAGGAATTTTTAGTTTTAACAAGAGCTTAGGTGATTCTCATATTAGATATATTTGCAAAGTAATGGATGATAAATGTGGGAAAAGTGTGGTCTTGACGTTAAACAGATTGGTTTCAATTCTCAGATACTTTCCTGATTATAACCATAAACAAATTAACCTTTCTTGACTTCAGTTTTCTCATCTGCAAATGTGAAAATATCTACCATAGAGGCTAGGGGTGGAAGTCAGAAATAATTTAATGACCTGGACCCATAATGGGCATTCAACATATTATTATTTATCTCATATTTTAGTGTTTATCCCTGCATGCACATTATTTGGTTAATCTTTAGAAATCAATCTAAAATGTGATATGCACCTTTTAGCTTTAAGACAAGATCCTGAGCATGAATCAGAATTATCTTACTGACTAGGTGAATCATTTAATCAAAAGCAGATATTACCAGGTTGGTACATAGTGATGCCTTAGATAGAGGCCTTTGATATGTTGGGGTTTGAGAACCTTCTCTGAAATGTACTTCTTTTTGGGCTGTTCCTTTCTGTTTACCTTTTTCTCTCATTGTAGTTGATCAGCTATACTTGGAAATGAAACAACCAACCTAATTAGAACTATGTATAAAGTAAGAGAAGTTCATTCTGTGTTGAATGGAGATGCTTGAATTTTAGTACTTGGGTCTTATGATATTTTTATTTGCTCAACGTCCTTTTTGCTTAATCTTTGACTATCAACTGTCTTGTTGAAGTTTACTGATAAGTAAATTAACAAGTATTTATTAAATGCTCATTTTATACCAGGTATTATGGAAGTCTCTGAGTGTAGAGTTGTGAATGAAACACACATAGTTCTTGCCTTTGTAGAGTTTACAACTAATAGACAAATTATATCTGAGAAAATTTTGGCAAAGGAGACTGATAGGGTGCTGTGATTAAAAGTAATGTGATTAGGGATAACCTCTGTGAGGAAGGTAATATTTAGGAAGGATGAAGAGCCCTGTGAAGAGCACCCCAGATCTGGAGAGTAGACTCTTGCCAAGATTTGGCCTGCCTGAGGAACTGAAAGGATGCTTCTGTGTTATGGCTAGGATGTAGTGAATAAAGGGGATAGTGCCTTGAAATGAGGTTGGGGGGCTCAGTAGGGGCCAGAAAGGATTGTAAAGGGATTAGAATGAAATTGAGGAGGTGACCAAAGCAGTCTAGGTAAGGACCTCATAGTGGCCTGAGGCAGGGTCTTGGTCTTTAGATAAAAGGGTTATTACAGTCTGGTTATAAACCATCAAATTTCACAACTTTTCCTATGAGGTATGGAACAACATAGCAATGGCCACTTTTGCTATCCCCAGTTGTTGTGTTTGTATGGTTTTTTGTTTTGGCTTTGTGGAGGGTGAGGTCAGATAACTGTGATTGCCCTTACTGTTGACTAGGGACCATCTTGATGACA
This sequence comes from Eulemur rufifrons, assembly GCF_041146395.1. Lineage (NCBI taxonomy): Eukaryota > Metazoa > Chordata > Mammalia > Primates > Lemuridae > Eulemur > Eulemur rufifrons. The sequence goes on from NC_091006.1 coordinate 32,163,329, forward strand.
TACCTGCACTTTCTGTTTTGCTATTAGAGGGCAGCTAGTTGGCCAAGACAGCAACATGTGCCAGAAGTGGAGAGGGGCCTTCTAAAACAAGATCATAGACTTTGAAGTGAAGACCTTCAGAAAGTGATACCCTGCAGCTACAATATATGTGGTGTTTGACAACCTCCTTAGATGGTTCATTAGATTTGAGGAAAATCTAATGTGCTTTTATTGTACTTTTTATATGTTACATTTAAAACTGAATTGGATCCATGAGGGCCAAAATGTTCTCACAAGGCCCCTGAAATATAAGTTTTTTTCCTTAAGCTTTTTTTCTGATCTGCCATCTAGTAAATGAAGTTTACTTTTGGTAGAGTTGGTTGGACTTTGGGATAACCTACCTTTGTTTTTTTGATTGATAACAAGTGAATATACTATATCTATCTATCTATCTCAGAGCTTCCTGCAAGAGCTCCTTGTTTTATTCTCTTTGATCTTGCATTGCAGTTACAATGGAATCCTTGGTTAGTTCAGTAGAGGAGTTCCTGTGTACCCAGCCTTCTTTCTCTGCCTTTTCTAAACCATTAAATTATACATGTTACTTCAAAATGATATTTGTTGGTAGTCTATGTTATAAACCAATTCAACCATATATTTTTCTTAAATGAACAGTATTTAGCATCATTGTTTTGCTCATAAGCTTTATATAAATGTGAAGAATATTCTATTAATAAAATATGAATAAATTAGATATATACAAATCATTTTTCTCCTTAGACTGGTACAGATAATTTAAAGTAGTTGAGTTAGATCAGTTGAATCCCTGTATCATTAGAAGTTAATACAGCTAGACGCAGTGGTGTGTATCTATAGTCCCAGCTACTTGGGAGGCTGAGGTGGCAGGATCGCTTGGAGCCCAGGAGTTTGAGGCTGTGGTGCGTTATGACCGTGCCACCTGCAGTCCAGCCTGGGTGACAGAGTGAGACCCTATCTCTAAAAAATAAAAATAAATAAATAAATTTTAGTTACTACCATGAATTTTAGTAAGTATACATTTATATAACTTTCACTGTTTAATAACACATGGAGTTGTTAAAAATTAAAAATTGGTAAAATGCTAATGCTAGACTATTATAAGACTGTGGGGACAAGAATCCCTATTCAACAAATGGTGCTGGGCGAATTGGTTAGCCACTTGTAGAAGACTGAAACAGGACCCACAGCTTTCACCTCTCACAAAAATCAAATCACGGTGGATAACAGACTTAAACCTTAGGCGTGATACAATCAGAATTCTAGAAGAAAATGTAGGAAAGACTCTTACAGACATTGGCCTAGGCAAAGAATTTATGAAGAAGACCCCCAAGGCAATCACAGCAGCAACAAAAATAAATGAATGGGACATGATTAAATTAAAAAGCTTCTGCACAGCCAAAGAAACAGTCCAGAGAATAAACAGACCACCTACAGAATGGGAAAAAATTTTTGCATACTACACATCAGATAAAGGACTGATAACAAGAATCTATTTAGAACTCAGGAAAATCAGCAAGAAAAAATCAAGCAACCCTATCAAAAAGTGGGCAAAGGACATGAATAGAAATTTTTCAAAAGAAGATATAAAAATGGCTAACAAACATATGAAAAAGTGTTCAACATCTCTAATCATCAGGGAAATGCAAATCAAAACCACAATGAGATATCACTTAACCCCAGTGAGAATGGCCTTTATCAAAAAAACCCAAAACAACACATGTTGGCGTGGGTGTGGAGAGACAGGAACACTAATACACTGCTGGTGGGACTGCAAACTAGTGCAACCTCTGTGGAAAGCATTATGGAGGTATCTTAAACAGATTCAAGTAGACCTGCCATTTGACCCAGCAATCCCATTACTGGGCATATACCCAAAGGAAAAAAGGTCATTCTGTAACAAAGGCACGTGTACCCAAATGTTTATAGCAGCACAATTCACAATAGCAAAGATGTGGAAACAACCCAAATGCCCATCAATACATGATTGGATTAGTAAACTGTGGTATATGTATACCATGGAATATTACTCAGCTATAAGGAATGATGAAGATACGACATCTCTATGGTTCTCCTGGAGAGAGTTGGAACCCATTATATTAAGTGAAGTATCCCAAGAATGGAAAAACAAGCATCACATGTACTCACCAGAAAATTGGTTTCCTTGATCATCACCTAAATACAAATCTGGAAACGACACCAATTGGACGTCAGACTGAGGTGGGGGGTGGGGGAGGGGATGGGGGTATGCCTACACAATGAGTGCATTGCGCACTGTTTGGGGAGTGGTAACACTTGAAGGTGCTGACTCGGGAAAGGGGGGGGTGGGGAAAAATATGAAACTATTGTTTTTAACTTGCACTGTTCACTTAATAATTTATCATGAATATTTCTCATATTATTTCATATCATTGTACAAGAAATAATGTATACACTATGAGGACATACCGTATCTAACAAGATATACTGTTAGACTCTTTGATTCTGTAAAATTAAATTGAAAAAAAAAAAAAGACTGTGTATAGGGATGAGGTTTATGATGGGGTGCATTTTTTAAACAATTAAGTCTTTGATTTCACTAGTTTCATGAATGAGATTATACTTTCACAGAGCTAGATGAACTCAAACATTGTTCAAAATGTGGTCACAGAGTTAAAATTTTTAGACTTATTCTGAGACATGTATATATGTCTCCACCTCCAGGGGTTCTGTATCTTCTGGGTAAACGAAGTACACTTTGAGTTCTATCCCTTCCTCTTTGAGCTACATTGATATTCAGACATATATTGAGGCAACCAGATAAACTTAAAGCATGATTTATATACATAAAATCTGTTAATTTCTTCCATGATTATGACTTAATCTCCAAAAATAGCTACAAATCTGATTCCATTGAGCTCAGAGTTCAGCATTAGGAAATAAGTACTATCTTCATTTGCCATCTGCGTAATCCATGTGTTCAGTTTGAGTCTGAAATTTCTAGTTCATATGTTCATGGGTCTTATCATATCTATAGGGAAATAAAAGTTTCTGAATCTGTAGAGTTACACAGGTTGAGTATCTCAGAATCCAAAATATCCCAAACTGAATTCATAATCTTCCTCTCAAATCAGTGTCAGCTGTAGCCTTCCTGTTCTCAGTTGATGGCAGATCCAGCATCCTAATTGTTTAGAGCAAAAATTTTTGCTTCATTCCTGATTTCCCTCTTTCTCTTTCACTGCATCCATTCTGTCAAGAAATCCATTGGCTCTAACTTTGAAATCTGACCACTTTTTGCCACCTCCACTACTGGTGTGAATTGCCAGTCTTCCTTCTGCATTACACTTAATACTAATTATCTCTGTTTCCACCTTTGCCTCTCCCCCTTTACAGTCTCTTGGTACATCTGCCATAATGATCCTTTTAAAACATAAATCAGATCGTGTCTGTTTTCTGTATCAAGCTTCCCAAAGGCTCCCCATCTTCTTCAGCATCCTTTTAATGGCCTGGAAGACCCTCCCTGATCAGACCCATTGTTACTTGTCTGATGATCTCATAGTTTCTGCTTACCATTGGCTTCAGCTTATTCTTGACTTCCAATTATTTATGGTTTCACTATATCTAGGCTTCAATTTAAGCCCTTTCTCTGTCTTTCAGCTCTTATTCATGTTACCAACTAGTGTCTTATATTCAAATACCTCAAGAGAGATCTGATTGAGTTAGTTAATGTTGTCTAAGTTGGGCAGGACTATTGGGCTCTGCTATCCCATATGCTGCTAGCCAGCCCAGGGATTAGCTGTTCTTAAAGCAGATGTCTGTTTGTGGTCTAATTAGCTAGGGTGTAGGGGGCTCCTAGTTAGGGATTCAAAGTAACAGGCTATCTCTCTAGTATGCATGGTTTTGAGCTGTGTCATAGCTTTTCAGATTATGTATTATAATTAATTGAATATAAGGATATTTCTATTTTAAAACTTTCATTGCTAAAAATAGCACTGCTACTCAGAAGTTATGAAAATAAACATTGAACAAATATTTTTGGCTAAGGGTAAAACAAGTTGAAATAGCCAGATTTTTGCAGTTCTGTATTTATAAGGCAATATTCACCATGAGTTCAAAACATATCTTAATTCAAAATGACAGCACAATAGTGAATTCTAAGAGATGTTAATATGGGGAGATACCAGGAACATAGAAGAGTTAAAAACTGAAGTAAAAAGGACTTGGGGTTATATGGTCTTGAGCCATGGAAAAGATTGAAATGCATTCAAGAAAACTATTGGTTAGTGAACCTAAACCTCTCTGTTTACTTATGATAAAATACCTAGTTAATACCAAATAAAAGATTCAAATAGAAAAAAATTATGATTGTATTGTATATTACAGAATGCTTTTAAAGTATTTACTTAGCAACAACTATACATTACTGAAGAAAAGTCCTATTTTAAGAAACAAATGAAACAAAATGTCTTTACTGTGCCTTCCCCAAAGTGATGCTGAAGAATACTGGATTATTCATAACGTATCTGTGCCACTGTAACTGTTTCCTTCTGATGAATGTTTAGAAGTAGAATTGCTGGGTCAAAGGGTAGAAAAAATTTTTAAGACTCCTTTTATGTACTATCTGATTGTGCTCTTGAAGATTCTATCAATTTATAAGATTTTTTTTTCTTTGCATTTGAGATCATGGTGTAAGTACAGTTTTGAATTTTCTTTTTTTACTTAGCAATATATAGTTTCCATGTTATTAATTTTTAATGGTTGTCTAATATTCTGTATTGAGGTATCATAATTTACTTAACCATTCCTATTCTGTTGTGAGTAAGTATTTTTGTGAATAAAATTTCAGTGAACTTATTTGGGCATAAATTTTTATTCATATTACAGGTTATTTTTTAGGTTACATTACATTTCTAAAAGAAAAATCACTGTGACAAAGGTATAAATATGTTTAATGCCAAATTGATTTCTAGAATGAGTGTAACAATTTATAGTTCCACTGATAGCACGTGATGTTTTTCATTTTAAGACTTTATTGCTAACATAAAATATTTTTAAAATATAATTTTATTTATTAGTCTTGATAGATTACTGAATTAAGATGCCACCCACCTTGAATCACATCTTTTTAAATTATTAGGTGCTACTTCCAGCTGTTTGGATTAGTAAAATGTTTGGTTATTAGAGTCTGAAGGGAATTCAGCTTCCTATCCAATGCAGGAATCTTTGCTATTCTTTCAAGCACATCAAATTATTATTTTATGGGATGAAATTTGGCCTTTGTACTTTGTCTTAGAATAAAATAAATTATTTTTACTGTATTTGAAAACTTTTGTATAAATTTGTAGGAGCATAATAGATAAAAGGAATAATTATAATTCTGTCAATTTAAACTAAAACTATCCCATTTTTATTCTAACAATCCCTGTGTCCTACCAAACTTTAAAAAAATTAAAAAGCCAGAACTAAGGTAGTATCAAAACTTAGCAGTTTGTATCAAACCAAAATCATTAAAGGTAGTATTTTGCAGTTATATTGACAAACATGTAATGTGGCTTTTCTTATCTAGTTAATAAAGTAAGACGGTCTTGCTAAAACTTTATCTGGTAGTATTGGTTTGGTTGGCCTAGATTTAAAAAAAAAAAAAAAAGGGCTTTGGCAGGGATGAAAGATGTAGCAAAGGAGGCATTTGCTGTGGCCTGTGCCAAGTAAGACATTCTGATGCTCAAGCTCTTTGCTAGGAGAATGCCATGTGAAAGAGGACTTCCTGAAAAGAGCTGTTTTCAACTGCTCTTTTGAGAGCAGTGTCATCAGTAAAGAAGTATGGGTAAAAGTGCCTGGATTGTGATAGTCTGGATAATGAATGGGAAGTAAGGTAAATATAGTGAATGTAAAGAACTCTTTCAGGACATTGGTTGAGGAAGGAAAAGGGATAGATACTATGATACATTGAGGGAGAAGGATTCTCAGGCTAGATAGGTGAAGGTTTGTAGGCTGTGTAAAAGGAGCCTAAACAGAGGGAGAAATGCAGTAGATTGCAGAGGAGTCTAGGAAGATGGAATCAAGAGCAAATGGTTAGCTTTGGGCAGCTTTCCCCATTGAGAAAGATGATAAAGATACTGGAGACATAAGTAAATCTTAAAATAGGGTGGAAAGATAAAGCAGTTTATAGTCAATGATATTTTTTTCTCTTGTTGGAGTTACTGACTATGGTTATCTGCAAAAAATGTGAGTGGTGAGGATAAAGTTTAGCACATAAAGAGAGGAGCAACAACTGCTGAGCACAGAAGGGAACCGATTGGGAATGAATAAAGATTGCTATGATAATATTTACTGAAGTAAGAAATAGTATATTAGTTATGTGATTTTTCTCCAGTATCTCTAGGAGATGTGAAGAAAGTGAAGAAAATAAACAGGTTAATTGAACCTAGGTTGACAAGGAACACTCTAGAGATGATAAAAGGGTGTGTGTTGGAGTATGGTCAAAATAATTGCCTAGGTAGTTCTGACAGATAAGGAAGTGGAGGGAGCTGCAGAGGGGTGGGAAGCAGTAAGTTATAACCAGAGGACCCCCCCCAAAATAAAAGTTTGGTAAAGATGGGAGAAATGAAATGATTGATGATAGTGGTAGGAGGAGAATTTTACAGTTCAAAATTTCAGAGATGATACAGTCGCAAGTGACGACAATATCCAGAGTATATCACAGTGAATGGACTGCTAAATTAGATGGAGGTGAATTTCCTCAGAATATATAAGGTCAGGAATGAGCTAGAGTTGAGGATTTCTAAGGAAAGAGTGGCATTGCAACAGGGTTTTGGTTAAAGTAAGGATATATACAGTTATGTGATGCTTAACCAAGGTTCTGAGAAATGCATCCTTAGGCGATTTCGTGGTTTTGTATACATCATAGAGTATACTTACACAAACCTATATGATATAGCCTACTACACACCTAGGCTATCTGATATGACCTTTGGCTCCTAGGCTACAAACCTGTACAACACGTGACTGTACTGAATACTGTAGACAGTGGTAAATATTTGTGTATCTGTACATATCTAAACGTTGAAAAGGTATAGTAAAAACAGAGTAGTATAATCTTATGGGATCATTGTCACCGTTGTTGACCAAAATGTCATTATATGGCACATAAATTTATTGTGTTTTTTTTTTTTTTTTTTTTAAAGAGAAGATATAAGGAGGTTTACTGGTAGTAGCTGATCTACAAATTAGGAGTTCCAAAGAAAGGTTTGGAAAGGGAAGGAGCTATCAGGAAAGGGAAAGTCTGAATTGGGTGAAGATAAGAATGCAGGGTAATGGATTTACAGGGTAATAGGTTTACTCTTTGAGTTATGGCTATGGATTATAGGAATGAGGAGCCAGGGAAATGGAAGTATGTGGGAAACAAGCCTATTTTATTTCAAGATTCTGCTTAGATTTAGGTATGAAGTTGGAGTTCCCTCTTCAAAGCTTTACCCAGTAGTACATGAACTTTCAAAATTATCTTAAATTATATAAAAGTAAAATTGGCCATCAATGTGATTTCTTTAAAAAAAAAAGCTATAAAAGTCTGCTTATTGTTGGATCTCCTGAAGTGTTATATAGAAGGTGGCACAATATTTGCCATTTGAATGAATTCTCTTTTCTCCAAGTACTAGTAGACTTCTAATAGGTAAGAACAAAATAGGTTCTTAAGTTTATTATGTCTTTTACCTTCTTGTCATATTTGCCCTTCTTTGAAAATAGTTTAAATCTTTTATCAGTTCTAAAGCCAAGGAATATTTTAACCATGATTCAAGAAAAGGTGTTTTAGGTAATAGGAATAGAAGTAGATATAGCAGATGTCTGCATTTTCTTTCATACCGTCTAATGCACTGACAATTAAGTAGATATTGAGTGAAACCTGAGACAGTTCTTGGTAGCACTTTGTCAATCTCCACTTTCTTTTTAATTTTTTTCTCTCCCTTTTTCCTTCCTTTCCCCACTCTTTCCCCTTCATCTTTACTTCTCATTGCTTGTGTATATGCCAAGATCACCTGCTAAAATTCACAACCATTGCTTATCTTCACCAATAACATTCAAAGCTAGAAAAAATTTCTAGCCCATCTATTAGAATAATATACTTTAAAGTTTTTAATATATAAGTGGTAGCTCAAATTAAGTGAACCATTTATTCTTTTGTTTATGTATTACTGGTTAATTAACATCCAGCCTCTTATAATACAAAAGTTTTGATTTAACTGCTATAATAATTACTTGCTACCTTTCGTAAATTTGCTTATTACAATGATTTTCTGTCTCAGACTTTATATGTCTCAAAATTGCTCTGTTTATGAATTTTCATTCTATTAATATTTACTTGACCTTTAAGTTAGATGGTCTAAATGTTTTACAGCAATGATATGTAATAACATTCTTATTTTTTTTTTTTTTTTAATAGATTTGGGCTGAGCAACAAATTTGAATCAGAATTCCCTTCTTCATTAACTGGAAAAGTGAGTGAATTATTTATATACTGTTTATATGCCTCAAAACTAAAGTTTTTTCTAGTAAATTAGAAAAAAAAGTATGCAACTGAGACATGTTTATTGACATTAATATTGCAATGTTATTATTTCTTAAAATTTTTCTTTAGGTAGCACCTGAAGAATTTAAAGCCAGCATCAACAGAGTTAATAGTTGTCTTAAGAAGAACCTTCCTGTTAACGTACGTTGGCTACTTTGTGGCTGCCTTTGTTGCTGCTGCACATTAGGTTGCAGTATGTGGCCAGTCATCTGCCTCAGTAAAAGAGTAAGTTGAATTATATATTTTAATTTAAATTTAGAAGTAGACGAGCAAGTCTTGCATTTATCTAACTTTTATTTTTTATGTTGAATAAATCATACTATCCTGAATACTATCCAAAAATAATCTGATCCAGTAGAGGAGTGATTAAGTAAAATTGTTGTATGTATATCCAACTGCTGTTTTATTAAATAGCCATCTAAAAATTGTATTTATAATTTTAGGAGCAGAAGATAGAATACAGCATGGTCTATATGTTGCAGTGATACTGATATAGTATAATGATCAAGGATGCTGGGTGCATCTCTACCACCTATCTCTGTGACCTTAGACATGTTTCTTAACCTCTTCAAACTCTTGTTGAAACAACTGTGAAATATTCGTCTACTACTTGAATAGGATTGTTGTAAGGGTAAAATGAAATAGTGCTTAGAAAGCTCTAAGCTGAATAGCTCAAAGGAAGTGGTTAATATGAATTGATTAATAGCATTATTACTGATAAGTAAGATAGTACCCATAGAAGAAATAAAGTAGTTTTCATGATTATTTCTAGTTGGTAAGATTATGGGGAATTCTGTTTTTCTTTCTTTTTTTTTTTTTTGTATTTTTTGTAAGGTAATGATTCTTTAATCAGAAAAGAAACTAAAGACTCAATTTTGACTGCTTGTAATAAAAAATTCCCAAGATGTTGGTATAGATGGCAAATTAGTATAGATTACATTATATTTCTGTTACAGTTTTTAAAAAGATGATATTCATATGTATAAAAATGATATACTGTTAAGTTGAATGAATGGTTTCATATGGTTACAATTCATTTTGTCACCAAATAATGGTAAGAAATATGGGAAAGCAAATTCTTGTGCCTTGATTTCTGTTATAAAATATAAGAGGTGTATTCCTACCAAAAATTTTTTAACTGGTACATTTTATTGATAGGAAGGAGATAATGCCTTTGTTATAGAATTACTTTTGTAATATTTACTCTGATGTGTATAATATTTTTTCTCAGAATATTTATTTTTCATAGTTCTCACCGGATCATCTTTAGACCATAGAAAATATTTTTCATCTCTGACGGTCTCTGGATCCACAGTTGAATTTGCTGCTCTCTTGTAGTTTAGATCCGCTCATTCCCTTCTACTATTTGAGTGTTTCATTGTATAAATAACTGCTATATCTCACTTGGTTTGTAATTGTTGTCATTACATAACCTAAGGAATCATAGAGTTTTATTGCTGTAAAAATCTTTGATATCTAGCTTTTTTGTTTGTGTTTGTTTTTAGAGCCTCTGTTTTTTTTTTGCTTTGTAATGAATAACACAAGATAGTGCAGTATGTGTACAGTGTATTTAGAAAACAAAGGTAAACGTCTTACACTTCTGCACACATACTTATCAACTTAAGGTCCTTTTTGAAATTCCCTCATTAAATTGCTTTTTATTTGGGACTTAAGATAGATTTTTTTTTTTAGGCTAGTTCCATCTGTAGTTTCAGAAAGTATATTTCATTTAGCACTGTAGTATTCAGTTTAAGATCTCTGTTTGTATATATATATATGACTAGGTGTAAAGTTTATTTGATATATTTAATATTGTATGGACTCTGTCTTTAGTGAACATAAGCAAATATGACTTGATTTTTTTTTAAAGCTGTTTATTTCCCTGTCTTGTGTAAACTATTATATAACCATAGAGAGAGTGACACTTCATACATGTATGAAGGGTATTAGAGGCCCTGGAGAAACAATTGATTTGTAAAATGGGGCAGAATAATTTAAAACAGGGATTTTTAACCTTTTTCTTGTCATAGATCCCTTTGGTAGTTTAGGGAAGCCTATGAACACTTTCTTAGAATAATGTTTTATATGTATTTCAAAACATTTAATATATATCAAATGTATAAAATAAAATAAGATTACAAATGAAACAAATTATATAAAATATAGTTATCAAAATACCATAAAATTTCAAATATATGATTTATTAATGCATATAAAATAAGATAACAGCAGATACATGGTAACATGATATGATAGGAAGAATCTGTGATTTCTATAAATGATAAAGGCACAGGTCCCATTTAGTCTATGGAATTTAGTTGCATACATGTATAACCTAAGGAAATATGATACATTTCAGTTAGAGGTGAAAAATGAAGATAAATTTTTGTTTCACCCACTTTCATGGATTCCCAGAATTCTTTCTAGGTATTACATGTTAAGAACTCTTGATTTAGAAGTACTAGTATAAGAAAAGGCTAAAACTCTGCTTGATTGCCAGCTTGTGAACCTCTCTTTTCTCCTCATTTGTGATGTGGAATCCTCTCATATGGTTACAATTGTCTCAGACTCTGAGACAAATCAGGACCAAAGATATACTTGATATGCAGCTCGGCATTTACACCTTCCTGACATTATTCACTGATTTGGATAACTAGATTTCTGCTTTGCTTTTGAAACCCATCCCCAGCTTAGTGCCCTCTTTTTATGACCAGATCTTGTTCCTGAGACCTTGTTTTTAATTATCCTATTATTTTTATTTTTTTAGAACTTCCAGATTGCCTCTCCCTTTTTTAAACTGCCTTATTTTTGAAAATTATTTTTAATATGCAATGAAACTCATTTTTTAGTGTACAGTTCTATGATTTTTAATAAATGCATAGAGCTGTATGTATAACCAGCACCTCAGATCAAGATATGTAACAGTTTTCTCAAGATATATAAATGTTTTTGTGTTGTCCCTTTGTAATCAAATCCTCTTCAACTCTTAAACCCTGGCAACCACTGATCTGTTGTCTATCCCTACAATTTTGTCTTTTCTAGAATATTAATGGAATTATACAGTATATGTAGCCTTTTGAGTCTGGCATCTTCCATTTAGCATAGTGCATTTGAGATTCATCAATTTCTCTCATGTATTAATAGTATATTCCTTTTTATTGCTAAGTAGTATTCTGTCGTATGAATGTATCACAGTTTATCCATTTACCAGTTGAAGGACGTTGGGTTGTTTCCAGTTTTGGTGATTTTAATAAAGCTTGCTGTAAACATTTATAAACATATTTTTGGGTGAACATATCTTTTCATTTAGAAGTGGGATTGCTGGGTTATATGATAAGCGTATGTTTAATTTTATAAGAAACTTCCAAACTGTTCTCTATTGTGGGTGAATCATTTTGTATTCCAACCAATAATGCAAGAGAGGTCCCAGGACTTGGTATTATCAGTTTAGAAATTTTAGTCATTCTAATAGATATGTAATAGCATTTTATTGTGGTTTTAATTTGCATTACCCTCATGACTAATGATATTGAGCACCTTTTCATGTGCTTACTTGCCATTTGCACATCTTTTTTGTTAAAAGTTTTGGTTGAAATATTTTGCCCATTTAAAAATTATTTCTTGTTGAGTTTTGAGGATTCTTTATATAATTCTAAGTCCCCTGTCAGATATGTGCAGATATATTTTTCCAGTCTGTAGTTTGTCTTTTCATTTTCTTGCCAATATCTAGTTGGCAGAGCAAAAGATTTTGCTTCTGATGAAATTCAGTTTATCACTTTTATAAAAAATGGATTGTGCTTTTAGTGTATCTAAGAATTTGCCTAAACCAAGGTCATGAAGATTTTCTCTTATGATCTCTTCTGCATTTTACTCTTAGGTCTATGATCTATTTTGAGTTAATTGTTGTATAGGTGTGAGGTATAGGTCACAGTTTTGTTTTTGTCTGTTTTTTACATATGACTTTCCAGGTTTTCCAACACCATTTGTTGAAGAAACTATCCTTTCTCCATTGAATTACTATTATACTGACATTTATTGTCAAAAATCAGTTGACAGTATTTGAGTGGGTCTGTTTCTAGACTCTTCTGTTGATCTACATGTCTATCTTGATGTTAATATCACAACATCTTGTTTACCATAGCTTTATAGTGAGTCTTGAAATCAGGTGAGGTGAGTCTTCCAAATTTGTTCTTCTTTTTCAAGATTGTTTTGGCTATTTTAATTTCTTTGCCTTTATATATATAAATAATTTTAGAATCAGCTTGTCAATATCTACAAAAATGCTGGGATTTTGGTTGGATTGCATTCAATTTATAGATCAATTTGGGAAGAGTTGACATTTTAACAATATTAAGTCTTCCAAACCATGAACATGACATACCTCTTCATTTATTTAGGTCTATGCTTTTTTAATTAGTATTTTGTACTTTCCTATATAGCATATAGATTCCGATCATATTTTGTTAGCTTTATACATAAGTGTTTCTTTGTGTTTGGTGTTATTAAATGATATTGTTTTTTAAATTTTGATTTTCAAGTGTTCATTGCTAGTACATAAAAATGCAGTTGATTTTTTGTACATTGTGTCCTTTGACCATGCCAAATACTTACTAAATTCCAGAACTTTTTTGTAGATACCATGGATTTTTCTACATAGATAACTATGTTATCTGAGAATAGTGACAGTTTTACTTCCAATCTGTGTACTTTTTGTTTCTTTTTCTCTTCTTTTTCACTGGGTAGGACTTCCAGTAAAATGTTGAATAGAAGTGGTAAGAGTGGATTCCTTGCTTTATTCTTGATTTTCTCTATTTTTCTGTTTTCACTTTCATTGATTTTTTTTTTATAAACTAGTAGTGGAAAAAGTAGAAAATATATGCAGTTTAATCAACCTAGTAAAAGCTAGCAAAGAAGAAAAAAAGTGGATAAACTATATATAAATAAACAGAATACAATGTCAGAAACTTTCATTGATTTTTATTATTTATATTATTTCTTTTTCTTGCTTTGGATTTAATTGACTCTTCTTTTTTAGTTTCTTAAAGTGAAAGTCATTGATTTGCCCTTTTATTCCTGGTATAAGCATTTAATGCTATTTCCCTCAAAAGCACTGCTTTGACTGCATCCTTTCTGCAAATTTTATATAGTATTGGATTTTGTTTGTTTGTTTTTTTGAGACAGGGTCTTGCTCTGTTGCCCACCCAGGCTAGAATGCAGTGGTGTCATCACGGCTCACTGCAACCTTGGACTCCTGGGCTCAAGTGATCCTTCCTAGTAGCTGGGATGATAGGTGCGCACCATCACGCCCAGCTGATGTTTCTATTTTTGTAGAGATGGGTCTCACTCTTGCTCAGGTTGGTCTTGAACTCCTGAGCTCAAGCAATCCTCCTGCCTCAGCCTTTCAGAGTGCTGTTTATACATCAACTACTTAACCTTTTTAGTTATCTTACCTCCTTTTTAAAAGCACTTTACTCTCTTGTATAAGATGTACAGAACTGTGTGGCTTTCTAAAAGTGCTTTCTATATGGATTTGTTATAAATATATTTCTGTTTCCTTTGTGCTTTTATTTATATTTAGTCCTATGTCAGGGAATCATTCACTTAGGAATAGGGAAGTGTAGCCTGCAACATGGGGTGGCTAAGACTTGCACTTTGGTGCTGAAAGCAACTGGTTTGTAATGTGACACATCAAACTGCTCCTTAAACCCTTCATTGTACTGTTGTTTTAAGAATTAGAGTAAGTGCATGTGGAATAGTTAATATAGTATTTTGCTTATAGAAGGTGCTTAGTTAAAGGCTGTTGCTATTATTATCATTTTGGTGTTATTAGTCTCAGTGACTGTCTTGTTAACTACTGCATCCCTGGTGCCTCTCACAGTGCCTGGCATCTATTAAATACTTGGTGTTCAATAAATATTTGTTGAATTAATGTATTCTTCAGGTCTTTAGCATTCTTGAGTTAGTAAGATCATAACACTTCAGAAGATACGGTCCTTACTAGTCAAAACAAGATTCCTTGGTAAATAGAAGTGTCTTGCCTTTTAGAGTAAGACATTTTTCTGTAGGAGCAGTGTGATAAAATGTAAAGCATGGTAAAAACCAGTGTTTGAAACTGGGTGACCTTGAGAGAGTCACCTAAAACCTCTTGGAGCCTGAGGGATTTTCCCTTTCTTCCCTTTCCTTTTCTTTTAATCCGAGAAAAGGCCTGGCTAACTCCCCTCTCAGGTACTTTTTCCAGCTTTAAAAATCTATAATTTTTGAAAATTGAGCTCTCTAGGACTCCAAGTTATCTCTATTTCCAAGCTTTAAAAAGAAATTCTCAGTGTTGACTTTTATTTCAAATCTAAAGAATTAACATTATAGTAAATATTTTCACATAGATTCCTTAGGTTTTTTTTTCCTTCTCTGCATTTTTTAAGATAATTACTATTTAGTTTTTGAAACTTCAGCTAAAAGGACCTGCATTTTTCTTTTTTTAAAGTGTTTTGTATGCATACAAATAAATAGTAATTCAGTTTTACTATGTTTCTTTTGCTTGAAGTTCTAGTTTACTTGAGTTTGCTTCTGAATATCCTTTGTCTCAACCTCAAGTTTAGTTACCCAGTAATTATGAGTTACTCCGGTGAAAGTGCAGTAGGGGTTGAGAATCTAAATGGGAGAAGTGAATAGTAGAGTTTTGTTTCGTTCTTTTTTTAATGAGAATGTGGCCTTTAAAGAAATTCAAGGGAAGGTGAACCTGGGGAAATCATAAGCAGAAAGCTAAAAATATTTGTATTTGAGAGGAATTTGGGTTATACTTACAATATTAAAAGTTACCAGAACTTTCAGAATTGATTTACTCAGTGTTTGGGATTTGAGCATTTGTAGTCAGTAGTAATTCTGAATCATAACATGAAAGGCATTGAACATCTAGATGAAGAATTAGATAAAGAAAAATATCTCTAACATATTGCAGATAATAAAACAAAACAAATTTGAAAGAATATTGAAATTTTAGTGAAGGTGGAATCCTGAAAAGTCCCTAGTGAACAGGGGATGATGAATGAGATAGAGTCTTATGACTACTATTATTAATGATTGAAGATGTAGAAAATCAATGCTAATTTTTTTAGAATGTTATCCAATTTGCTTTGTTTTGTTAAATATAAGGGCTTTCATATTGTAAATAATGATCTTAATCTTCCTTACCCTTTTTTTCTTCACTTTCATATGCTCTTATTATAGACGTTTTTCAGGAACATGATGTTTGTTGTGGGAGAAATGTTTATACTGCTTTAATATATAGTGATAGACTTGTAATACAAAATACCATTTACAGAAATTTCTATCAGGTAAATCTAGAGAAACAAACGTGAATTTTATGTTTTTGTATTTAAATCAGAAACAGTTTTTATATTTAAGAAAACCTTTCATATCATATATTAGATGACTTTTAGACCTACTTAAATGTAATTTAGGATAGTAACACTTGGTTTATAATACCAGTTACTTCACATTGCTAAATTCCTGATATTTACATAACTTAAAATATTTTGCTGTAAAATGTAAAATCTGTATTGATATGCAATGAAATAATAGACTACAAGGAACAAATGAAGAGAAAGATAGTAATTACTGTGTACCTGCTATTAGCAAGGCTTATATTCTCTTTTAATTCAATCTTCACAATAATCCTATTTAGTAAATATCATGGTAACATCTCGTAATTATTGAGTGCTTAATATGTAGCAGGGATTGAAGTAATCAATTTACTTGTACTGTGTACTTCCCCAAATTCCAATAGTAGATATTTAAATTATTCCTATTTTAAGGATGAGGAAACTGTGACTTTGAAGTCAAGTAATGTGTTTGAGGTCTCCCAGTTTACAAAACTAAGCCATGACTAGAATCCCAACCTCACAGCTTCAAATCTCATGCTTTTCCCAGCATTCTGTAGAGATACAGAATCAAGCTATTTTTTGTTATCATAATTTGATTTTATACCTAGCAGGAGGGGAATTCTAGAGCTTTGGAAGGAACTTAAAAGATTTCACAAGTTAGGAAATTCAGGGCCACAAGAGGTTATAATTTACCTAAATTTATCCAGTTTATTGATAAATGATAACAATATCCGAGCATTGTTATATCCACTTTTGCAATGCTTTCTTTAGTTTTTAAGCAGATTTATCTTTATACTTTTTCTGTCTAATATTTGAATAAATTAAATTTGTATTTCTTGAAGATACAAACTCACAGTAAAGAGGCTATAAAGCAGGTAAAGTGGGTGCAGGAGGAAAGTACATTTTAATTAGATTTTATACGGTGTTATAGTTGGACAACTAGGAGTTGATGTGTTGCTGTTGCTTCTGTTCTACTTTTATAAAAACAAATGAAAATCAACATACCTGTCTTCAAAAAATTAGGTTCCCACTCCCTAGCTAATAAGTGTACGTGATTTCTGATAGTTATTTTTTTCTAATATTATATCCTTCCTTGAAACTTGTATATTTATACTTAGAGAGATTTAGAATGTCACATAATGAGTTGATGCAATGTAGGCAGGACAGGAATTCTGACTAAAAGAAAAATTGGGTTTTCTGAATCTAACCCTAGGTGTTCAGTTTGTTGTTTCTTGCCTCTTTTTAACTCTCTCTCCTATTATAAAATGTAGGGTAAAGAAATAGGTTCAATTTTTTTGAAATCTTCAGTTGCTTTGCAAAAGGGATATCCTATAAAAGATTTTTCGTAACTGAAGGAACACATTTACTGCTCCTTCATTTTAAAGAATGCTTTGGTTTTGAAACTTAGAAAACAGATTCCTATATAAATTACCACCATTGGTGTGAATATTGCTGCTAATTTGTTTTTAATTAGAATGAAAACATATTACTAAATTTTCATCATAAGAATCCTTAAAATGTGTAGGGTTTTTTGTTTTTTTTTTTTTTGAAACAGGGGCTCTTTCTGTCTCTCAAGCTAGAGTGTAGTGGCGTCATTGTAGATCACTACAACCTCAAACCTCTTGGGGTCAAGCAATCCTTCTGCCTCAGTCTTCTGCGTAGCTGGGACTACAGGCGAATACCACCAAGCTCAGCTAATTTTTAAAATTTTTTTGTAGAAATGGAGTCTCGCTATGTTGCTCAGGCTGGTCTCAAACTCCTGGCCTCAAGTGATCCTCCCATCCTGGCCTCCCAAAGTGCTAGGAGTATAGGCCTGAGCTACCACACTTGGCACAGAACATAGTATTGTTGGTGTGGTGGTTTGTAGAAAGATTTTTATATCATCTTCCTTGACCTGAGTTTTTAATACCAGATATTATGTCTTTCAATTCTAGGTTGTCCATGTGATGGTTTTATAGATTCCAGTTCTCTTTTGAACTCTGTCTTTTCATCTACCTTTCTGCTCTGTCTTGAACATGTTAATCCTAGTTGGTTATTCAAGGCTTGCTGGCCTGGTTAGGGCTTAGAGGCCTTAGATAACTTGAGTGTCATAGAAATGTTATTCATCTCAAGATAATACCCATAAAATATCTGTAAAAAAGTTCTTATTTACAAAAATTCTTTTTTACAAAATCACAAATGGCCTTAAAATTAAGGACAAATGTATATAAAATATAATTGAAATGAAAACATTAAAAGATTTTAAAGAAGAGAGAAAGGTAGATTCAGTTATACAGCTGCATTAGACAAGAGCAAGGCATAAAAGTAAAGAGAAGTAGACAGATTCAGAAGTATTTAAAAGGCAAATAAAAACTATCAGAATTTGGTGTACTGGGATATAAAAAAGGTGGGGAACAGAGGAAGTGTATAAAAAATTGTTACTCTCAGTTTCTTGGCCATGTATAGTAAGGCCATTCCCTTACTCATCTCAAGATCATATCTGTAAAATATTTATAAAATATCTGTAAAAAGTTCTTCTTTACAAAAATTCTTTACAATTTTATGCTATGTAATAGGATGGAAAGAACTAGAGGTCAAAGGCCTGGTTTCAAATCCTAGCCCCACCACTTCCTAGTGTAGCTTTAAATTTCTTGACCTCTGTTAGCCTTCATTTTCATATGCAAAATGGAAGTAATACAAGCTGCCTTTTAGGCTTGTTGTGCAGACTTATGCAGGTAACAAAAGGAAGACAGGTTGCATGGGGTCAGACCCACAGTGAGAATCAACAAATGCTGGTTCCTCATCCCTCCTCGTTTCTTCAG
The DNA here is from genome assembly GCF_041146395.1 of Eulemur rufifrons. Taxonomy (NCBI): domain Eukaryota; kingdom Metazoa; phylum Chordata; class Mammalia; order Primates; family Lemuridae; genus Eulemur; species Eulemur rufifrons. The sequence goes on from NC_091006.1 coordinate 32,182,063, forward strand.
TTATCTATTATAATCAACCAGCAGGTGATTTTTTTTTTTTTTTACCGCCTTTTTATCTGTTGGCCCTGAGCACTGATTCTTCTTTTTGTAATTATGTAGTTATAAACCCCCCCAATAGTAGTACCTTTTATTTTAGTGAAATTCATTTGTCTGATGAACAGTTTTTCTAATTTTCTGCTGTCAATTGAAACTCAGTTTTAGTTTTTAGAAATGTTATTAGCATTTTCTCAAATATTATCCAAGGTTAGTATGTAATAACACCCTTTAAATTGTATGCAACATTTCATATATTTGAACATATCTTTCTTTTTTCCTGGAGGGAGAGAATCCATAGCTTTCATTATTCATAGTCAGTGTAACCTAAACAAGTTAACAACCACTCACTAGCCTAGGTCATAAACTCTTGAAATTCTATTTAAGATTAGCGCTTACAAGTCACTGCTCAGTATAAGTTAAGGTGATAATTTTTGATACACAAAATGTTAGCAGTTGTTTAGCTTATCTCTGTCTAAAAATATTATTTGTAACAATTAGTACATGATACTTCAGTGGATGTTTTAGTATATTATTTAAAAGTTAATGTTCACATAAAAGTTTTAAAAGGAGCATTAACATATAGAAAGGGAATTTGTTTAAAAATCCTTTTGAGGAATCATATTCTCGTTTGTCTTTTTGGTAAATCCAGGTTTTTCATGTATGTGTCATAATGAGATATGGCCATTTAATTTTCTGCACATCACTGGAATATAATATTTAATATTAATCCAGAGCAAACAAATAAAGTGTTTTCCTTTTAAGTTTTTCCTATGGTAAAATAACTTATTTAAAATTATCTATGGTTTTCTTCTAATAACATAACTAAAAACATTGTTTCATTTATTTTAATAATTTGAATTTGCACAAATGCTTAAAGATATGTATTATTCTTATTTGAAAAATACTTAAAATAAAATTATGAATACATCCAAAGCATTATTCTATTTAAAGCTTAATGCCTTATAAATTTAGGAGTTTAAAATTAAAAATTTGTTTTACATAAGAAATTGAACGTTTGAAATTTTACTTTGACATTCTGTGATATTAGTAAATCCAATTCAAATTTTAATTGTAGGCTTAAATAAGTGAACTTTTATAAATAGTTATTAGTGAGATATTCTACTTATACATTTTGTTAACATAGCCCAGCATCTTTGTATTCTAAAGACTGATAATACTGTTCTTTAGGAAAAATTCAGAGAAATTTTGTTATAGTTTCCGCATTTAATGTTTTTTCTTTGGCTATACGTACTCTAAAAGTCATCAGATTTCCATTGGTTTTATTAGTAACATCTAGAAAACCACTTTTTTGACAAACTACTTTTTCAAACAATTGATTGTGAATAAATGAGTCATTGGTAATGAGTATACTATTAAGTAATAGTGGTAGTAACAAAGTGGGAGAGTAATACATTCAAGATTTTCTAAATGGTTCCTTGCTGCTCTAAAAGACTTAATTCTGTCTAATGACACATAATTTGTTTATAGGCAATAATTTCTTCCTTAAAAAGTTACGGTATTTAAGAAAATTTACAAAAATAAGTCAAATTTGAATTTTCAGAAAATCCTAATTTTATATTATAGTAAAAGAAATAGAAGCCAAAATTTCTATGGTTATGCTACTGCTACTTGTGTTCAACTTGTCTATTTTTTATTTGGTAATTGAAATGATATTTTTTGAATCTCTTATTAATTTTTACTTTAACACAGCTGAATGGCTGTGTTAGAACTACTTCACCAAACTAATATAACTACCGGGGTGTTGAAATGAAGAAATGTGGGGATTTTTTGTTTTTGTTTTTTTAAAAAGTCATTTAAAGTGAGCTCTGAGAGGGCCATGGGCGGGAGTCCAGATGCTTGGAGCTGTCTATTTCCACACCAGGTTAGTGACATGACATCATTCTCACAAAAAAGTTGTTTTTCTTGCATGGTGTGAGTTGGTGGTCTTGGTCCTTTTAATTAAAGATAAGAATCCATGATAAAATTAGATTTCTTGTTGATCATCTTAAACAGGAGAACTGAGGATTCGTTGGTAAAGAACCACTAACCTGTCCTCTCACCCCCAGGGTGTGAGCAGTGAAAAGGATTAAGACCCACTGTAGGGAAACTTGTACTGAAGCAGGCACTGCCCTTTCCCCTGTTCTTTCAGCTAAATAGGAGATTTTTAGTTCCCATGACTATCAATCTGGTGCTTTTCACAAGCACTAAATTCTTCTAAGAAAATTAAGATGACTTACTTTTAGAAACTGACTTAGAATACTGAAAGATGATTTTTTGTTGGTGCTGTGTTTCATGTTGACAGATCCTATACATACCATGTTTTTCTAATGCGTATTAATTTGCTTTAAGTTATTTTGAATTTGGAGGTCAATATAAATATTTAAAAATCAAGAACAGGTTTTTATATGATTAGGTTTGCTTGTCCAGTTAGTAAGTATAGAGTTCGGCAGTACTGAACCTTTTATTTCATCAGTAATAGCTACCTGACAGCCTTGTGGACATAAACTCTTATTTCTTGATGACTGCAGGTATAAGATACCTTATTTTCATGTTTAAAAGCTTTTGAAGAGCTTTTGTAAATGCTGGAGTGTCATATATTTTTTCAGTATCTGTCAAATTAGTATTATATCTAATCTTGAAAATATATTTTGATTTTGTAACTAAAAATAATTGCAGAGTATTAAACTTTCTTACTAGTTAAAGCTTTTTTCCCCATTTAATTTGAGCTTTTGTTGTTACTAACAAATAATTTGTGGCACAGTTTCTTTTCTTTCCTTTTTTTTTTTTTTTTTTAAGTGACTGCTAGAATCTATATACTTGTCACCTTACTGTGCTAGAAATGTTCCACTCAAATCAAGGGTTCCTTTCTGGTTTTGTATGTTCTCACCTGCTCCTCACTGTAAATCATTGAGATGTCAAGTGCAATGATTAATTAAGCTGCACGTGCAAGTGCTTTTTTTTTTCACCTGTCAAGCAGGAAAGAAGTCTTATAGCAAGATTAGATGGTGGTAATTCACAGCTTTTACTTCAGACTGCTAAGTGTGTAGAAATATTTTATATTTAGATGCTTATTGAGAATATGGCATACCAGGATTTGTTTGGTTTAGAATTCTTAAATATTGTAAGATACAATTATTATACCAAACCCTATCATTAAACTCCTAATTAGAGGCAAAGAATAAATTCAGAAATTGCTACATAAATATTTTGGAATTTAAGGTTCATATTTTGTGATTATCTTTTAGTCAAATACTAGTAGTTGATTTAAGTTATTTAAAGTAAATAGTTTAAAGTTTTTAAGTTGATTGTGTATATATATGCGTGTGTGTGTGTGTGTGTGTGTGTATGTGTATCATAATGAAATCTATTCTTATAACATTGGTTTAAATTTCTGATGAGATGATAGTGGCATCTACATTATTTTCTTTGAGTAATATTTGTAGAAAGTAGTGTTGAGCTTTTGGGTACTATTTTTATACATTAATATAAAACAACAGACTTGGAAAGCTTGTTCCCCACCCCCCAGTTCTTTCATCGTCCCCCCTCCTTTAAACCATCAGTAAAAGTAAAACCTCAAATTGTATAGTAATCTTAATCTATTATTAAAAGGTCCTAGAAAGGAAGATTACAAGGTAGATTCAGGTTTTGAATCGGTTTTGCCATTGGTTTAGCAGCGGGTGGGCAGGCAGATGCCTGCTCAGAGTAGAACCTATTGCCATTTTTCACCATTGATAGAGTAGCCTTTCAGAGTCAATGAGCTCTGTCAATGTGAGCTTGTCAAGGCTACAACTTCATAGACCTGAGAGGCGGTTTGAGAGGTCAGCCCTTTTCAGGTTCGCTGTGATGCAAATGAACTTTAATGCTTAAACAACTATTGGAATTTTTATGTCTGCTCCTTGTTCTTTTTTCTTCACAAAGTCATTGACGAGACATTCAGTGCTTTTTAAATTGGAAGTTGCATTGTGCTAAAGACCTAGTACAGATTTACGGAGGGCTGAAAGCAGTTAGATCATGTTCTTTTCATGGTGCGATTAGAATCAAATCGATTTCCCTACAGCCTTCAGCATTCAGATGGCAATTTTAACAAAGCTTGGGGGCTAGACAAGGGACAAAACGACTGAACTGAATGTTAATTACACTCTGCAGCCTTATTTTCTTTTGATTTGGGGCTGACTGGCAACTAAATTAACAAAAAGTGTGACCATAACTGCTGCCCTATTTTCATTTAAAAGGAGAGCTGCCTCTAAAAGGCTATCTTTACAAAGAAACAAGTGAGGTCTGCTGATCATTGTTAACAAGGGCACTTTTTTCTTTAAAATTCTTGCCAAAAAGACTGTTCAAAAAAAGTAATGTAATAAATTAGTCATTGGTGTATTATTGTCCAGAGAAATAGTTGATTTTCTGATTTTTATGACGTAGCTTAGAAAATGTAAGACAATAGTGGTAATCCATTGGTGTTATGAATTCTATCTGGCACTTATGTAACTGCTGTGTGTTTTTAGCATGTTCAACATGCTAAAAGGTAACTAGCTTACAATAGATACTGTAAATAAATGTTAACATTTTATTAGATAACATTAAACTATGCAAAACCAGCTTGATCCTAACAATTTTTCACCTAGTTTATGCACATTTTCATATTTGATTATTAATACTTATAGTTATGCCACATTAATAGCAGTAGTTGCTTTTTTCCTTTCCTCTCAAGAAAGGTGCAGCTGCACCAAGTTGCAGTTGATCCTTGTGGCAACACTGTCATTTTTGCACCTGCAGCTGTGTCATCTCATCCTAACACCTGGCACCATGAATTATCCTCTCCTTTATTCATACTCCCAAGCAAGAAACCTTTCATGCTGCATAGCATATCTTGCACCAGTCAAGTGGGGTAAATTTCTCAGTTGATTCCTGAAACAATAGTATTAAGAGTTTGATTTTACTGTCAGATGGTACTTTTATGTTGGTTTAAATAAAGTTTTGGCTCTGTTTGGAAAACCTATGTGTGGAATAATCAATAAGCTGGCTTTTAAATGTGGCCATTATTTGTAAGTATGATGTGAAAATTAGTTTGATTTTTTTTTTTAACTCATTAGTATTTTTTTTCTTTTATTAACTTTCAGTTATTTGGTTTTGAATTAACCTAAAGGCCATTTGCATTTTGTTAACTAATATTTAAGTTACTCTTGTTTTAAAATATGTATTAAGGAACTTTCATTACTATTTAAGTATTACAAAGATATTTTTGAGTGGAGATTTAAAGTAGTAGATTTTTGAAGTAGAGATTTAAATTTGTATCATGTGGTAGATGACATTAGATTTTCAGAGTTTGATAGTTATATGTCAGATGCTAGTAAAAAAAAAAGATACATGTGCTAAAAAACTAAGCCATATCTTTATTAAAAAAGAGTACTGTTTCTGTTCAGGTTACTGTTTAGTGCTTAGAACATTGATAATGATACAGACTGTCCTATACTCAGTCACTGTCTTATACCTCTCCTCTTTTCACACAAAAAGCAGCTGCAAAACAAAGTTTTTCTAAAACCAGTCAAGAGTAAACTTTTTTCTCATTTGTCTTCCAGACACGAAGATCGATTGAGAAGTTATTAGAATGGGAAAACAATAGGTTATACCACAAGGTGAGTACCACAGGGAGCAGCTTCGTACTGTTGGGGTCTGAATTGCACAGTATGGAAACAGATGCTTTTGTTGAACTAAAAATATGAAAGGTGGACAAATGGGTTAGTCTGTGTGCTGCAATAAAATAGAGCTCATTTTTCTTCTTTTACTCTCCTACTTGTCTAGCTGTGCTTGCACTGGAGACTGAGCAAAAGGAAATGTGAAACGAATAACATGATGGAATATGTAAGTTAAAGGGCTGTTTTGTGAGTTTCTCTATTAAATGATCATTTATTTTGCTTCTGATCTTATTCTTTCCATGATTATTAATCAGCAAAGGTGTCAGGAGCTTAATCTCCTGAGTGCAAGGATTTTCTACGGTTCACAGATGCATGGTTTCATGTGCAAGACTGATTTATAAAGTTATGAATGACTTGAAAACAAGGCTTCACTGTGTTCTGAAAAATAATAAATTAATTGCCAAGATAAAATAGCCTGAACATGTGTTGATGGAGTGTGAAATTTTAGATGCTGTATGAAGAATAACCACAACTTTGGTTACGCAGCAAGTTAGATATGGCTTTTTTATATAATGCTAATCAAGTTTCCAAGTATGGAAGAAAACCTTTCAGCCAAGCCATTGGAGCTTAAGAAACCTTTAGCCTTTATAGATTTTAACTGCCCATACCTCAGTGGCCTTTAAAGAATCTTTTAAAGTGTTATTAGAATATCGCTTTGTAAAAATTATCTTAAAAGTAAACTGGAGATGAGATATTCATCATCCTATGTTTATTCATTAAAAGATATCTAATTTGGCATGTATATACAAGGAATTTTAGAATGTATTCAGTGTGGGATTTAATTTACTGGCTCCCTGATTTACTTTAACAATTTTTCTCCTTTTGAAAAGTTCAGAATACTATAGAAAATTATGAACTTTTATTTATTCTCCCTTGAGCTTGGTTGTTTTATTTTAAATATGGAAAGGTTATTACATTAAAAGAAAAAGATCTAAGGAAGAGTTAATTGTTAAAGATTAAATTCAGAGCCTTTTTGAAGTACCTGGTATAACTTTTGTCTATTCTTTGAAACAATATAGCCATCATGGATTGTGTGTATGCGTGCATATAAAAGATTGATTAAAGCAGTGTTTAAATAGTTGGAAATTATCATAAAATCATTTTTCTCTGTTAGCATTTTCCTGTTCTTTGATTATCATACAGTCAAATCCCATTTCTAGCCTTGAACATAAAAGATATTTTTAAAATGTCTTTTTTTCTTAGACTAGCTCTATTTAATGAACTGAATAATGTAGATTTTATCTTTCTCTATTATATCAAACATGTTAATTTATGATGATGAGAAAGACACTTGATACTTCTTTGTAATCATAAAAAAAGCACATTCAAGTAACTTGTGAGGTTAACCTATGAAAATGCTCGTTTGTATTCTCATAGATAGTAAGAGAGTTTATACATTTTGGCGAAAGGGATGGATATTTTGGAGAGTTAAAGGATTTTGTGAAAAAATATTTGCTACATTTATAAAACATTAATCTTAAAATTGAGGCATTAATTTTCTGTGTGCATTTCTAGATTTACTTTGAAGAAGAAAACATAAAAGTTATTCCCAATGCTGTGATTTCCAGATAAAGCTATATGAATATCATTCATGTCTAAATTATACTTCTTATATTCATTTTTATTTTATGGCATTCTCTTGTTAACTAAAATAATTCAGTAACCGTCTTAAAACATTCTGAACTATCTGCTTTGTTTGTAAAATAGTTTCCTTGAATTTTTAGATAATTAAGCATTTCTACTAAAGCCATTATATTATTTTTCACACCATCATAGAAGAAATCTAGAAGAGTAGTAAAAACAAAAAATATTTTTGAATTGCTGGGAAAAAGCTGGGCATGGTGGCACAGGCCTGTAGTCCCAGCTACTTGCAAGACTACGACGGTAGGATTGCTTGAGCCTGGGAGTTCAAGGACAGTGAGATCCTATCTTTTAAAAAAAAGATTTTGCTGGGGAAAAAATGTTTTTCTAGATTTTCTCAGAGTATATATATTTGTGATTATTGAAAATGGGAATAAGGCCGGGCGCGGTGGCTCACGCCTGTAATCCTAGCACTCTGGGAGGCCGAGGCGGGTGGATCGCTCAAGGTCAGGAGTTCGAGACCAGCCTGAGCGAGACCCCGTCTCTACTAAAAATAGAAAGACATTATATGGTCAACTAAAAATCTATATAGAAAAAATTAGCCGGGCATGGTGGCGCATGCCTGTAGTCCCAGCTACTCGGGAGGCTGAGGCAGTAGGATCGCTTAAGCCGAGGAGTCTGAGGTTGCTGTGAGCTTAGCTGACGCCACGGCACTCACTCTAGCCTGGGCAATAAAGTGAGACTCTGTCTCAAAAAAAAAAAAAAAAAAAAAAAGAAAATGGGAATAACATAGCTTCAGAAACTCCCTGAGAAATAATTCTAAAAAGTTAAACTAGCAAATCTAGTAAGAAGAGAGTGCTTTTTTATTTAATGAATTTGGGCCTTTTTACCACATGTCCCTCTTTGCCCTCAACTTTTCTGTAACTTATAGAAATTCTATTTGTTAAAGGAAAATAATTCTCCTTGATTATAATGTGAATATTGGAGATAATCAGAAAAAATACCAATTTGATGCTAATTTTTCTCTGTTCAGATGTGGTAGAGACCTATGATTTAGGAAAAATGAGACAAGTGGCCACTTTCTGTGTGTGGCTTCTGAAGGAAAAAAGTTTGTAGGATATGTTCTTTACAAACTAACTCAACTATAGTCAAAGGTAGTCCTTATGTTACGTAATGTACACTGCAAAATGTGATGCCCATACCCGAGGACTGAAATTGTAAACACCACTTGATGAGGACAAGTTTAAAATACAGAAGTATTTATTGAATGCTAACTCTTAGGTAGTTTAAATATTGAATTTTAGAGCTGCAAAGAATCTTGTCTTCTAGTCTAATCCCTTTATTTTATAGATGAGGAACCTGAGAAGTAGGAAAATCTAGCTCAAATGAAGATGTTATAGGGGACAAAGTATTTTAACAGGGAGCTAGTGAATATTTCATAGGCAAACAGCAGGTCAGGAGAGTGGCAAATGTGGCACCTAAGGCTTAGCGTGTAATAACTACAATAGGATGGGAATGTATTTGAGCCACATATAGAAGTACCTTCTTTACTGAGGCAGATCAAAAGCCAGGAGAACTAGACAGTGAAAACGAAGATTCCTGGCCTAGACAGCTAGCTAACTTGTAGAACTAACTAAACCTGGAGGTCATGTAAAGAAGCAGTTCCTGAAAAAGAAAGGAGGAGTTCACAAGACTTGGAAACTGTTCAAATCAAATAATTTTTTAGTAAGCATCTATTCCATATAGAATTGGAGCATGGGAAAGAGTTGATTGTAATTTAAGGCAGTTTAAGTTTGGAATAAAAATTAACTCTGGTCAACTTGTGTATTTCTATGTTACTATGTTTTGTTTTTGTTGGTTTTCCTTTAGTTTTCTATTAAAAGGTCTTTGGGAACAAATTTTAACCTTTAATTTTGCTAACCTAAGAAAAAAAAAGTTTAAAAAAAATTAAGAGATAAAGGACCAATCTTTATCTAGAGATTACATATCCTGGTACTGTAAAATGAAAGCAACCCTAGAACTTAGAGAAGACCCATGGAATTGGGTTTATAAAAGGGAGGAAGCCTGAAGAAAAAATATTGGGTCAGCTACAGTCATGTAGTGCAATTAGAAAGGGCAAGGCTTTGGAGTTAAGACGATCTTTTTTTTTTGAAGATATATAAAAGCAAAAAAAAAGTTTATTTTATCCTCTTGAAGGACAGAGAAAAATGAAGAGAGAGAGAGAAAGAAGAAAGAGAGCAGAGAGATGGCATGGCATTTCAAAGAAAGAGAAGGGGATGCCAGCCTAGTTAAAGACAATCTTTTGCTCAAATACTGACTCCACAGTGATGTTGTAATTTCTTGGAACATCATTTTTCTCACCTGTAAAATGGGGATGATAATACTTGCCGAATAGAAAAGTTGTTGGGATTAAATAGACTCACATAGTTGAAACTCTTGGTGTGCAGCTAGTTCTCAGCAAATGCCAGCCCCCATTTCTAGTGTATGTATGCATGCTCACTCTTCTCGTGCCTCAGGGGCTCCATCTGTATCACCCATCTCCACTTGCCTTCTCAGACTTTATTATTTTACTTACTTATTTATCTTCCTTTTCACAGAGCTGAGGTAATTTGTGTATTTGGTAAAGATCCAGAAATAAAAAGAAAAATTCCCAAGGATGGAACTCTGGGTTATCAGATAAATGTCTATTTTAATAATGCAAAGTTACAATTTTTAAATGTTGAATGGATTTTCAAAAAATTTTAAAGTGATAGAAAATAACTGAAGTTTTAAGATAAAAATCTGTTTAAATCTTCTTAAAACTTTTTCTTCTCCTTTTACAGGTCATCCTCATAGAATTTTTACCAAAGACACCAATTTTTCGACCAGATTAGCATTTACTTTATTTATAGAGACTTTCCAAGTATGTTGTCTTTCCAATGGTGCCTTGCTTGGTGCTCTCCTGGTGGTGACATAACATTGGTTCTACAGAATCGTGTGGTGTTTTTTTTTTTTTTTTGGTTTTTTTTTTGTTTGTTTTTTTAAATAACCGCATGTTCTAAGTGTGCATTTTTGTCAAACTTTGCAACAGTTATTTCATACAGATGTTTAATACTTAAGTTATTGTGCTCTTTCTGTTATGTATTCTGATTTTCAAAGATTACTTTTTTGTATTATCAAAAAAATACATTTGAACTTAGCATAAAAAGTGGCCAGCCTTTTTTATTTTATCACCAAGGTACACACAATCCTTTACTTATAAATTCCTTAACATAGAAAAACACCTCTGTAAGGCTCTGATCTATTCTAGCAAGTGCACTCTTTGTATTATTTTTTTTCCTTTTTAAATTTAATATAGTCATTATTTTAAAATAGTAAGTTTTCTTTATAGCCTTTTGGAACCTAACATAACATTTGTCATACAATTCCTTATGCTGTTTATAGCAGATATATCTGTAACATTATGAAGACCTATCAAAAAATTTTTAAAGTATTTCTGTCTTCAAAGGTAGTAAGACAGGATTAAATTATTTTTATTAGAATAGACAAATCAATGAATGATATGCATGCACCTAATGGTTACTAGAGCTCAGGATCACAAAATACAGTAACATCACAATCTCTGTATATTTTTGATCAAGATGATATTAATAATGGCCTTACTTGGGTTATTTTTATTGTTTATCAAATCTTATATACAAAAGAATGGAAGTATTCCTTTTAAAAATTTCTAAGGAAAATATTTCTCCCGATCTCATACAATCATAGAATAGATATATGTTTCTGAAAAGTTTTTGAAAGAAAACAAAAGTTCTAGAATTAAAAGAAGCTGGTGTTTAATACCCCATTGATATTTAGAACAGATTGTTACTAAGAAATGGAGGATATATTTAGTGCTATTTTTACCCACTAGTTTACTTTCAGTACAGTTACATATACCTTTTTTTTGACTGAAAGTGTAACATATAAGTTTAAATCAGATTAGCTTGTTTGTTTTAAATATACACATAAACACATACCTATTTTTTTTCCTGCTTTTGGTTGTACATATCTCCATGCATTTTAAAATTTTAGATTTGTGAATGACCTATGTGTAAATTTTTGTTTTTATAAGCTTGAGATTATACAAGTTTTAATGTGTGTCAAGAACTTGTTCCATACAACTGTGGTATCGAGCAATAATGTGAATAACTTTTGAAATTATATAAACTATGCTTAATAATTTGTATTAAGAATTGGTACCACTATACAATACTTTTTTTCCTTGTATTAAATCTTTTAAATACCAGTTTCATTAATTTATATACCTGTATTTTTAAAAAACATTTCTTTGTACTTCAAAGTACTGTAATCCTATATAAATTTGAATAGTTAAATGCCATTATCTCATGTCCTATATCCTATATTGGATATTAGGAACTATCTTAAAAACTAGGATTTAAAAAATTTTTTTTTGTTTGAGAATTGTTTCCGTTGCCCCCCAAATAACAACTTGAATTTATAGAACACTTTTCCTGTGAAGAGCTCAAAATACAAAGAATTCAAACACTTCTCTCTTTATATAACTTGTGTCTAGGGTATGTCCTACCACCTGAAGTAGTGCAATTAATTAAAAGTAATGCTCTCCGAAAACTCAAGTATGCCTCTGTGGTTTCAGAATGAAAAATATTATATTCCCATAAAATGCTAAATCTGCCTCGGGATTCAGAAAGAGCAGAAAAATACAATAATTGTGTAGACTATGCCAACACAGTGTTCCCTATGTAAAAAGTGTGTAAATCCATAGAGCACCATATGGATCAGCTTTATGAGAAGAACTTACCTATTTAGATATAACTTTTATCCTTATTAGTCTTCTGTCAATTATTTTTAAATTATTATATTTCTGCAAGAATATTTTAACAGTATGATAATTTTCACAACTGATAATATTAAGTATAGGATTTTAAAAAGTTTTTCTGACTTTATTGAGAGGTGTGTCATTTGCCTAAAGATTCTCTATAAATGTGCGTTTCCAGTATATATAGAGAAAAGAACTGTGAATGCTTAATATGTGGCATTAAGATAAGCCAGTTAGGCCTTGAGCAGTTAGATTTTCATGCTTAATACCTACAGTATAATTCTAGCTTGTCCTTTCTTGAATCATGAATTTAAGTGCCCATGTTACTGGAAATCAGCAATGTTGGAGATGTCTATGTTACATGAACATCAGTCCAAGGAAATATTTAAAATGATGATTAAGCTTCTGTTTTCTGACTTAAAGTTTGTAGGACATGAACCATAGTGCTTTTTAAATTGACCAAGGAAAAATATTATTGGCAGAAAATCTAATGTATAGATTTTACACGGGCTAAGTGAATAACTTACAGTCTTTTTTATACATTACTGGCATTTTACAATCCGTCACCATTTTTTTGCAGAAACATTCTTTTCTCAAATAATGTACTTTGCAAACCTTATCATATTTTAATACATAACTTTGGTTATAACTGATACTCCAAAACCTAATGACTGCAGTAAAACTGATGTGACACATTTAGCGTCTAAGGTAGAGAGTGCCTCTCCCTCACAAGGGAGTCAACTTACCTATCTAAAATGATCATCAGATGTTTTATTAAGACTCCTTAATGACTAGGTTTCATTTATTTAAAGTATACACATGTAATTTTGGCCTAAAATCAACAAAATAAATGCAACAAAACCTTGAATAATAGTAAACAATGATTTCCTCTTCTTCTTAGTAAAACTAGTTTTATATATTGAATAATTTTAAATCAGGAAGACTCACAACCTTCCCCATGGTTGTGTCTTCAGTGTTATTCATAGAGAGCTTCTGATTGTTTCTTTATATTAGTAGACACAGGCCAACCATATAAAACTGACAACATTCCATCTCACTCTTTGGTTGTAAAAGAATGATATTAAATAGTAATATGTGCAGTTGGACCCACAGTTGCATAAGTTCAAACTACACCAGTTTTATATAACATTATGTACATAGTCATACTGTTTCAACTTTTATGGTATTTGACTTCACAATTATAACCTTTAGCTGCATGCCTGATGTTTCACTGTAAATATTTGCTTTGACTTGCTGTTTCAATACTTACCAAATCAAATGTGCAGTGTGTTTCAAATAGTCTTTGATGGAACTCCAGCATCTAGTCCTGGACTCTTTCCTTCTATTTTTCTGGATACAGTGTATCCTTTTGCTGTCCTCGATGTCCAGAGTCTTCACCCAAGCCTGGACATAGTTCAAAGTTGCCTTTTTATCTTTCTCCAAGCTCCCAGTAAAAATGTTAATTCTTGTGCATTCTTAGCTAGGTGTTTAGAAGACCAATTAAAGTGAAGTCACATTAAGTAGTGATGAATGGCTGACACCCTCAATTCTGCTAAGGTGGTATTTACATTTTAAAAAGGGAGTTTCTTAATTGGTGCAGTGATGCAATTGATGTTTTTCTTCTCAACAGACCCTATTGGTCCAGACTTTCTAGAGAGGGAGGAAGGAAAAGGATAATTGGACATGGGGCTGCTTCTCAAACCATGGTTTTTGAAGGAAGCTGATTTATAATTAGTTTTGGGGAGGAAAGAATAGGCCAATCCTAAACCAAATTATTATCCCACGGTAGTTTGTGTTTAAATATTTACTTTTTTAAATGAAATAAAGAAGCTCTTAATTTTTCCTTGATATAATTATCAACTTTATATTGTTTTTAGGAACATACCTTTTATGTAATTTGAGATTTGAAGAATGTCTTTAAATCTTGAGTTATCTTGTTCTACACTTTTACAAAGATCTTTAGATAGTAATTAAGAGAAGCCTAAGTATAGTTTACATTATTAGTCATAATTCTGTTTACTTGTTCCTGTATTAGGGATCAATATTCTTCCCACTCCCAGTGCAAATTTGAACCAACACAGGTTGTTTATAACCCTGATAGATAACACTCAAAACAGAAATTCTGGATGTTGATCCTGATTTTGACATTGCTGATCTTTTATTAAGGTTATTAAACATGAAATGTCCGATTTCCTTAAGTACTAAGTTTGACAGTTGGTAACTCTGACATTTCATTTTGACATTTCTTGTTTTATTTTTATTGTGAAGGTACATCCTCAAGTCTTTCAAATGCACGTTTTGGCTTGTGATTATCTTTCAATTTTTTTTAGAGTAATTTTTGTGAAACCATGGATGAGTCAAAAATTCGGGTTCTTTTCAAATATGAGTTCCATCGTGGAACCAATGCAGTGTAGACAGCTTGAAATATCAACAAAGTGTTTGGGAAGGATGGGGCTAATGAACGTCTGTGGTTTGAGAAGTTTCGTTCTGGTGAGTTTCATCTTAAAAAGGAGCCACATGGCGACCTGAGACCAAGGTGGATAATGATGAACTGAAAGATGTAGTGGAAGTGAATCCATCTCAACCTACACGTGAATAGCAGCCAGGCTTGACGTTACTATTCCAACAATATTAGACTATTTGAAAGAAATGGGCAAGGTAAAGAAGCTCAATAAATGGATACCACATGAATTAAGCATCAGAAGAGAAATCATCTCAAACCTTGCCATTCTTTGCTGTCACGACACAAAGGTGAACCATTTCTACACTGTATTGTTACGTGTGATGATGAAAAATGTATTCTTTTTCACAGTTGCAAGTGTTTGGCACAATGGTTGGATAAAGATGAAGTGTCAAACGCAGTCCAAAACCGAATATTGATCAAAAAAAAAAAAAAAAAAACCTAATGGTGTCTGGTGGTCCAGCACTGGTATTATCCACTACAGCTTCATAAAACCTGGTCAAGCAATTACAGCAGATGTCTACTGCAACCAATTGGATGAAATGATGAGGATATTTACAATTAAGCAGCTGAGATTGGTCAATATCGACAGGCTGATCCTCTTGCAAGACAACACTCAACCACATGTCACGCAAACAACGCTGCTCAAACTACAGCAGCTGGACTCGGAAACTGTGTGTCATTGACTATATTCACCAGACTTTACACCAACTGACTACTACTTCTTCCAGACTTTGGACCACTTCTTGCAATGAAAAATACTCAGTTCTCAACAAGCTATGGAAAATGCCTTTTGAAATTTCATCACCACTTGCTCTCCAGGCTTCTTCAGTGCTAGCATAAACAAGCTACCGTTAAGATGGCAAAACTGTGTCTATAGTTTAGGCTCATACTTTGATTAATTGTACTGCTTCTTGTTTGAGATATAATAAACTACACTTTTGATTTGAAATCGGACATTTCATATTTAATGATCTGATACATGATCATCAGGTTACTTGGACTCTTTTATTTCCAAAACAGGAGGATACTATGACTACCTCACGATATTGTGAAACAATATTTTTTAATCATTTATTTTCCCGTTATGAAGTCCTATAGAAGTGTAAGGAGCTAGATATTTAATAGCAATGATTGAGTGGCTTTTTTGACTTATTTACAGTATCAGCATAAACTTATTGTCGTTTTACATTTAAAACTAAAGAGATTGAGTATTCCCTATATGTACTTATGATAATGCTTTGTGTGTTTAGAAATCAGGGGAACATTAAATATAATACTTGAGAAAAGTTTCTAATAAGATTTTTGAAAATATAGTTACATCTGAACATACTTAAACAAACTCATGCCTTTTTTTTCTTTTACATACCCTCTACTTCATAAACATGGTGCTCTGAATTTGAGAGTTAACTGCTTTTTTCTCTTTATGTAAAATAGTATATTGCTTCCCTAGTTCTTTATCTCAAAAATATTTAAATGAACTGACCATACCAGGCATTCTTAATTTGGGCAGATAAGCTATCTCTTGCTTTGTTGTTGTTTTTTATTTAAAGAAACAGTGTCAGCCAGCCTTCAAGAGAAGACAAGTGATGAGTCAGTGTTTTGTCTACTTCCCTTTATTGAGACATAATGTACCCTCAAACTGCAGAGTTTCTATCCTATTATATTTCCTACTGGTTCTTAATTTAATAGAACTAGTTTCAGTTCTTTCTACTGGCATAAATACTATATAGATTTAAAATGTTCTAGAGGGGAAGAATCTTTTATTCTCTTCAGGATCCTTCTGCACTAATTAAAGACCTCCTTTTCCTCTAGTGGCAACTTATTTAGGTAATTACAGCCATCTCATTATATTGCCATGAAGTCTTTATAAACAGGAGTTTGTTTTAACTTAAATATCAAAGCCCTTTTAAATTCTCTATTTTTATATTTGTTGAAGCTGTTAGCATTATGCCCTTTCAGAAGAGTTAAGTATTGTGAAATTCGTAGTAGCCGTAGAAGCAAAGTAGACATGATTGGAAGGCAGGTTGCTGAAATCTGGCTAAGAGAAATAACTGTATTTTTATCCTACACTTTGGTTGACATGGATGAAAGTTATACAGTGGTCAGGAATTGTACACAGCTTTATGCTTTTCTTTTATACATTCTTTAAGTATTAGATGGGGAACTATTTTCAAAAAAAAAGAAACATTCTAGATAGGGGTTTTCTCTGCTATCATGTCCTTTGAAAAGAAAGATAGCTTCAAGGGAGGCTAGCTTGAAAAAAGTATACTTCTATTTATCTTTTATAATTTAACAATAGCATTTTATTAAACCCACTAAAGGATTCTAGGAATTCGTTGGTATATCTTTAAATGATCATGGAATAGTTTTCAAGTAAAATAATCAGAACTTTCTGATGAGTGAGTGTTTATGTAGAACCAAGAGCAGGATCCCTAAAACTATGCTTTCAGGCAATTACAGTAACATTCAGGTAAGTCTAGTAATATTAAAAAAATGAAGATAACTTTGGTGAAATAAAGTTGAATTTTAAAGGTGCATAATATATTTTTGCTTTCATTATTAAGAAATTAAGGCCATTGCCAAACAAACGTGGTCTGTTTTTCTTAAGAGATTTTTTTGGTTAGATAAAAATTTGTTGGCCTTCATAATTGTGAAGAAATATGTAGATGGATTATGTTTAAAGTAGCTTGGATTTGGTCCCATGTTGGTTGCAGGATATTTAGTCTTGTAAAATTAAGTCATTATTGACTATGCTTTTCTAGTGAACAAATGGAGACCTAATTTGAGTTAGGTTTTTCTTTTTTGACTTTTGACTTTTTGTTTGCTTGCTTTGGTTAGTTGAGTTTTGTTGCGTTTAAGTGAGTCTGTTGCAACATATGATTTCAATACAAAATCCATGCTCAAAACTAAAATATGGCTAATTCACAGCATTTGATCTTTAAAGAATATATGAAATAAAATCTTAAGCCAGTGTAGATGGAATGCTAAAGGGAGTCTAGAACTTAAAGATTAAATCACTTTAAAGGAAATTAATCAAACTAATAATGTCTTTTGATAAGACCATATGAATAAGTATACATACACACACACATATATTTCTTCTGTAGACATGACCTGTGCAAATGTCTATGAATAAAATAAGTTGACATTATTATGAATATGAGTGTAGGAACACTCATACTATCTATGAATGTGAGTATAGGAATGTACAATCACTTTAGAGAAAATTTTATGTGTTCATGAACTAATATCATTGTTGGAAAAAAGAATAGAAAAAAATGCAACTTATGTATTACCCTTTTTTCTGCAACAATCTTATTGTCTGCCCCCAAATTTTAAAATCAATGCAGTTTTTATTTTTATTTATTTATTTTTATTTTTTTATTTTTTATTTATTTATTTATTTTTTTGAGACAGAGTCTCGCTTTGTTGCCCGGGCTAGAAGTGAGTGCCGTGGCGTCAGCCTAGCTCACAGCAACCTCAAACTCCTGGGCTTAAGTGATCCCACTGCCTCAGCCTCCTGAGTAGCTGGGACTACAGGCATGCGCCACCATGCCCGGCTAATTTTTTGTATATATATATTTTAGTTGGCCAGATAATTTCTTTCTATTTTTAGTAGAGACGGGGGTCTCACTCTTGCTCAGGCTGGTCTCGAACTCCTGACCTCGAGCGATCCACCCACCTCAGCCTCCCAGAGTGCTAGGATTACAGGCGTGAGCCACCACGCCCGGCCACAATGCAGTTTTTAAATAATCATCCTATTTAAGTTTTTAAGCTTTCAGGAGAAGGCAGAAATAATTCTAATCACCAGTCCTGTAAATATACAAAATTAGCAGTATTTAAAGCTTATGGATTGCATTCTGTCAATGACTATCACACATACTTTTATTTTTTTAATTTTTGTCAGTTGACCCAGATTCCATTGCAAATCTTTACAAAAATACAGATCCATATATGGAAAATATATATACATGCACACATACACATATGTGCATATATACACATACATAGAGATACAATCCTAAGATAAGTTAACTGTGATTCAATTCACTAAAACATCTCTTTGCAATAGGCAGTAAAGATACCTCCATCAGGATTGTTTTGGTCAAAATACAAAACAGTTTATTCTACATGAAATGTTTAAAAACTAAGAGAGAAATTTTGTTTATGGATTGTTTTTGTCTCCTTGAATCATCTCAATATTGTAGTTTGTAAAGAATTGACAACTTATTTTCTGAATTTTATTCTTTCATTTTTTTTCATCCTGACCCCCTCCCAAAAATTTGAACGTTCTCAGAAGTGTATTGTTTCTTTTTTCACAAATGGAGACCCAAGCAAAAATGCCATTACTGCTTGCAGTAGTTACTATCTTAGACTCTATCACAGAAAGCCCAACCTTTTGTACCTACGGTCTTAGATATTGTTAGATACCCATTCAATTTTCTTTGCATTGTGTGTGAGATGAATATTTCTTGAGACTTTTTTGTTTGCTTTACTAAAGAAATCAACCAAGAGAAAAAAAACCCAAAAAACAAAACAAACAAAAAACACCCTGTAACTCATGTGAAGCATGCAGGGTGTTGTAATTTCAGTTTGCAAAGCGGTGTGATACAATGTTGCTGAGCCAAAAGCACACGATAGATTTAATGTAGCCAATTGTGTACTTTTGAAAAAAAGAGTAACTGTTCCCTGTGAGTTAATTTTGGATTTTTTCAAAATCTCTCTTTTAGGCTTTGTGCTGGATTCTTCCAGACAAATGCGTATTCCATGTGGGCCACTGTTCTGCTAAATGCTCTCAGTTCTCCTTTTGCAATCAAGATTATGTTGCTAAGGAGATTTTGCTTTTATTGGTGCCATTGATTTGTGTTAATACGTTTTGAATACCTCTCCGTATTCTTCCGTAGACAAGGCCAAAAGAAAAACTTCCCCGAGTTTCCCAATTTACATTACAAATGGAGCGGTGGTGTAATGAAGCCGATATAAAGTGGGCAGTTGAAAGGGAACTAAAGAAGGGCACTCAAGTGAGAAATGAAGAAATGTGCCGAGTGCAGTCTGTGGCTGCCCTTGGTCCAGCTGCAGGAACTCGCTCCGGCCAGAGGTAGAGTGAGTGAGCGCCTCCCTCTGCAAAGACCACCCACTTCTGGAGCCTCGGTTGGCACACCATAGATTACCTCATTGATTAATATAGGACCATTAAAAAAGTGAGAAACTTTTGAGGTGGCAAGAGATGGTTGCCTCTTACTCCTTAATCTCTTTTTTAGTTCTTCCTAGAGCATAACTGAGACCAGACTTCCATACTTTGTGACCTTAAGTTGTGTTATAAAGGGAGTCCTATGGATGTACCAGTTCTGTGGGTCCTGGGGACTAGCATACTTCAACTATTGTTGGCGTAGGTGAGAAGGATATTAACTAGATTAAGTTGGTTTTAGTTATATGCTCCTTACTTTGCATCATATTTGAGACTCCAAAGACTCTCTTTACTGTAAACCTCAAATATTCTGAGTGGAAGGAGAGACCAACTAGACGTGTCTTTAACCAGTGAACATTTGCGTAGATACCAGTACATGAAGGTGCTAAAGAATATCATTGTAGCACAATCATACCCCTTTCGTGGCTTACAATGTTTGTTCAAATGGCATGGTGTTAACAGTTTTTTTAAAAAAAATCTTAAGCACAAATGCACCTATATAATTAAAGAATTTTTAAATATTTTAAATTAGAAATGTCAAAAACAATATAGAAACCATGAAGAAAAATTGCTACAGAAATTTGAGGAAATTCAAAATTGCTCACAAGGGAAGCCTCTCAAGTGTTTACTGTATTATTTGGAGGTGAGAAATGACTGTAAATATCGAAACAATTAGTTAATTAGCAAAATAGAAGTCTAAACTCTCCTTTAATGTTGGATGATCTGGAAAAGACACATAAATTGTGAAGACATTCTGTTATCACTGAGAAATATGAAATCTGTAAAAACATCTAAAAAAGGAAATTTTTAATTCCTATACTTACAGTGTCTTTTTTAGTAGATATTCCCCAAAAGGTGCTTGTTAATCACTGTGCTTTATATGGATAAAATTGCTATTTCCAGGCCATATGTGGCAGTAATTTTTGTCATATCACAAAATCTTGATTTTCTTGTACTTACGGGTTTTGTTTTCCCCCATAATATTTTTAAAGCTTTAAAAATTACCTCCAGCTTAAAGACTAAAATATAGGGATGAATTTATATTTTCAACCTAGTAGTTCTGACTGTATTTGTCAATGGTTTCTATATTAATGTTACCATTCTTCAATTACCTAAACCTAAAGTTAAGAATTCTAAGAATAAGAAAAATAGCTATGAATTAATTATAGGTAAAAGGCAGTGAGAAAGATATATTTCTATACTATATATTGATAACTTTGTATTTTTTCAAGTTGGAATATATTAAAACTGACTTAAAATTACTTTAAACTTTAAAATTCTTATGCTAGGAAAGCCTGACTTATAGAAGTAGACAAACTTGTTTGTGTACATCAAAGGTGAGCAGTGTGGTTTTACTCTGAGCATCAAGCATGTTACAAAAACTCTCACTAGATTGAAGATATGTAAAATTTACCTGAGGTACTCTAAGATTTATGAGCTCTGCCAAGCCAGCTCTGCAGCCTTCTGTGTGTAACATACTACTGCCTGCTGGGTGGTGATTTTATAAAAGAATGTAGGAGTGAAAACCGCTCTGTCCTGATTGTCTGACCAGTGTTTATTTCTTCTAATGTTGCTTAGAGCGAAGATGAGTTAGGTCATCTATAGATAAATGAGCTACATGTTTTTAAATCTATCAGAACCATAAGCAATTAGATTGTGCCAGGAAAGAGACCTTTGCACAAAGTGTGTGTATGGGAAACCATTATCTTTTCTGATTCTGTAAGCACTGGGTCTTTTAGCCATAGCCCACATCCGTTTAAAAGAAGGTGGAAGCTGGGCATGGTGGTTTGCCCCTCTAATCCCAGCCACTAGATCGCTCGCTTGAGCCCAAGTGTTTGAATCCAACCTAGGCAACATAGTGAGACACCCCCCCACCCCACTCAAATAAAAGGTGGTCTCAGAACTGGAAGAAACTCCAGAGATGTCTAGCGGGAATGTTCATTAGGATCAACTGGGAAGTTTTCTGGTCTTGGTTTTTTTAAATGTATTTGTCTCTACCTTCCCTCTTTCCCCTTTAGAATTGGGAGGAGAAGGAAAGAGAGCCTGTATATTTTGAATATTTCTCTCAATTATGATAAGACATCTTCCCTTCCCATGCAAACCTAAATTTATGATGACATCAAGACCCAGGAAGTTTGTCATTTCTCTAAGATCACAGATTGTTAGTAACTGTGCCAAAACTAAAACCCCAGGCATATGACCTCTCGTTTACAAATGTGAGGTCTTTCCTAAGTAAATACTGTAAATACAATCTTCCTTTTTGAAAACTTAGCAGTTGAAAAAAATTCTAAAAGTGATCATTTGGAATCCATGTAAGAAAGCATCACAACTGGTTTTCTTTAATAGAAAGAACATCACCTATGCCTAGAGCAGCTAAAGGTTGGACTACACCCCCACAAAAATTGTTTATCTGTTTCCATAAGTGAAGAAAGTTTAGTTCTATCTACCGCCCAATCTGAGAACTGTGACTTAGACATCTAATTACTTATTGATCAGCCGTGTGAAAACATTTAGAACGGCTGGCAGCCTACCAGAGCCTGAGTTAAACATTCGACAGCCTGACTAGACTGCTTGGGAGCCAACTTCACATCAGATTAAACACATTCTCTTCATGATGAATAGCTTGGAACCTAAAAACTTGATTTCATTACAAAAAATGCAAGGGGTGGGTTGTTTTCTAAATTAAAATTATTTTATGTTTTACTGCCACCGTTCTGATTGTGGTTGTCAAATGTATTTTCTTTGGTGGTGGTGAGATGGAAGGGAAAGGGACAATGAGGGACTTTTGGGTCTAATAAAATTTAAAAAAGGACTCCTACAAGGTTGGACACAATGCAGCCTAGGGATGAACATTCATGAATTTTGTATTGAAAAAATTTACATTTCATTACCATTTTAAATTACAAAGGCAGGTCTACAAATACTGATTTGTGCTCGTGTGTTCTCCTTGCATTTTCCAAGCAAACAAGTGAATAATGTAGTGCTAACCACATCCTGTGTTTCTTTACCATTGATTTCCCTTTTTATTTTAAAGTGTAAGCTAACTGTAATGTGTAGTAACATTAATTTCAATGACGCTTACTTTACATTATCTATACATCTGTGCACATAAACTCCATGCAGTATTCCTTTATGTAGTAAATGCTTTGGGATAATGAAGGGCGCTTTGGGCATCACTGCTTAGCAGTGTAGGAAACCAGCTCTCCACAGACTTGCTATTCCAGTTTTGCTTCCACGTGGATAGAAATTAACCTGCTTGAAAATGTAATATTTGATGACTAACATTCACCAGAAATTAGGATAGAATCATTCAACTCCAGTTTGCCATTCTTTCAAACATCTTTTATTTTGGGAAATTCTGTGAAGTTGTAAACATAATTTGAAAAGTGTGGTGGAGGAAAATAGTGGCTGACTAATGTAATGAACTGAAACGCTGGAACGAGAAGTCTGCTCAAGGGAGCTAGATGTCTAGCAGGTGGCCAGTGGAGTGTACTTGACAAGCAGGTGCCTGGGAAATGACAGGGAAGTCCCTACTTTTAGTGATTGGCATCAGTAATCATGACATTATGGCTTTAGACCATGATTGAGGAACATATTTTCTGAGAGTGAAATTGTATATCATATAAATTTGAAGTGTGTTAACTATTCAATGGCAGAAAGTTACAATGTCTAAAATTTTTACTGTCTGTGCCTTTTGATCAGAAACCCCCGTTTAAGAACTTGTTCTTGAGCAGTTTGAAAATTTAGCAACTAAAAAAAAATTAGCTTTAGATATATTTTTGATAAAAGAAAACTATAAAATGTATACTTTAAAAATCGTGGTTTATGAGTGTGCCTTTTCTTTTATTGAATGCCTGGAGCACTCTCAGAAACTTACATAGCTTTGGAGTTCTTTTCTTGAAGAAACAGGCATCAGTGAAGAATATTGCAAGATTATTGAACTCTGACAGTTATCTTTCTGATACTGTCTTCTTCCAGCACTATGGTGTCCCTATAATTATGCTTGAAATATGCTATCATTCTTGAATGCCACATTTTCAAATATGGGTAAACATGAACAATATTTTGGTTATTTCCTTTGTTTCCCTTATAAACTACTTTTTAGTAAGTCCATGTTAAAACTCTAATTTACTCAATAAAATTGCATTTTTAGAATGAATTTGTATCAAGATCACAAGTGAAATTCATTAAATCATTTTAAATCAAACAAGGAATGGTTTTAATTAATTAATTGAAGTAAAGGAGCTGACCATGTTGAAACAGACACTTGAATAGTATGTTAAAATTTGTTTAAAGTGTGCTATTAGGTGATACATAAAATCAATTGGGATAATATTTAAATAGCCTACAACAGAAGGAATAAAAAGACAATTTTTGTTTTTAAATAATCACAAGCATTGGCCAGAGATAGCAAGTCAGTACTAAACTTGCCTTGTAATAACATTTAGATTTCAGAGTTTGAGTTATATTTTTATGTTTGTTTTGACAAAATGGTTCTTTTGCTTTCTTCAGGAAGATAGGGTTTAAGGCTTTGAATGTTTTGAAACTGCTTGATATTAATTGTTAAGGTTTTTAAAACATCCTATAGAAATAAGGTAATGTCAAATATAAATAAGATAGAATTTACTATTATAGCAAGTTTACTCACAAAATTGCCTTACAATCTTACCTGTCTCAAAAACAAAAATGGAAACAAATTTTTCAAACTTACTGACATTTTAATGCCACTTTAAGTGTGTTTTCTTCATCCCCAATTTTATTGTTACCAGTTTGTAAATACATGATTAATCCTTTTTCCTGAAACAAAAAGGAATCCAGCTCACTTTTAAAAATCTACTTTTAAAAGTTACTCTTTTAATACATTTTTCTTCATAGAATCCTTGCCTCTTAATTATCTGACACTAGCTACTGTTACTTCCAACAACTACATTTTTAGCTTTAAAGAATATTTTATTGATTTTTTTGCATCAATTCCAAATTTAGAAGATAAGAGAGCAATCGCTAGTTTCCATTTGTCTTCATTTTGGTTCCCCAAAGTGATCATTCTATTATGAGGTGTTTTGGTATTAGCATTTAGTTATTAGCATTTACTCTTGATATTAGCATTTGTTATTGCTAGTTATCAAGAAGGATTCATTATTAGAGCATGTCTCCAAATCATGTATAACCAGTGGCCTGGAATAGCAGATGAAGACTTCCACAAAAAATAAATATATATATAGTTTACTTCAAGATATGACACTGTTGTAATCTAAAGATCTGTTGAATTTATGTTCCTGAGTGAGAAATTTTTAAAAATCTATTATCTTCCAATCCACAGTAGATTTCAGGAAAACAGTCTGAAAACCAATTGTCCACCCTCATAGCTAATGCACAGTTTATTGAATAGTCAACTTAGATATCTTGAGTGCCAGGATAGCAGAGGTAGAAACAAGATATTAATGAAATTGAAGACATTTGTATTTTCCCCCTTCACAGAGTCATACTTTAAGTTGGTTTGGTGAAGAAAGGCCTCAAGGAGTATGTGTTAAGCTTGGCTCATTCACAGGCATTGTGCCGAATGCAAAGGATATCAAAGGGAATAAGACCTCTTTGTTTCTGAAGAGTTAAGGCTGGAGGGTAAGTGTGAACATGGTATGATGTGGCATATAATCAAGGAATGTACGTGATATGGTGGGGCTACAAAGGAGCAATAAATTTTGGGTGGAAAGGTCATCAGTTGTAGCTTAACACATGTTCAAAGACAGATATAAATGTGCTGTGTTAAAAAACTGAAGGGTTCTGCATGACTGGAAAATAGGGGGAGATGGTCTAGTCCACAATAATCTGTTAAATTAATGATTTGAGGGGAAGTATCAAGAGATAAGGCCAGAAAAAGGGAGAAGGGACACGTGTATCATGCTGAAATTTTAACTCTAGCCTGGAGCTACTGAAAGATACTGAGAATAGGGATCTGATCAGGTCCATCATTGGTAAAGCTCATTCTGGCCCTGCAATAAGCCCAAATTAGTGAGCCCCAATGTTAACCTGTTTTAACTTACAAAGCTAACAAGTCAAAATTCCTTAATTAAAAAACTTACCGTTTAGCAATAAGGCCAAACAAGAGATAAGATGGAAGGAATGGAGATGCAGAAAAACTGTTTTGCACTTCATTAAACTGAAACAGTAACCCACTAACAATTCTAGATAATTATCTGGAGCATTATCAAGAAATCTCTTGGGGTCAAACCTGGAATCTAATTCTGGCTCTGCTACTACCTGTGATCTTGGAAATGTTAATTAACAGCTCTGTGCCTCTATTTCCTCTTTGTAAAATGGATTTGTTAATAACACCTGTTTCAAGAAATAGCTGTGAGGATTATCATGGTGCATATGTTCCACTGGCAAAGCCACCCAGTGGAAGACCACCAGGAACACGCAAGAAGTTGAACAAAGTTGGGCTTTTTGTTTGTTGAAACTAGAGCGTACACCATGGGGAATCATGAGTGCTGGAAAGCACTTATTTTAGGATTTGGGCTTAGGTTAGGTGATTTGGGAAGGGCTCCAGCAAGAGTTTGCCCTGGATTTGGATTCTCTCAGGAGGTGGGATGATCTTATCATTGGGTTTCTTAACGGATCTCATTTAGGAGGTGGGAGAAATGAAGCGAAGTCAAAGCTGTAATTGGTAAAGCAGCAGCAGTCACTTTCAGTGCTGGAAGCCGCTGTTTGGTATTTTGTGCTTTGTATTGTGACTTTGTTTTTTTGTCTGTACTTGGACAAGATATGAAGAGGTCTTTTCTATTTGTCTCATCCCGTCATGGCCACAGAGTGACCTTGCCTGATGCTGGTGTTGTGTGACATTGTTTATGTTCAACGGGAGAATACCAAGGCCTAGCTGACAATAACAGGCCAATTCCTGGATGTCAGGGGCTGTTTTTCTCTTTCCCATCACTGAGCACAGTGTCTGGAATAAAGTTAAAGCTTAAGAAATATTTCCTGGGCCGGGCCTGGTGGCTCATGCCTGTAACCCAGTACTCTGGGAGGCTGAGACAGGAGGATTGCTTGAGCTCAGGAGTTCGAGACTACCAAGACTACCGCAAGCAAGAGTGGAACTTCATCTGTACCAAAAAGACAAGAGAAAAAAAAAAAAAAACAATATCCAGCTGGGGCATGGTGGCCAGCGCCTATAGACCCAGCTACTGGGGAGGCTGGGGCGGAAGGATCGCTTAGAGCCCAGGAGTCAGAGGTTGTAGCGACAATGGCGCCACTGCACTCTACCCAGGGCTGTGAGTGAGACTCTGTCTCAACAAAAACAAACAAGGCAGCTGAGCACCCCTCATCATACCCCTACCCCTTTAAAAAAAAAAAAAAAGGAAAAAAAAAAAAAAGAAATATTTCCTAAGGAACAATTCCTTAGGAATTGAACCCAACTCTCACATGCATTCTGACCCTAACATAATGGCCAATTTGGTCCACTTTTGAGGTTAATATAACAGTTTTGTTTCAGCTTTATTGGTCAGCTCCTTCTAACTCCTTTTCTTTGTGAGTGAATTTGTTTTAGATTTTTACTATGAGTTACTATTTTTCATACTTAAAAAAGATAAATCCGAATGTTAAATGTCTAACAACAGATTCTTAGAACATTTTTACAAAAGTTTAAAAAATCTATTCTTTCCAACATCTTCCTTTTATGTAAATATTACACTGGTCAACCTTCACAGTGTTTATCACAACTGAACTTAAATATGTGTTAAGTGTAGTTTTTTGTAAAATGTCTGTTTTTCCTGCTATGCTACGAAAGCAGGTTCCCATCAGCCTTGTTATTTAATCTCTGGCACCTAGTGCGGTGCTGACACAGACTAAGTGTTACAGAAGTGAATGTTCAATCACTGTATGAGGAAAAGAAAATAAATTGTGCTTGGGAAGGGGAGTGGGAACTGACGCATATTAAGTGGATATTCAATGCCAGGCACTATTTTAGGCACTATACAGAAGCTATAATTAAATCCTTAAAAGAAAGGACTTAAGGGGTAGTATCACTGTTCTGCAAAGAAAGCTTTGACTTAAGTGAAGTTCAGTAACTTGCCCTTGTAGGAAGTGATAAAGCTTGATTCTCATGTCTTGTATTGGGAATGCAATTTAACATGGGCTGTCATTAGCAATTGCTTCTTTGTAGTCACATCAACTCATTCAACTACTCGCCCTCTGTCCTAGTCATATGAGGAGTCCCAACTTCTTTTATCTTATTTATTTATTTATTTATTTAGAGACAGTCTTGCTCTGTTGCCCGGCCTAGTGCCATGGCGTCAGCCTAGCTCACAGCAACCTCAAACTCCTGGGCTCAAGCTATCCTCCTGCCTCCGCCTCCCGAGTAGCTGGGACTACAGGCACGTGCCACCATGCCCAGCTAATTTTTTCTATTTTTAGTAGAGATGGGGGTCTCACTCTTGCTCAGGCTGGTCTCAAACTCCTGAGTTCAAGTGATCCTCCCGCCTCAGCCTCCCAGAGTGCTAGGATTACAGGCGTGAGCACCGCGCCCGGACCCAACTTCTTTTAAACACAGTTATCTTTGCTTGTACCTAACAACTGAGTGGGGCTGGAGAAAAACCCCAAACCAGCTCTGGTAATGAACTTAATTTTGTTTTCAGTTCATGACCACAAATTTCAAATAGGTACTAGCCAGAGATCTCACAGTGCTTCGTAAATGTGTGTGTTCACTTAATTCTCCAAAATTGCTCTGTCTTAACCTCACTTGCCTCTTCAACTTCCCAGCACCAGCCTACTCTTACTACTTACATTCTCTTTTGCCTTCCATCGTTAAACAAAAGAAAACCCACTCTTGACCTCACATCCCCTTCCGCCACTTCTCTTACACCGTCACAGAAAGTCTCTTAAAAGCTTCCCCACATTTCCAGCTCACCTCTACTGATCCTAACTAGGCTTTGGATCCCCCACTCTCCTGAGACTGCTCCTGTCAGGATTACCAAACACCTGCACTTTGCCAAATCTGTATTCACTTCTCTCTGTTACTCTGCAGGTTTGCGCAGTTGGCTGTTCCGTCCTCTTGAGGCATCCCCTCCTCTTGGCTTCTCTAGCAATCTGCTCTCCCGCCATCTTGCCTCTTGCTTCATCCATTGGCTCTAGCTCCTCCTCCTCTGGGGAGCTCCAGGGCTCAGGCCTCGGAATTCTGCATCTCTTTTGTTCTACGTACCAAATTCCACAGTTTAGATTCCCTCTACCTGCAAATTTATATTGCCAGCTCTGGCTTTTCCACTGAGCTGTAAATTTAGATACCCAAATGCCACCTTGACCCTTCTCTGCTTGAATAAGAAATAGGCATTTTCACACTTAAAATGGCCAAAATAGCACTCTTGACATTCTCCCTGTGAAAATTGTTCTTTCTTCATTCTTCCTTATCTCAGTATACAGCACCTCTCCTTTCACTCAGATATTCAGGAAAAAATGCAGGCGTTGTCATTTCCCTCCCCTCCATTTCCCATACCTCCCATGCTCTCTACCTAAAAAACGCATCCTCAGTACATTAATTTCTCTCCATATCCGTTGCCTTTATTTTTGTCTAAATTTCCATTATCTTCTGTCAGTTCTTACCCAACAGAGCTTATTGCAATAGCCTCTTAACTGTTCTTCCAGCATCTAAAATCTGGCCATTGCCTACCTTTAGACATCATTTCCTCCTGTCCAGTGTCCCACCCACTCCAGTCTAGCCACATTGTCTTTTTGGTTACTCAAAAAGGCAAAGTTAGTCTTCCCTGGGAGCCTTTTGCTCGTTGCTGTCTCTGCCTAGAATGACGAACTCCTCTTGGCTTCAGATCTCAGCTCAAATGTCCCTCAGTGAGACTTTTCCCAACCACCCAATCTGAATTTGCCCCTCCACCCTGTTACTATGACATCATTTGTTTCCTTCATTATACTTTTCACTATCTGAATTTATCTTATTCATTATTTTTTTTTATTTATTTATTTATTTTTTTTGTCATTTGGTATCTCTTTTACTAGAATATCAGCTCCAGGAAATTGGGAGCCTTGTCTGGTCATCTTAATTCCCAACATTATATTCCCAGCACCAAGACTATTGCCTGACACATGATAAGTGCTCAATAAATATTTGTTGAATACATATATTTTGTAATCATATTTGTTTTAAAACTGTTTTTACTGCTCAACTTCGACCCTAGGAAAATGTGCCTTGTTTCTCCCATGACTCTGAGTGTCCACAGCTTCATTACCTCATTCCTTACTTTGAGAAGCTTTGTC
Source organism: Eulemur rufifrons (assembly GCF_041146395.1). Lineage (NCBI taxonomy): Eukaryota > Metazoa > Chordata > Mammalia > Primates > Lemuridae > Eulemur > Eulemur rufifrons. The sequence continues at coordinate 32,212,098 of NC_091006.1, forward strand.
ATTCTTTCCACCTACACCAGGCACTGCTAAAAAGTAATAGTCTCCAAACCCTGCCAGCATGAAAAGGGGGACAGTAATGTCTTTGAACACGCATCAGAGAGGAGGCTCATGAGTACATTATCAGCATGAGCCAAAACAAAAAACAGAGATGCTGTCATCTGAGAAAAACCTCTTCCCACCCACTTGAGTATTTGGGTTGAGCCTTGGCTTAAATAAACAAGTATACTTCCCTGATGTGGCTGGTAAAAGGTGATACAGTATCGTGTGATGTGAAGAGAAATGAGGCAAAGGCTACTTTGAAAATATGTAAATCTCTGATAAGTCATGGTTTTAGACCACACACAGACTGTCCTAAGAGGGGGAACACAGGAAAGAAAAGCAGCATAGACATTTCTATCCTTTTTGTGTTTGTCCAGAGTGGAGTTTTAGAGGATGCCCCCAAGAGTGCGATACTCTCCAACCACAGAACAATCTCTTTCTCCAAATTGTAGAAGGTAGATTTAAAATTGTTTTTTCAGGTTTTATTGAGACTTAGACTTCATTAATTCCAATGTGTTTCCTAATGTATGAATGTGGAAAGCGGAGTATGATTACTCCTCTGCTTTATGTCACCTTTTCTTCCTTATTCAAAATTTGTTTTCAGATGGGAACTCTTCTGTATGCTAAAGTAGTTAATATTTAGGAAAAAGATAGCTCACGGGCTAAATTACAGTTTAGCAGTTTACAAATTAAAGGTTTTCTCAATCTAGTCTGTTACCAAACTCACTTTTGCTGCTGATTTTCAGTAGGTCTTTGCTTCCTTACCTGTAGAAGGAGACAGTAGTCAAGTCAGTATTGTTAGGTTATAAAACACAGGGTCCTAAGGGAGATTAGAAAGATGTTAAAAATTGGTCATTTGCAGTTGGTCTACCCACTTGGTTGCTATCTGTAAACAAATGATGTTGAAATGATTTGGAATTTGACTATGCATTCAAAACATTGTTTTTGCCAAATGGGTTGGGAGATGGGTCGTTTCAGGAAAAAAAAAAAAAGGAACATATTAACAATTAGTCATAAGATTTTAATTACAATAAAACTTCTTTTTCTTTCAATAACATGGAAGGTAAAATAAACCTGTCTTCTTTTTTTTTTTTTTTCAGTTATTTACCCATTAGTAATGAATTAGAATATACCAAAAATTAAAAATAATTCTGAGTGTCATTATGACTCATCAGTTTAGTTAAAGAATAGTGGAATTATAGATCAAATCCTACTTGCTAAATCATAACTTTAGAAAATCAAAGCTGGAAGGTCCTGTTTAGCCTGTGGCCTGGGCTTTAGCCAACTCTCAGGATACCAGTTGCATGGTGTTATTACGTAAAGCTCATTTGACAAGCTCTGGTCCTTATTTTGCACTCATTCCAGTAAACCCAACCCCTCTGGCACTTAACATTGCCACTGTCAGTAAGTTTAGGTATTGACTGCCTTCAGGGCTCTCTGCTGTGTGCACTGGTCACTCACTGGGAGAGACACCAAAGAACAGAGGCCAACGCCCTCTACTCAGCACGGCCGTTTACAGCTCTGCTAAGGAGTCAATGGAGTCAGATTAATCAAACTGTACCCCAGAGGGAAGGGTCAGGGAGGAGGGCTTGGCACAGTACAGAGAGGCTTCAAACATTCTCACCCTGAATTGGAATCACAGTGCCCACCGCACACAAGTGTAAGGCTTTCCCGCAAAGGGATATTGTACCCTCAAAGGTAACACACAGCTCTGAAGACTGAATTTCCAGGGTAAAGAGAACTGTCCTGCCCTCCTTCCTAGTGACCAGGTTGTGGGGGCGCGGCTGGCTGCGAGGAGCAGGGGATGGGATGGAGGTTGGTGGAGGTGTCGACTCATTTTTCTTCCTTGCACTGCAGTTATAACTGTTCTTCTTATAAAAAGAACAGATAGAATGGAACACGGGAGCCAGATCAAATCTTTTTTTGCAATGAGTCAGAGTATACAGTATTAAAAAAAATCAGCCTGGAGATCTTGAAAACAAGAACATAAACAAGGAAAACATAAAGTAAAATTGTCACTGCGTATTTCTTCAGGGGAACAACAAGGGCCACTTAGGATGGGACCCTTTTCCTGGAAACGCAGACCATTGAGAGGGAGGCAGTGTGACTAAGAGCCCACAATGGAAATGCAAGGCACAGATGAGTCACAGATGAGCTAGGGAAGTTGAGGAAGCAGCGGAGTGCATTTGTGGGTTTGGTACATTCTGTGCCAGGCTCTCCATCCCACCTCTCTGAAAGACCCTCCACCATGTGTGAGGAGAGAGCAAAAGAGGAGGGGGCAGGACAGGGAGGGCCTTCCTTGAGGATCTGGTGCTGGTATTGTCCTCAGCTCACCAAGAGAACCCTCTGAACAATGTGACTCCTATTAGAAATGAGAACAAGTACCTATTGTTTAGGCTTAAACAGCTCTAAGTGTTTCTTGTAGAGATAATTAATTTAATTAAAATGGCCCCTGAAGCCAAACTGAGCTTCATATTGAGCAGTGCACACATTCCTTGCAAATTCCAGCACAAGGCTATTGAGAACCTGCAAGCTCCCGGCCACACATCCACGTTGACTTCCATTGGAACGGAGGCCCCAGGACCCGGCTGGGACAGCGGGCTCTTCCTAAGCTGGGGGGAGTGGCATTAGCTCTGAGGCAGTTAAAGAAAAGATCATCTTTCATGTATGGATTTAGTTCCAGAAATGATGTGGGCACTTTTTCCTTCATAATGGTCTAAAGAATAAGAGCAATTTGGCTTCCTGACTGCATCCAAATCAATAGTCCACAGTACAGCCTCAAATGTTGGTGCTCAATAAATGAGTAAGCAGATACATGAATGAAAATCAATCCCTTTGGTTGGGAATAAATTGGCTTTCTGGCCTGTTGTCTTCTGGAATAAGGAAGTAAAACAAGTAGCATTTGATCTCAGATCAAAACTACCAAGTTTGCCATGTACCCCGAGGGGGTATAATAAGATGCTTATTTACGGGGGATGTGAGTGAACATGTTCATTCCAAACCATGAGGCAGGCACAGTGCCGGGCGGCCATGTGGTGCGGCAGTTTAGCCAGAGACTGTGGACGCAGGCAGACAGGGTTCCTGGCTGTCCCCCTTTCTTGCGACTTGACCATGAGCCCATTTTAAAAACTTCTCTCAGCTCTGCTTCTTCATATATAAAATAAGGATAATATAAAACCTAACACATAAGTTTTTGCAAAGTTTAAGTAAAATATTCATTCATTCAGCATGTACCGAACATCCACCAGGTGCCAGGCACTGTTTCAGGTGTCTGGGGTCTGTCAGCGAACAGAATGAAGGTCCTTGCCTTGGTGACACTCACAGTCTAGCAAGGGCAAGGGGGTGGGAAGCAAATGAAAAACATAAACATAACAAAATAAGTAAATTATATAATACGTTAGAAGTTCTGTGTGCTAAGAAAATAGTGCAGGGCGAGAGATCCAAAGGGACTGTTGGGGGACGTGGGGTGGGGGTGGGGGTGGGAGTGGGTTGTAATTCGATACTGGGGGGACACAGTAGGCCTCATGGAGGAGGCGATGCTTGAGCAAAGAGGTGAGGGGTCAGGGAGCGGGCCGTGCAGCCGGCTAGAGGCAGACCTTTCAAGGCACAGGGCACAGCAGCGCGTAGTCCAGAGGGCAGGGGTGTTCCAGGCATGTTTGAGAGCGAAGATCAGAGAAGCCAGATGGCTTGCAGGGGGGCAAGTAGCTGCAGATCAGGTTGTAGAGGACCTTTAGGCCATTGTCAGAGCTTGGAGTGAGATGGCCGCACGGTGCAGGCAGGTGACCGCGGGAGAAATGATGGCAGGTTTGTGTGCTGATGATCCCATTGTGTGACTGATCCACTTGAGTGAAAGCTGATGATGCCGGAAAGAGGAGAAGAAGTTGCTGGAGGGATGTGCTTGAGTAGGTGAGAGAGCCGGCCTCTGGGGACTCAGAGAGAGTCTAACTGGGACCAGGTAGGGGGCAGAGGGCGTGGGCACAGTGGTGGGTAGGCAGGTGTGTGGTTGTGGGAGCCTGTGGAGGTTTTCTTCTGTTTCTCCCACATTTCTTGAGTAGGTAGCAAAGGAATCAGCAGAGAGTAAGTGGGGAAGGAGTATTAGAAGTTTGAGGAGAGAGAAGAAAGTATGAACTTGTTCTCTAGAAGAATCAGAGAGTGAATGGACAAGGGGAACATGCTATGAATCCAGGCAGCATTAAGGGCCCACTTAAGGGTCAATGATCATGAACTCAAAATGAGACTGGCCAGCCTGATTAAGTTCTTCACCAGACACATCCAGCCATTCCAGGACAGGCAAAGAGTTGGCTTTCACCAGGGCTGTGGTTTGCTAAGCAAGTGTGACAGCGTGAGAGAAGGGCATGGGACCTGAGGGCTTCCTAGGCGAGTACTGACAATATACTAATTGACCAAAGGCTTGAAGCCAGGTAAGGAGAGAAGATAAGACCTCAAGTGAAAAGGTGAGGGAAGGACCGATGGAGGAGAGCCTCTTGGTTTAGGAGGGTTAGTGGAATTGGGGTACTAGAAGGAATGAGCTGCAAAGAGAAGAGGTGAAGTCAGAGTGAAATGTGTCAAATTAAGGTTATGAAAATGCAAAAAGCGGGAAACAAACTGGGGCAGGGTTGGGGTGGTAGATATCCCAGGTAAGGATATATCTCAAAACTGGGAGAGACCAATATTGTCTAAAGGGTGTGGACTTGGAGTCACTTTTGCTATGGCAACTACAAAAAGAGTCCGCTATGCTGTAGGTCATTATCATGAATCAAATCTCATGCCTCAGACAGAAACCTCTGGCCAACGTGAATGCTTGTTCCTTGTTTGGGATGGTGTAACTATTTTCTGAAAGGGTCTTTTAATCCTGTTCAAGTTTGGAGTCAAGGAGAGGGGTAGTGAAGTAAATCAAATCCATAGGGTTAGCATTTTTGTGTAAACTCAGGAAGAGATTTTTATAATCTTGAGGATAATGTGTGTTTGTTTGGTATTTCAAATATTTGTAAGGGAGGATTTGACCTGTTAGGGAATTCTGATCCCAATTTAAAGAGTGTGATTTGTAATTTTTGCTCAAAAGGTATAAGGAGAACTTTTAAAACTTTTTGACTGACGTTCTAAACAATTACTATAGTTATATTTTGCTGGAGTCATGTATTTGAGAACATTTTGCTTGTTAGGAGCATTTGCAGTGCTAAAAAAGATCCCATACATTAAATATATAAATGCAGTTTCAAATTTTTAATGGAATTTAATAATCATGTAAATGAGACTATTTAAATAATTACAAAATGAGGAAGTTAGTTCCTGCAGCTTTAGTTCACAGGACTTTAATCGCCTTGAAACTGACGGTCAAACCTTACTCAATTTACAGATAGAATAATAAGATTTCTATGTTGAACTTTAAAGTTTAAGAAAACTAGGTTTTAGAATTAGTTAAAATATGTTCCTTTAATAAGTTTTATGTTAATTAAAAAGCCCAAAGCATCTGCAAATCATCTTCATTATGTTGTAAAGTTTCCATTAAGGACAATAAAAACTCACGTTGACATACGCAATTCAAATTGTTACCAGGATCCTGTAAGTTTAGAGACATTTTAAAGCCAAGAATTTTTTTTTCCACCTCGAGCACTAGGACTTTTGAAGGCATAATCCTCAGGTTATTCACGAAATACTCCCCTATATGATCTGCTGATAACTGGCCAAGAGACTGCACAGGTGGCCTCGGGGGTGGCTCCCTTGCAGTCCCTGCCCTCACCTGCTTCACACCCGGAAGCCCATCACGGGCGGAACAGGCAAGCCACCCGAGGAACCGGCAAGCTCACGTTCTCCCCGTGTCTGCTGATGGGCGCAGCGATTAGAATCCCAACAGCCTGCCCACTTTCCCCGCGCCGAAAGCCCAGCACTCAAGTCTGTAGTACAAATTGCAAATGCTTTGGAAAATTCCATTTTGAAAATGATGCTTAGCATTCTGAGGAATGTGATTTCTCCGAGGCGTGAAGCTGCCTTCCTGGTGATGGGGATATCTAGGAGCCATCAAAACACCTGAATTTAAGGAAGACTCGGGCTTCCATAGACTGCCAGAAAACACCTTTCTTTCGGACTGAGGACTTTGATTCCATTGGCTCTTCCGAGGACTTCAAGTAAGGAAAAAAAATTCACCACCCACCTTTCCTGTAGAAATTGCTCTGCCCCCGAGGGTGGGCTGATGCAGCCGGTTTCATGATGGAAGTCACCGTGCAGCCGGCCCTGCCCGCTGATGCCACACTGGGTGTTAATGTTGACTAGTCTGCCCCTTCCCCACCTCGGTGAAGAATGCGAGCTACAGAGAGAAGGAAGCCCACGTGGACAGCGTGGTTTTTCTTAATCCAGTATGGAGAACGGCAAGCTCTTAAGGCCTTTGCTTCTAAATCGATGTGCCTGGTGCAGGGTTCTGTTTTGTGTTGCTCCCAAGCCTTCTTCCCCAAGCCTTTCCTTCCTGAAGCTTTTCTTCTTCAGAACCTTCTTACAGCACATAATACTGTAATTTGTGCGCACTTATCTTCCTCCCACCTCGGAGCAGCTCAGAGCAAAGCTTGTGTTTTGTTCATCCCTGTACTCCCTGTGGCTCCTTCCCCAGTAACGGGGACACTCTAAGTGCTCAAAAAATATCTGCGCAGTGAACAAGTGGATAATCCATAACAGCCACTAATTACATTAGAAATGTTTACGGGAAGGAATGTGGAAGTGTTATTTTCTCAGTTTGCTTCAAGTGCTGACTTTTTTCTACTTTAAATTTTAAATGTGGAATTAATCCTAACTTCATGGCTATGGTGTGCTATTAAGTATGTGCATATTTTATGTACAAAGTCTATTACTAATTGTCTGCATTAATGGAGAAAGAATTATTGAACTTAATTGGAATAGGTCTCAGAGATTACCTAGCCGGCTAATAATAGTAACTATTAGGTCCAGCCAGGCATGGTGGCTCATGCCTGTAATTCCAGCAGTTTGGGAGGCTGAGGTGAGAGGATCCCTTGAGGCCAGGAGTTCGAGACCAGCGTGGACAACATAGTGAGACCCCCATCTCTATAAAAGATAAAAAAATTAGCCAGATACCTTGACACATGCCTGTAGTCCTAGCTACTCGGGAGGCTGAGGCAGGAGTATCACTTGAGGCCAGGAGTTCGAGGTTACAGTGAGTTATGATTGTGCCACTGCACTCCAGCCTGGGTGAGAGAGCAAGACCTTGTCTCTAAAAAACCCCAAAAAACTATTATTATTAATGTCTATTATTTATTAAGCATTTACTATTCCAGGCCTTGTCCTAAACACTGTATATACATCATCTCATTTAATGATTGCAAGAACTTTACAAAATAAGCATTATGATTTCCATTCTACTAATCAAGAAAGCATACTCCAAGAGGTTCCACAACTTGCCCTGGGTGGCAGAGATCATTTAAATGTTTTTATATTTGACTTTAATCACAGTAGATTTCCAATACATTTCATCCGAGCCACAATGAAAATCATTTATATTTTTAGAAAATAGAAATTGATGATGGCAGGAAGTAGTCCAGGAGTGGCTGAAGCCAGCATGGGCTTAAAATTCGTTTCAGGTTATGCATTCCTTCTTGCAAAGGATATTGTTCAGTGTGTGTAGCACATTGTTCTGGGTTATGTGGGTGGATGTGGGAGGCACAAAAATGATTTAGGACAAGGTTTTTCTCCTCGGAGAGCTGAACATCTAATAATGGGGATATAGCCAATTCTGAATAATAGCAATACAAGGGTGAGCACGCTGACGCTGGAGAAAGAACGCAGGGAGTAGTCAGGTTCCTGTAAGGGGGACGCCACTCACAGCTGAGGGGACCGGGGTCTTCAGAGAAAGGGGCACATCCTCCACCCTTGGAGGGGGCAGAATCTGGCTTGAAGGTGACAGGGGCAGAAGGACCGAGGGGAGCCCTTGCGGAGGAGAGAAGAGTGTAGCAGGTGCAAACGCTACCTGAACACTGAGCCCCGCGCTTCCGCCCCTCCCTGCCAGCCCTGCTGCTTCTCACCCGGAGAGGCTGGCGCCGGGGGGTCCCAGGCCAGCTGGACCCCGTCTTTCCCTCCACCTCTGACCTCTCTCTTTCCTGGTTCCCTCTGAACAGCTCACATACATGTTCAGATTTTCTCCAACTTAAGAAAAATCCTCCCGTAATCCTGTATCTCCTTGTGGGTATTTTGTTGTTCTTTTTCACAGTCTTCAAAATAAAGGTCTCTGTTTGTGGTGTCCGCGCCCTCATCCTCTATCCTGTCCTCAACCCCTGCAGTGTGGTGCTGCTCCTCGCCGCCCTCACCCCTCCCTGCCAGGCGCCCGCCCCCTCTGCCCACCCCCAAGAGAGAAAACTGCTTGCCAGGATGATCAGGGCCCTCCCCATCATCAGCTGCCACGAACGCTCGTCCTGCCTGGCAGGTGACATGCTGCTCACGTCCTGGATGCTCATCCTGTCTCCTGAGCTACCAGGCCAGACCTCTGCACCTGGATAGCCCAGGTTTTCTCAAGTACGGCAGCCCGAATGGAGCAAATCAGCTCTTCCTTCATTCCCTGATTTTATTTTATTTTATTTATTTATTTATTTTTTTGAGACAGAGTCTCACTCTGTCGCCAGGGCTAGAGTGCAGGGGCATGATCATAGCTCACAGCAACCTCCAACTCCTGGGCTGAGGCGATCCTCCTCCCTCAGCCTCCTGAGTAGCTGGGACTACAGGCGCGCACCACCGTGCCCGGCTAATTTTGCTAGTTTTTGTAGAGACAGGGTCTCACTCTTGCTCAGGCTGGTGTCGAACTCCTGGTCTCAAGTGATCCTCCTGCCTCAGCCTCCCAGAGTGGTAGGATTATAGGCGTGAGCCACCATGCTGTGCCCCTTAATCTGTCTTTTCTACTGAATTCCCCTTCTTTATTAATGGCATCGTTTGTTTTTCACCCTTGTGCCCAGGTAGGGAACCTAGCACCTCTTCCCTACATCCTGTTGGTGTCTTGTTGAAGCTACTCCCTAAAGCTCTCTGGGGCCTGTGCGTTCTCCTCCACTCTCCCTGCTCTGCAGAGCATCTCCTACCTGGACTAGCCTAAGAGTCTCCCAGATCTTCCCCTCTTCAGCTTCTTTTCCTTCAAATTAATCCCCGCTATGCTGCAGGAGTGAATTTCACAACCAGCAGTACTCTATTCCTCTTCTGCTTGCAGTTCTCCATCACGTGGAAGACAAAGACCACACCCCTTAAAAGGGCATTTAGGGTCCTGGGCCCTGGCTGCGGCCTCCTCTCCTTCCACTCACCTGCAGCCACCTGAGCTCCAGTCACACCTGACTTCTCGCCGTTCCCCTCTCCAGCCTCTTGTGTGTCCTTTTGGTGGTTCCTTCTGCCCAGAATGTCCCTGATTCCTGCTCTCCTGGAAAACCGACACACTCCTGAGGCCTCCAAGAAGCGCTGGTGCTCTCAGACTGTGAGAAGCTCCTCCAGGGTCACCCTTGGACTCGCTCTTTCCTGTACCTAGGGTGGGCAGGGAGGCCCTAGCAGACGCTGTCTCGATGGGGCTGCTATAACAAATTAGCATGGACCCCGTGGCTGACACAGCAGGCATCTGTTTCTCACAGTCCTGGAGGCCAGGAAGTCCAAGATAAAGGCACCAACAGATCCAGCGTCTGGTGAGGGGCTTCCCGGTTTGCAGGTGGCTCTTTATCCGTGTGTCCTCACATACTGCAGATAGTGGAGACAGAGACAGAAAGCTCTTGTGTCTCTGTTCATAAAGGCCCTAATCCCATTCATGAGGGCTCTACTTTCATGACCTAATTACCTCCCAAAGGTCCTATCTCTTAATACCATCACATGGGGGGGTTAGGATTTCACAACATGCATCTTGGGGGGCACACACATTCAGCTCCTAACAGAGGCCAAAGGAGGAGCGAAGGGTTAACAATCTCAAGTTTCTACCCTAATGCTTTGAGCAACAAGTCTCCGTGGGGAGCTAGCTTTTTTTTATTAATTCAGACATTTATCTTATAACATCCATGATCAGTGGTAGTAAAGGGAAGTTTTCACAGGATCCAAAACTCACTTTTCCCTCGTTAGGTTACTCCCCGGAGCTTGGCATGAGGGAAGTGAATGCACTTTGGGTGGGGACGAGGAAGACACTAGGATCCCTGTTATCTTCCTGTGGCTTCTCTGAGCTGGCTCCCCCAACCCTCCCCTCCACCCCCTTACATTAAAAAAGAAGCTGAGAAGGAAATTATTTACTCTCTGAAATGGCCCTTCCGTAGGTGATCTGCCACCTCGCAAAGAGATCTCTATTGTTGCACAACATTATTGATAGCAGGCTTCTGGAGGATTAAACTGTCATTGATCTTTCATTTTTAAGAACACTTTATATTTGCCACATAAAATAGTAAATTCACGATGTTATAGAAACCAAATAAAAGATTAGTGTGATTAAAGGAAAACCACCACCAATTAGTCTAATCTAGACTAAAAACTGCAGAATGGTTACTAATACTTATCATAATGACAATAACATGAAGCCGCCTTTTCGGGTTGTTTTTGTTTCTTTGTAAATGGGATTTAAGTAACACACCCCACGAAAATGATAAATCGAGCTGCGTGACTACCAGGTGCAAGAATTCTATTTGTGTGGCAGGAACGGGGCCGCTAATCCCTCCCTCGCTCTTTTCTGTTTGGCAGCTAAACATTTCCTGGTGAGCCCTGTAATAACAGGCAGCTGTCCTGTCAGCTCCGCTGAAAAATGAGATAATAAGGCCAGCAAATGATGTCCTTTATGTCTCGAATCTACCACTTCCTGCAGTTTTCTTCTCAAATGCTCGAAGTAACAAGGATCTGAGCAATTTTCACACTGTTTCTTCTCCTAAAAAAGTTTGTCCAAATTCTTGGTGAATGTCATTTCCCTTCTGGGACATTTGGTGGAAAAGAGGCAGCCTGCTTCATTGCACCAGGACAGAAGCCTTCCCGGAACCCTCTGAATGGGGTTTGGAAATGGAAATCCCCCCTCAAAAGCAACCGAGGTGATCGGAACTGTGGCGAGGGCCCGGAGGGATGGGTTTGGCTCCCTTGGAAGACGACTGCTGTGGGTGTCTCTGTGGCACCTCTGCCAGGACCGGCCCTTTTAGAAGCTGCAGGAAGAACAACAATATCCTCCGAGTCTTGCAAAGGGGCGGCTGGTGGCCTCGTGGCTGGGAAAATCACACCAGGTGGGGAGGATCATCTCACCCCGGAGAGCCCAGGGCAGCAAATAATGCACATATTTGAGGGTTCCTGGAGGGCATCTGTGTCCACCCACATTTTGCAAAAAACAAAGTTGAGGCTCACAGGGCAGGACAGTGTTGGGACTTGAATGCAGGCGTCCTGATGGCCAGTGTAGTGTTGGTGGTGCCTGTCCCTAAAACCAGGGTGCATTTCTTGGCATTCTTGACAATCCTCCCTGACCCAAGACCCATAAGACATGGTATCCCCCGAATTAAATGCTGCTCATCTTGTAGAAGCAGCTTATTGTTCAGAAAACACACGTGTTAGAATATGGATTCGCAAGGACTCATTCAACTCCCATTCCTTCATTTATTCACTCATGAACCCCGCAGTGGGCAGAGGTTAGAGAGATAAACAGCTCAGTTTGTTTTGCTGCTCGGAGTGGTGTCTCAGGAGGCAGCACTAACCAGAGAAGCAGACTCCAGACATCCTGCACACGAGTCGTCTGTGTGTGGGGGAAGGGCTAACAGTGTCAATCAGTGAAGTCTTAAACAGCCTGAGACAAAAATCCTTGCTGCATTGTGTCCATTTATTCCAACGGTGCAGCCTCTGCTCTTCCTTGGGAATAGGGGTCCTGCTTCTGGGACAAAGTCAGAGTCTTCTTACTCATTCTCTACTGGAATTAGCTGTTGAACAGGAAGGGGCTGCCCTGGGGGCCGGGAACACTGGGCCTGCTGTTTGCCACAGGCCCGTGCAGCCACCTGGGCTTAGAGGCTGACGCTGCTGTCCCAGCTGAGCAGGCCTTTGTCTCGCCTGGTCCCAGCCAGGGCTCGAGCTGGGCTGCAGGGGAGATGCCCCGCAGAGCTGCTCATAACCCTGTCATAACTTAATAAAGGGCTGAAGACATTCACTTTCCAGATGATACTTTTTGCTCACTCTTTCGCCTCCCCTATCTCTGAAAGGCCGTGGTCAGGGTGAAGTCTGTGCAATATTGAGAGGCTATCGTGGCTAGCGCTCTGGCCCACTGTGACTGAGGGAATAAACCACCCTTTTATTCACTCGTTCCTCTTTCCAGCCTCCTCCCCTCCCTGATCCAAGGTGGTGTTTTTTTTTTTTTTTTTTTTTTTCACCCTCTTCATTTCTATTCTCAGGAAAGAATTATATATCTAAACTTTACTGGGCACTAATTGCATGCTCAAGCACTGGTTCAATGGCTTTATAAGTATTAACTCACTGAATCCTCATAACAACCCAATAAGGTATTTCTACTGTTATCTTCATTTTACAGATGAGCCAGCTGAGACCCAGAGAGGTTGAGTGACTTGTCCAAAGTCACACAGCTGGCAAGTGGAAGAAAATAGGGTTCAAATCCAGGAAGTCTGACTTCAGTTTCTTTCTATAGGAGTAGATGATTATCAATTCATCCCAAATTTTCTAGAAATGCACTGTCCAATGAGGTAGCCACTAGCTGCATGCAACTATTCAAATTAACATCTAAATTAATTAAAATAAAGTAAATTAAACATGTAGTTCCTTAATCACACTAATCACACTTCAAGTTTTCAATAACGACAAGTGGCTAACAGCTACTGTATTGAATAGTGCAGATAAAGAACAACTCCAGACCGGGCACGGTCTGGTGGTGGCTCACGCCTGTAATCCTAGCACTCTGGGAGGCCAAGTCGGGAGGATCACTTGAGGTCAGGAGTTTGAGACCAGCCTGAGCAAGAGTGAGACCAAGTGTCTGCCAAAAAAAGAAAAAATTAGCCAGGTGTGGTGGTGCGTGCCTGTAGTTCTAGCTACTTGGGAGGCTGAGGCAGGAGGGTCACTTGAGCCCAGGAGTTTGAGATTGTGCTGAGCTGTGATGATGCCACTGTGCTCCAGTGTGAGACTCTGTCTCAAAAAAAAAAAAATTTTTTTTTTTTCTTTTTTCCTTGGCAATCCTTGTTGTCTCAATAATCGGACCTTTGTGTGAGAGTAACTGGACCTAGGCTGAAACCCCCTTGTGGTTTCAACAACATTATGACTTGCTTTGCTAATAGAAAAAAATTCTAGGAAATAAAATTCACTGAATGAAAAGAAGATAGGAAAAGTGCTTTGTAAATTATTCTGATTTGGTGTTTGGATAATAAGGTCTCCATATGTTTACAATTTTTTAAAAATTTAAAAATTTTTAAAAATGTCCTACCCTGAGGACATTTGCATCTGGGGAGAAGACAAATTCTGTTAAATGTAAGTCAAAAGATAGAAGCTGTGAAGAGAGATTTCAGGTGGCAGGAACTTGAGTGGGACCCAAGAGAGAACAGGGGACCCTCCTCATGTCTGGGACCCCACCACACACACTGCTGCTCTGTTCTCTGTAATCCGGGGGCACCTGTGGGTCCCCTCGGACATCCAGTACAGCCACGGGCCGGGCTCCTTCAGCTTGTGCTGGGAAGTACAAGACGCGGAGAGCCGGGAGGGTGAGAGGCAGGTTGGGGTGCAGCCCGGGTCGGGGTGCAGCCTGTGCTGGGGGTGCAGGGAGCTTCAGAGCAGCAACATGGAGCTCACGGCTCCTGACTGAGACCTGCTGCCCCCTGCACCCCCTCACGCCCCATCACCCTCCGTGCCCAGTGCTAACAGGGCAGTGGCGCGACTGAGCCCTGGCGGACTCACCTGCTCAGCCCAGCACCTGGCCTCACCCTCACTCCTATTCACTCTGCTGCGTTTTCTTCAGGCTTTGCTCTTTCACAGAATGAAGAGACTCCCCACCCACCCACACCCCCACACACACATTTTAACACTTGTGAAAAATGTTTGCAAAAACAATTTAAAAAGGAGAAGAAAGAAGGAAATCCACATCGTGATATATTCCAAATTTATCTACACCTGTTGGCTTTGGGTTCGAGTGCAAGTGTGGTCGCGTTCCCGGTTCAGCCGTCCTTGGTCTGGAGCTGTGCTGGCCTGTCCCGTTCTGCCTGCGGAGCCTTCTCAGACAGGTGTCTTGGAGGATGCGTTAAATAAGCGCTCGTGTCCGGGCCAGGCCGGGGGGAGGGCTGGGAAAAGGCCTGCGAGAGGGGACAGGCCCGAGCTGATTGGGTCGTGCTGGCTCCCCGGGGACAGGCCAGGCTCCCCCTCTTCTTCCCCCAGCAGGGTGGGCAGCCTGCCCAAGCCGGCAGGCGGGAGAGCTGGTCACTCGTGCGTCCTTTCAACATGGAGCACATTTGTGGTTTATAGCCGCTGCCGAGGGATTGAAAGGTCTGAGGTTCAAACCCTCAGTGTCTCCAGGGAAAAGAAGAGGATTCTTATTAAGAAAACATTTCTAGCAGTTCCTCTCGAAGGACGCATTTGTGAGGCCCTAACTCTTGACCCCTGTGTGAGAAAGCGTGTCACCAAGTAGAGAACCGGAAGGCATGTGACCCCAGTCGCAAATTCCTCCCCGGGCTTGGCCACACAAACTGCTAGGCTGGGAGGACCCGAGGGAGGCCCCTTGCTCGTCCTCACCGAGAGGCCTTTCAGCTCTTCTCTGTGACAAATGTGCGTCCGAGATGTGGCCTTCAGAAGTGGTGGCATTTATGAGCCCAGGGAGCAGTGAAGGATAGGGAGGGAGCCTTCTTTTTATCCCCCGAATTTAAATGCAGAGAAAAAAAAAAAAAACTCACAATAACTTAGCCGAAAAGAGAAATACAGGGAAAGGGGGCTCTAGAAATCTGTCACCTAGAAATGCTTTATATCCCTCAGGGTGAGGTTCCATTAACCCTGTTCCTGTCTGGCAAGGTTTCCCTGATGTTCTAAATTCACCATTAGTTTACCTATAAAAAAGGCAACAACCTCTGGGAAGGGAAACAGATTATGTTATTTTAGTCATTTGTATCTTATGATGAATTTATGTATCAGCTTCCTGGCTGAAAAGGACTTTTCTGAAAGCAGATCTAGAAAGGGCAGTATTGAAGTTGACTGGGCTGGAGATGATAACAATTAAGCATGAAGATAGCGAACTATGGGCCCTGGCCCGGTGGTTCACGCCTGTAATCCTAGCACTCTGGGAGGCTGAGGCGGGCGGATCATTTGAGCTCAGGAGTTCGAGACCAGCCTGAGCAAGAGCAAGACCCCGTCTCTACTAAAAATAGAAAGAAATTAGCAAATATAGAAAAAATTAGCCGGGCATGGTGGTGCATGCCTGTAGTCCCAGCTACTTGGGAGGCTGAGGCAGGAGGATCACTTGAGCCCAGGAGTTTGAGGTTGCTGTGACCCAGGCTGATGCCACGGCACTCTAGCCTGGGCAACAGAGTGAGACTCTGTCTCAAAAAAAAAAAAAAAAGATAGCCAACTATGGAGGCGCTAGTGATGTCAGCATGCGTCTCTGGTCCCCCGCAGGATGGCGGGACCGCAAAAGACCACCTTCCTGTGGCCAGAGTACCACCCTATCTAGCTCCCTTCCTGCCCTGCCCAGCCCCAGACAATGTGCCCAGATCCAGCCACGCTTAGATACTGTGTCCCGAGTCAGCCAGGACTGTGTTCTCCAGATGCCGCTGATGTGCTCCCTTCTGAAAACACTTCCTGCTCACTGGAGCTGCAAACATCTGTTCTCAGGCCAGGTTCACTCTGTGTGGTGGCCCCTGAGGTCTTAACTCATTAAGTTAATTTCATGCAACAGCCATTTCCGAGTCTCCCTGCACTCGGGGAAGGCCCAGGAGCCGGCCGGTGCGGAGTTACTTGAATCCGAGCAGGCAGCTGGAGAGCGGATGGGACCCGCACTTTACCTGCACCCTGGACTCTGAACTCTTTGTCCTCACTGGTGAGGCCTGAGTGCCTGTCCACATTCCTGTCTCCTCGCTTGGACCAGAGTTTTATGAATGGTGGATTTCTTGACCCCAGGCTAGACTCTCTGACTTCTATCCCTGACTTGTGACTGACCTCTGCCCCCAGAATTCTCCGTGGTCCTGTCCTGATTTTCCAGTTTCCTGACCTCTTGCTTGGCTTGATCGGTAGCAGCCAGAGGCTCTGTAGCCCTCAGCTGGCCTGCGCTTCCTAATGATGCCGAGTTCTCCTGGTGTTGCGCCCTGCCCCCCATGTGATGCTTCAACGGTCCCAGTCCCTACCTGGGGAGGGGCTGGATTCCATGCCCACCACAGAACATTCTGCCTCATGGGTAACCGAGGAAGAGCCAAGACTTGGGAAATAGCCCTGCTAGTTTCAAGTCTGTAACTGGCTTCCTTACTGCAGGTGTTAAATTTTCTTCTGTGTCAGTGGTAATCATATTCATAGAATGCAAGAGCCAGAAGAGACACTGTATTCCCTCTGTCGAAGACACAAAACGGAGCCCTAGGAAGGTGAAGGAGCTTGCCCAAGGCCATGCAGCTATGAAATAACAGGGGTGAGACGAGAACTCAGGTCAACTGACCCAAATCCAATGCCTAGCACGTGAGATGAGGAAGATTGCGCCTCTTAGAACTGTCTGAGCTTCAGTGCAGGTAATAGAAACCACTTTAGTTGGTTTAAGCCGAGATGGATGTAAGATGGGAAACAGGTGTTTACGACATTGCTGGAAGGGCTGGAAGAACAGGCTACACATAGATGGGCCTGTGGGAGTGACTTCCAGGAAGGCAGAGCAGAAGTGGTCCGTGGAGGGACGGCCGTCTCTGCCTCCACCTGGGGATCCGGGAAGCTGCTGTTCTAGTCATTGCGTCCAGGACCTCCTCCCTTGACTGTGATCTGGGAGTCAGGAAGCCTCTCCCAGAACTGTCGGCCCTAGAGCGGCACAGGCCTACAACGATAATGATCTGCAAAACAGAGCCTTGCAAGCGGCCTCTTCCTGCCTAAATCCATTTATTATAAAAATCAAGTCTCTGGCCAACGCAGCTGATTGTTGCCACCTAGATCCTATCTGGAATCTTATCTACAGGGGAGTCTGGGCTATCTGGACTTTAGCTTTCCAGGAGATGCAACACAGGAAAAAAGCTGAAATGGACTTTGAGTGAGCTAATCTACAGAGTTCTCACCCTACTATGCTTCAGTTTCCTCATCTGTAAAATGGGCAAACTGATTTCACCTACTTCATAGAGATGCTACTAACATGTAACAGGTTATACTGTAAGTAAAACACTATTCCTGGGCCGGGTGAGGTGGCTCTCACCTGTAATCCTAGCACTCTGGGAGGCTGAGGTGGGAGGATTGCTCGAGGTCAGGAGTTCGAGACCAGCCTGAGCAAGAGCGAGACCTCCGTCTCTACTAAAAATATATAGAAAAAATTAGCTGGGCATGGTGGTGCATGCCTGTAGTCCCAGCTACTCGGGAGGTTGAGGCAGGAGGATTGCTTGAGCCTGGGAGTTTGAGGTTGCTGTGAGCTAGGCTGACCCCACAGCCTAGGCAACAGAGCAAGACTCTGTCTCCAAAAAAAAAAAAAAAAGAAAAAGAAATGAAGTTTAACTGTCAGTAGGAAGCAGACCAAATTATTATTATTTGCAAATCTTTAATATTATACATAATTTATAACTGTCTACCAAGAAAATATTAATGCAAAAGAATCAATTGAAAAACTACAGTAGCCAATATATGTAATCAGAATCCAGTGATATGGCCAGTTACAAAGTAGTATTTAAAAAGTTAACTGCTTTCTTTTATCTCAGTAATTATGAGTTAGAAATTATAATACAAAAGTAAAATCCTATTTTTAATATCAGCACAAATCATAAATTAGAAATAACCTGGGAAGAAATATGCTGACCTACAAGAAGAAAATAACAATGTTTTACAAAGGGACATAATGAAGTCTTGAATAAGTGAAAAACATACTTTGTCCCTAGAGGGAAAAACTAATAATGTGAAGATGTCAGTTCTCTCCAAAGTAATATATCCCTCTAATGCATCTCCAGTAAAATCCAAACCGAGTCTACAGGGATTTTGACAAGATGATTCTAAAATTCATCTGGAAGATTGTTTGTATAAGTGAAAACTCACAAAACAAAAGAGTATTTTATTTATGGACAGATATACTTGAAGTTAAAGTGTTAAAACATGGACTGGAAGGTTCCATGCCAAATTCATGTTGGTGGGTACCGTAGGGTGGGGGCAAGCCATGCCTAAAGAGCTTTGAATCAATCTGTTATATTTTATTTCTTTTCCTAAGACACATGTCTGAAGCAACTATGTTAAAACATTAACATTTGTTAAAAATATGTGGTAGGTGGCATAGTAGTCTCTGTAATTTTCTGTTTTTATTTTATTTTTTTCCAAAAAGAAGACTGAGGGAAATGAGGAGACTACACTGCCAGATATTTTGACTTCTCAGTAATGAATATAGTATAGATTTTGCACAGAAATAAGTCAACGACACCGAAAAAAGCTAGAAACAGATCCAAGGGGAGGAGATGTTTCAAATCAGTGAGGAACGAACAAAGGTTCTTATTGATGTTCTCATCATCACACGTCAATTTTTTTCCAGAGAGGTTAAAATAAAAAGTAAAAGTAAAACCACAAAAGAGCAGGAAGAACATATTACTGCATATTTATCTGATTTCAGGGTAGAGAGGGTCAAAATCTCGAAACCCAAATATAAAAGTACTACTTAACAGACAGACCGTTAAATCCCTGAAGCAGGACAGCGTGGGGTGTTCATCTTTGACAAGTAGGCAATACCTAGTGCAGGAATTCAGTCCTGATGCAGTTTGTTTCAAAAATATCACAAAATGTTAAATAGCATGAGTTCAAAGTCAACTTTGGATTTGTACAGGTGAAGGGGAAGAGTTATTAATTATCTACATGCATCTGAACTCTAATGATAATCCTAATTCATAAATACCCTGGTAATTTTCAAGTACATAACTGAATTGAAACAAATTAAAGTTACAAATCACATGGTGTCAACGAGTCCCGGGCTGACCCATCCCTTGGAGAGGTGGGACCGTGGGAGTGTCCTCTAACCCAGCGCCTGTTTTCACGAGCGGGGCAAGGCTGTCTGGACGTCTGTGAGCACAGTGAGAAGGTGGGATGGGGAAGGTGGAGGGTCTCTCGGAATGCAAGAGGCTCTTGAACCTTTGGACTTGTAATGAAATCCTCATTTTGATCTCACATTAGTACCCAGGAAGACTGGGTACCAGATATGCTGCTTCTGCCTTTGGAGCACATAGTAAGATCGTCATTCTTAGCCCCTTGCCTTGTGGTTATTTGGGGCCATGGGACCAGTTCAAGGTCAAGCCTTTAACTGCTGATTTGAGACCCTCCAGAGCTCTTTTTGTCCCCTGCCACCATTCGAGATAGTGGGCGCTTGATCATGCTGGTCTCCAAGATAACCCATGACAGACATACAGCCCTGCAATGGACGTGCACAAGCAAGAAACAAATCTTTATCATTTTAAGTCACTGAAATTGGGGGAGTTTATTTGTTACTGCAAAATAACATGGACTATCCTGATTGATACATACTCTTTGGAGAAGCCACTGAGAAGACTGCTGTCCAGAAAGTCTCCCAGCCCCTACAGGAAGCCCCTACAAGGCACTATGCCAGCTTATAAAATTTCATGCCGTGTATTTTCTGGGAATACTTATGGAGAGAGTCTACTTTACTCTTTCTGTTTTTAGGATGGTCAATTCAAAGTCAGAATTTTGCAGACCAAGCTTCAAAGCACAAGTAGTAATGACCAAGTTCCATGAAACATTTCAAAGTGTTCTAGAAAATCCAACCTCATCTAATCCAGAATGACATTTACTCACATGGCCGCTGCACTCGTTACAATAAAAAAAAATTAAATCGTAAAACACTGCTGAACAGTTATTAAATAGAATCTAGTCCCTAATGGCAAATTCATTTTCATTTAATAACAAGTTATTGTGCAACGTAATGAAAAATAGAGTGGCATGCAAAATAAGCTGGCCTCTGTTTTCATTGACATGGTGCCAGTTTCTTGGGTGCAGCATTGCGATACTATCCATCTTCATAAAGCACTCTTTGGAAGGCGTTATTAAACAGCGGGAAGGAATGCCAGATGACAGCTTCATTAGTCACGACTAGGTAATCCTGGCCAATTTCTCCTGGGAATTATTAACACATTCCTAAGCACCCCTTGGTTTATGGCATCCAAAAAAGACGAGGAGGAGATCGGTTATAAAATCTTGGACATTATCCAAATCTGGCTACAAGTTATTTTAGGTCACGGAGCAGTCACTCTTCCCCAGGATTTTCTAGAATGTTTCTGGGGAATGGGGCCTTCAGAGACAGTATGGACCAAGACCTCAAAACTCTTGCCCATTGTTGAATATCCAAGTAGCTGGGACTACAGGCACGCGCCTCCACACCTGGCTAATTTTTCCATTTTTTTGTAGAGACACGGTCTCGCTCTTGCTCAGGCTGATCTCAAATTTCTGGCCTCCAGTGATCCTCCTGCCTCGGCCTCCCAGAGTGCTAGGATTACTGTGCCTGGCCTATAGACCTCTGTGCCTCCCCCTCTGCTTTCTGCAGAGCCAAAGCTTATCGACACTCAAGTTCTGGGTCCTTCAGGAAGTCTCCCTGGCTGCATTTTCTCTGCTCTCAGCAGACCTGGCCTCGTCCTTCCCACCACCCGCTCAGACCGTTTGCGCCATTCATTAGTGGCTCCCAGGAAGATGAGAAAGATGGTGGCTGAGGACGAGAGACACACACGAGCTGGGCTCACAGCAGGGCAGTGAACGAGAGAAAGAGCAGGGGAGAGGAAAGGCAGGTGACAAGACAGGAAAGGACTGGAGTATGGTTACAATCTCAAGGTGGACTTTATTTTTAAGGATTCTATATCATAAAGTCTGTTACCGTCTGACCTTTTTTTAAATTTTCCTACCTTCTGGCTTTTGTGGAACTGAGTGATGTGCTTTTTGCTTTAGCCAGGATGGAAGAATCTTGCTTTTAGTGGATCCTGACAGCAATTGAATTTGTAGCAATGATAACTGTGAAGTATTTTTCATGTCTTTTTGTCTTTTCTTTGAAATCAAGGTAAGAGTCCTTTCTGGGTTGCCAGTATTTGGAAGCTATTTCAATTACTTACTTTCTGTAAAAAAATAAAATAAAAAAATAATAAATTTTTTAATTCCATCTGGAGTTTAACACCAGTTATGATCCATTTGGCACATATTTATTAAGTGCTTATTACCTGCCTGGCATTGTGCCAAGTCGTATGACAGAAAAATGAATGAAGAACTCCGCCTTGGAGGAGTCTCTAGCGTAGTGGGGGCTTCTTAGGCTTGGAGGACATCCCTAGGGGCCTGGTAGCAGTCTCCCACCTGGGCTCCGGTCCAGGTCGGTCTGATTCAGTAGGTGATTCTGATGCATCTCAATGTTCAAGACATGCTGGTTGGGGCAAGTACCATTTGTACCCTTCCCCCAATCGTTAGCCCAGCTTTCTAGAAAGTTATCTGGGACATCAGAGGCTCCAGAGATCCCTGGGGTACCCTCAGTTTGTATTCAGCTCCTGAAAGCCCAGACAGGCGCAGCACAGACAGGTGAGGCTGGGAGGCAGACTGGCTTCCATCTGACACGGAGTCAGGGATTCTCGTGAAAAAGTCTGGAAGCCCAGAACTAACACTGGGTCGTTGGGAAACATCTTACTTTTAGAGTTTTTAAAATTAGAAAAGTTTGATTAGAAGAAACTGAGGTTTGGAGGTCTTTCTTGCCTCCTAATCTGCCCAAGGATGAGGGAAGACTGGTCTTCTTAAATCAAACTTTTACATCTCTGGAAATGTGAAATATAATAAGTTGTTAAGTGATCTCATTATGCAAAATACATTTTTGTGCTTCTAAACTCACACAGTGCCAAGTAAAAAGAAATTCCCTAAATTCCAGTTGTTCTCCCCTCCGTGGCTTCAAATTTCTAGAAACTGTTTATTTGATAATATTCCCACCCCCATCTCATTTTTTTCCCCCTACAAAGCAAAACAAAAGCACTTATTCCAATGGCTAGCTCTCTACTTCCAAGTAACTTGGGTGAGGTCACCATGCTGAGTTTTACTCCACACAATTTTAATGGGGCCAATCTGAAAAACAAGAGCAAGATGATGCAACAGTAGAGATGTGTGTGTGTGTGTGTGTGTGTGTGTGAGAGAGAGAGAGAGAGAGAGAGAGAGAAACTGGCTGGAGAGCTGGTCATGGATTTAAAGACATACAATAATTAAGCCAGGCATGGTGGCTCAGGCCTGTAATCCTAGCACTCTGGGAGGCCAAGGTGGGAGGATCACTGGAGATCAGGAGTTTGAGACTAGCCCAAGCAAGAGCGTGACCCTATTTCTACAAAAAATAGAAAGATTAGCCGGGCATTGTGGTACGTGTCTGTAGTCCCAGCTACTCGGGAGGCTGAGGCAGGAGAATTGCTTGAGCCCAGGAGTTTGAGGTTGCTGTGAGCTAGGATGATTGCACGGCACTCTAGCTGGGGAGACAGAGTGAGACTCAAAAAATATCTATCTCAAAAAATAAAATAAAATAAAATAAAAAATTATGGAAAAGGCACTTTAGATTCCTGCTTTAAATGGTAGCTGGTCCATCTGCGATACGTGCTTTACTGCGCGTGAGTGAGCTGCGGTGCCGCTCAGGTGAGGCTGACCTGGGCACTGACCCGGTTGAGTTCTGGGGTTGATGTGGAATTTGAGTAAAAGACAAATCACAAAATTTGCTAGACATGAACTTATGGGAAAATAAAGAAAGTAATCACATTTACGGTCTGGAGGAAGGGAACTGGGGAACCCTAAGGAACTCCACTGCTCTAGCTTCTCAGAGCGCGGCCGGCACACAGTAGGTGCGAAACAAATGGTGGACTAGATGACCTCTATGTCTTGGTGCTTCTCTGGGTAGACACCCCTGCTGATGGGTCACAGTCATTGTTGCCTGACCCTGGCCTGACCTTGGAGTTGCTTAAAGTAGTCTGTAAAGAGTCCTCATATTCAAGGTCCTCCTGGAAGCATTTCTCTGATGTTTTAAAATAGAAGCCAGGAGCAAGAGGAGCAGACCTGAGGATTTAATGCCGCATGTTAAAGACCCAGGCAGAAGAACATGGCCAAGATCAACTCGGAGGTTTCCAAATGAGGGGCTGGCTGCTGCCTCTGGCAGGAAAATTCCCCTCTTCCCCCGCTTAATGGCACAGAAGATCGTCAAGCGAAAGGGGGCTTGAGAACAGGGCCTGGATCTTCCTTCCTCAAACTGGGCGGACAGGCATTCGCCAGCTTTCGCTGCCTGCACGTACCCAGAAAACTCAGTCTCAGGCCAGTGCCTCTTCCTTCCCCTCTCCTTTTCCTGGGGTGTAAACCCAGTGTTCTTGGATCCCTGAGGTGGATGGTAGACACGTGTGTGCCAAATGCCCGCAGCCCTGGTTGATCTTGGCTCAGGAGGGATTATTTGCTGATTGTGACGGAGAGAGGGGGCTGGGAAAGCAAGTTCACTTCTCATTCTTTCGCGATGTGTAAATGTATTGCCATTGGCTCTTATTAGGTCGCGCTAAGCCAGTGATGGGAAGATGTTTTCATTGGCAGGAGAACACATTTTACATCCACACACACGCATATCTGCTTTTTGGCAGACGGCAGAAACTCTGTGGCTTAGGCCCCCTTCCTAGTCCTCTGTCTAGTGGATCCCACCAATGGCCCAAGGCCTGGCTCAGTGCTTGTCTCCTGCGTGAAGTTTTTCTTGACAACTCCAGCCCACGCTGATTTCTCCATGGTCTCGGCTCTTGTGGCAACGATCATCTTCGCTACAATCAGAACAGATTTCCTGTAAAGGAAAGAAGCTTCAGCTTCAGGACCTGTTAGCTGTGAAGACAACTTCCGAGATCCCAGAAGGGCCCTTGCATTGGTTCATGTGGCCATATGTTTTTGGTAAATACGAAACAGTAAGATTTAGCTGCAGTAGGCTAAGGATGTTGTCTCCTTCCACTTTGATTCCCTTTCCATCACTTTTCCCTTGAGGAGCCAAGAGTTGAAATGTGCAAAATGAGAAGCTAGTCTGTGGAATGTTCTTTCAATCATCAGCTATATACAATTATGAGTGGAATATTTGGTTCTCATTGATGTCTAGTCAAGACAGAAATTATCTGCAGGAAAATAATGATGCAGTATATGCAATTATAATGCACCATTGCACCAAACTTTTAAAATAGGAATCAGTGCAAAATAGAATTGATTAGAATTCTTGTGTTTGTAGGGAACAAAGATGTAGCCATTCTATAAACTGTGAAGTATCATTTTTAAGTGCATTTGAATTACTTTCTCTTCTTTCCACACAAAAAATTATAAAATTGTTGTCATATAAAGAGACGATCTTACAAAAAGCATGTAGCCATACACAGGAAAACAGTATAGTAGAGGTTATGTAATTTTTCAGGATTTTCTTATATTTGTGATATTCATCATCTTTTAAAAATGCATAATTTGTTGTAATTTTATTTTTCAGTCTAAATACATATTCACTTTTATGCCTAATTTTGTACTTCTATTTTGAATTCTTTTTCTTAAAGAGTCCCCTTCCCCCTTAAATAAGTTTCAAGACTCTCGAATCCTGAATCTGCCCTTGACCACAGTCGAACAGGGTCTTATACTCTCTTATATTATTGTTATGAAAATTATTGAATTTACAAAGTAGCCATGATAGTTCGTGCTTGGGGAAAGGGTGTTCAGCAATACAGAGCTTTGTGTGGGACGTGAACAGGGGTCTCCCCGCACGCCTGACTCCCCGGGGCTCAGCGCTGTTGATGGGATGTCACACCCTGAGCTTTTTTCTTGCCGGCTCGTTGGGGTTAAGTGTGGCTTCGGAGCAAGCTGCCTGGGTGGACTTCTGCCTCCGCCACTGTGGCTTTGGGAAATTACTGTATCTGCTAGTGCCTGCTCTGCCAAGGGAGGGTTTAATCGCACTGTATCCGTCTCTTATGGTGCTGGGAGGAGAGTTTAGGGCTTAGAAGACCATCCAACACGCTGTACTCGTGGTATGTTAGTTTTATTTGGAACATGTATATATTACAATTTCTTCGCAGTTATTTCATGTGCCTAAGCATATTGGTCCCCTCCTCACAAGACTGGGGACTCTTGGAAACCGACCTTAACATCCCCCTCCTAATTCCTCAGAAATGCGTGGCCGTGAGCGCCATCTAGCTGTACTGGCTGTGGCTCTATTGGTCACCTGGCACCGTTTGGCTGACCTGGCTCAACAAGTGTCATTAGATTTGTCAGGAACGGGAGGACAACTGTGGTCAATATATGGGGAGGCACTTGTGAGAAGATAGAGACCCGTCAGACACAAAGAGTATCTCTGCAATGCGATGATGTGGAAGCCCACGGGGAAATAGAATATTTGGGGATTTATCCAAAACTCTAAGGAGCACAAAGCACCGCTGTTTCTGTAGCGCATGGAAACAACACTCAGAGGTGCTGCTAAACCATGGTCTTCAGGACAGGTACGGTGACGAGGTAGAAAAGGGAATGGGTGGACGTGAAGCCTTCCCAAGATAGGATGGCTGAACAATTACCTACAAGACCAAAAAAAGGGTGAGATGATAAAAGATCAAAGGACAAAGATTTTTTAGGTATATATCTTATCATCTTAAAAAGACTTTCTTTGAGAAACACATACTGACAGATTAATCAGTCATAGACTGTGTAATGGAGTATATGATAGTTACTCAACCCCCCCCATTCATAATCTGATGTTCAAGAAAGCTGCCCCCACCGGCCCTCTATTCAGCCTGGTGCCACCTGAGCCACAGGTAAGTTGGGAACGTTTTGCTGAGCAAGGCCACAGGCAGAGCCACAGGGGAAACTGTAGAATTGGCTCAGTAAGAAAACAGAATTTTATCACAAGAGTTTTTTGACACTGTCATGTGTCTGTATCTCTGGTATTTCTTTTTTTTGAGAAAAAGAAGGCGTTTTCTACCTCATCCTGTTGAAATCTAATTGTGATTGATTGCAGGTCTAGCACCCACTCCCACCCTTATCAGAAACATTTGCTGGCCTGGGCGCAGTGGCTCAGGCTTGTAATCCCAGCACTCTGGGAGGCTGAGGCGGGAAGATTGCTTGAGGTTAGGGAGTTCAAGACCAGCCTGAGCAAGAGACCCTGTCTCTACTAAAAACAGAAAGAAATGATCTGGACAGCTAAAATTATATATATAGAAAAAAAATTAGCAGGGCATGCTGGCGCGCGCCTATAGTCCCAGCTACTCGGGAGGCTGAGGCAGGAGGATCGCTTGAGCCCAGGAGTTTGAGGTTGCTGTGAGCTAGGCTGACGCCACGGCACTCAACTCAGTGCAACAGAGCGAGACTCTGTCGGGGGTGGAGGGGGAGTGGGAATAAGCATTTGCTGGGTGCAGATAACTGCCCCTGGAGGTGGGAGTGTTCCCCACACCACAGGAAGTTCATAGTTCACTCCCAGGGACTGTCTGGGTATAGTTGAGATTCAACTGTTGATGATGCAGCCAGAGTCCAGGGAAAACATTGCCAAGAGCTAAGACACCTGGTTGGTTTCATCATTAAAGAGTGAATACAATTAGTCAAATTTTCAAAGGATGTGTGTGACCCTAAAATCGCTAAGAACCACTAAGAAAGCAGGAGTTCTCTCTAACTCACCATTGCTTTTTCAGTGCCCTGTAGAATGCCTGGCAAATACTAGGTGCCTAGTAAATGTTTATCGCTCCTTTTGAAAATACGAACTTTTGTTTTTTCCACTGTCTCTTTCTTTCTGATGGTTATATGCAACCTTTAGAGGAATCCCAGCATCTCAAGATCACCCAAGATTTCAGGTCTAACCCAAGCCTAAGTCATACCAGTTCATATTTCTTGAGCGTCTATTATGTGTCAGGCTCTGTGCTAAATACTTTAATAATAAAATTATAGCGAACAAGCATATATAGCTAACTTTTACGTCAAGTACAATTGTAAGTGCTTTACATATAAGACCTTATTTCATTTTCCACAAGAACTCTAGGAAGTGAGTATTGCTGTCTTCATTTTACCAGTGAGAAAAATGAGGCTCTGTAGGTTGCGTGACTTGCACAAGGTAACTTAAGCCAGGATTCTTACCCATGGCTTTGGGCCTGTCCTGCATCCAGCTCACTCCCTCGAGGCAGAACCACAAGGGTTCCCGGAGCATGGTTTGTCCCGGGACTCCTTGTCACCTTCAGGTGTGGGATGGGTAGGGAGGTGCTGGTGCCACCGGGAAATCAGAAGTGCACCTTTAATCATTTCCTGGCATGTCCTGTCTAAAAGCTTCAAGCCTGTTTGTGTTTCCTTTTGGGGGTGGCCATTTAGAAGCTTCTCTGGGTTTCTGGGAGCAGAGGTGCAGAAGCAAAAGCTGTCTCTGGAGCACTTGGCTTGCTTTGGTTCTGTGGCCTTGGTGGTCCTGCATTGGCTTCTCCGTAGACTTGAACAATGGTGGCACCTTTGGGAGAGGTCGGTGGGCAGCCAGCGCTCAACTGGACTTCCAATTGCTGGGAGTTTTTTTTAAATCATCTGTTTTTCCTCCCTACACATTCTGGCATGTGTCGACTCTAAGTGACCTGAGGACAAGGACCCCAGCAGGCTCCAGCACTCCCCACAGCATGGCTAGGAGCAGTGAGTTCACAATAAATATTGATGCATTGAACCCTGTCTTGTGTTTTCTTTGGTTGGCTTTCGTTTCGCTTTATGCCATTAAAATTTGTTGTAGCTTTTTTTCCTTCACGCTAGTGTTTTTGCAGAATCTATTGAACACTGTCCAGTGAACTGCCGATTGGTACTCAGCCGCCTTTGCACGAGAGTGTGCAGAGGTAGGAGGCCGTGCAAGGTCCCGTGACGCTGATGTGCGTGGGTAGCCTTTGGGGTCTCCCAGTAAACATCTGTTGACTGCATGAATGAAGGGACACTGGACTGAGTTCCCCGAACCACTACGGGGGGGAGTGAAATAGGAGTTCAATATACCGAATTAAACTTTTCCTTTAATAGTGACAGCTAAAAACGTATGTGAAAAAGGGGTGAGGGAAAGGGACAGTGAAGGCAAACTCTTGGGCTTGGGGTTTGGGAAACTTGTGATCCGTGTGACTCCTACCGAGAATGGAAAGATCCAGTACTAGTGGATTTGGGGCACAGAAATCGAGAGTTCTCTTTTCAGGGTTTCTCAACCTCAGCTCTTTGGACATTTGGGCCGGGCAATTCTCTGCTGGGGGGGGGGGGGCTGTGCTGCGCGTTGCAGGATGTGGCCCCTCCCCACTAGATGCCAGGAGCACAGCCCCTCCCCCAGCTGTGACTCCAGAAATACCTCCAGATATGGCTCAATGTCAGGGCTGAAAGCCACTGGGTTAAAGTGAAGCCCCTAGGAGATCACCAGTGGTGGGGGCCGGGTGGGGGCGGGTGGGTGTCAAGTAGGCAGGGGAGAGGCCGGAGAGAGGCATAAATTGTAGCAGATGAGATTTTTATAGTAGATATGGAGAACTTTCTGGCAAATGGTGAGATCCTGAAATGTATTGCTTTTGGTCTCAGAAATTATAGAGACAAGGACCTAGAGCTAGTTGGACAGACACCCTGTGCCGTGGAGAGAATCCCTGGTTCAGGCATTTAGCATCACTTAACAACTCTGGGCCCATTTCCTCACCTGTCAAACGGGGCTAATAGCATCTGCTTCCCGAGAGGCTAAGAGGATTAGAGGTACGTATGGAGGTATGTATATAAGCTACTTAGCACCTTGCCGGCCATAAAGCAGCACCCTAGAAAATACTAGGAATTGCTGTTACTATTACTACTATCAGGTTTTGTGTCGGCACCTTCCTGCTGGGAACTCAGAAACTAACAGTAGGCCACCTAACGCCTTTCTGAGTCTATCATCCTAATGAAATCTGTGCACGCCTTTGGGACTACAAATGCAATTGTCTAGACAGCAACTGCCACTTAAACTGTCACAGAAAAACTTAGAACAACACTGTAAATATTTCTCTATTTCAGTCCATACGTTATTTGAAATGGTAGCCTATTCCTGGCAGGGAACACTAAATACGTATTTAACAGCTGAAAGGACCCACCTAGGTAGATACTTTAGGTCTTCAGAGGAGAAAACGGCCTTTCAGTATGGAAATGCTTTGTTTATTATTTTTTATAATTTTTAAAACAATGAAAATACAATGTAGCAGCCGTTTGCCGGCTTGGATCAGACCAGCCACTGTTTCGTGTGCACACTGCACGTATGGCCTTCAGGCAACCAGTTAAGTATATAATTGTATTATTCCCTTTTCACCAAGGAAAAAAGTGAGGCCCAGAGAGGTTGTGGACTTGCCCAAAGTCACACAGCTAGGTGGCAGAGTAGGAGTTTGAACTTAGACATTCTCCCTCCAAAGCCTGAACTTTTAACCGCTGTGCTGTACATAGCTCACACGAAGGCTGAAGGGAAACCTCCGGGAGACATTAACAACATCCAGACGACCATTTCCCGATTCATTAACCGCTTGTCTATATTCTCCATTTTATTTTCTTCCACACGCATCTGTTGGTATTCCATCTAATTTCAATTCTTTTCATCTTTTTTTCCAAGAAATATCTTACTCATATTTTAATACTGTATTTAAAACATCAGACACAAGAGAGCCCTTCAAAAGAAAAAGCAGAGAGGCTGTCTGAAGAAAGTGCTTAGACAATGGCCTTTATCTCACACAGCTGAATGTGATTTGCCCCCAGATGCTACTATACTAACGCATTAGATTAATTCTTGGTGTTTCAGTGCCAGTATTAGCTGCACCAAAATGCAAACCTGGGGAGCTGACCAACTGGTAAACATTCCCTGTGGCCTGTTTGATCTTCACCAATAAGCATGCCAATTGAGCTGATAGAGCACAAGGTCATCAGATCCTTTGCATATTCAAATCTTCCAGCCTCCTCTTCCAGGGTGTCCGGAGGGGGAAGGCGGGAGGGGCTCTACTGACTCGGCCAGAAAGGCTGGGTCGCCCCTCCCTGGGGCAAACAGTGAGGACTCTGAGTGGCCCCACTGAGTGTTCATCCCAGCTGCCGCCCACGCCTGGGAGGAAGTCCTCACCATCTGGGGACAGCTGCTTTGGGCTGCTTGGAGTGTGGATGAAGGCACTGTACTGCTTTTAATGCCTTTTGACTACTTTGGGGACCATGATTTTGAACAGGAACAGCCATTCCCTAGGCAGGCTCCCAGGCGACCAGGGACAGCCCTAACGCTGGCTGGGGGCTCGGCCTCCCAGAACCAGGTCTCATCTCCCTGCTAAGGTGTCCAGAGTCTTCCAAACAAGGCGCTAATCAGCTCTGAAGAGGAAGCAAACAGGAGAAGCTCAAAGAGTGCAGAAACTGTCAAAATGGATATTTTAAAAGCCTCCCACTGGAGCCTGTCTCCTGTGTGCACTAAGAGCTGTTAAACTTTTTAAATGTTGAAACCATTAGTCCCATTATTGTGTCAGTCTGCCACACGCCCATCCTTCCCTGTCTACCGCCCCGGCCGCCCCCGCCCCCCCAAATTCAAATTTTCTGAGATGGAACTCCTTAAAATATGCTCTTCTTTCAAAATATGTTTACACTCGAGTCACTCAAGCGCTGCGTGGCTGAGTGGAAGGCTTCAGGCATTTTAAGGAAGGAGGATAGAGAATTAGGATATTAGGGCCCGTGGTCTGGCGTTCTGGGCTGCACTAACCCTCTGTCCAACCCTCTGCGCCCCCATCTCACCCTGACCCACGGTCCGGGGCTGTTCTCTGATACAAGGAGTCAAGAGGGACAAAGATAAAGAATGGGGAGCTCAGTGGTACCAGAAGACCATAGTACTGGGAGCCAAAAGGTTCAAGGCTCTGAATTTTCAAACTCCAAAGAGAGCCCAAACCCTTTCTGCTTTGACTGGCTCTCTTTTTCAGCGTGTCTCTCCTTGAGCACCCCCCTGCACCCCACCACCCTCGTCCCCCCAGGGTCCACACCCAGTTCTGCGAGGCCCAGTGCACAGCGGTTCAGAACTGCCAAGGCTTCGGAGCCAGCTTGACCCTGGCCTTACATCCAGTATCTGAGGGACCTTGACCAAGTCCCTTACCCTCTCTGGGCTCAGCTTTTTCTTGAGAATAATATAGCAGTATCTAACATATAGGGTGTAGGTGAGGATTACATGAACAAATTTATGCACGTGCTTTTTAAAAAAATGATAGTGCAATTCACATAGTATAAAACTAACCACTTTAAAGTGCACAGTTTGGTGGCATTAAGTACATTTACAGTGCTGTGCAAACGCCACTTCTTCTATTTTGAAGATTTTTCATCACCCCAATAAACACCCATCCATGTGCATTAGTCACTCTCGACTTCCCCACCCCCCAGCCCCGGCAACCACCCATCTGCATTCTGTTTCCGTGGATTTAACTCTTCTGGGCAGTTCCTGTAAGTGGAGTCATACAATAGTTGTCCTTTTGTGGCTGGCTTCTGTCACTGAACGTAGTGTTTTGAGGTTTATCCACGTTGTAGTATTATTACTTCATTCTGCTTTACAGCTGAATAATATTCCATTGGGCTAATGAATGTACCACAATTTGCTTATCCATTCATCTATTGAGGGACATTTGGGTTGTTTCTGCCTTTTGGCTATTGTGAATAGTGCTGATAGGAATATTCAAATGTAGGTGCTTTTGTAGAATGCCATAGTGCCTAAAGTGCCTAATAAATGTCAAAGAGGCAAACCAAAGTCCAGGGTCCTTTTTGGATGACTGGAAGATTCCCTGCTTCTGCAGGGCAGGATCCCACACAAAAGATACTCACAGCTTTTTGTACCTATCAGAGCGTTCCAAATCTGTGCTCATTTAAGACCTAATCCCCCACACTGACGCGTTACAGGTGGGTGTGAGTGTGAGACGAGCCTGCGGGTCCTGCTCAGGTGTACTTGTTTGGCTGGGAGCCTTAACCAGGCCCGTGCACAGTTCGTTTTTCTAAGGCTCTAGAAAAACTAAAATGTCAGTAAGCCTCAGTGAGCCTTAGGATTTCATTAAGCCTCAGTTTTCTCAACTGTGAAATGAGGTGATAGCAGGAGCAACCACTCGTCCTGGTTTACAGGGGAAACTGGTCATCGTACAGGATGGGCCCTCAGACGTGGACTTCCTCTTCCTAACTCCCTACTAAAAACAAATACATATTGAAACAGTGAGTCCTTTATGAAAGGAAGATAACTTCATGCACTTTAATTTACTCAGCATAGATTTATTGAACACCTACTATGTGCCAGGCACTGTTCTAGGCTCTGGGGGGTATAGCAATGAGCAAAGCAGACACAAAGAGGGAGGAGATAGAGAATATGTAAATCATATATGAGAATATGTAAATAACTTAGAAAGGTGTTAGTGGCAAGTGCTCTGAAGAAAAATAGAGCTGGTGGAAGGGATGGGGTGGCAGTGGGGGGAAGGGTGGAGTTCTGCTATTCTCCAAAGGGTGGTGTGGCCAGGATCCATTTCCTTGGGGAGGAGGCATTTGGCCAAAGATTGAAGGGGGTGATGGGAGAGCCAGGTGGGTACCCGGGGGAGGAGCAGGCCCTGATAGGGAACAGGAAGGGACGCCTCCCCGGGCAGGGGAGAGGCTGGAAATGTTGAGAAACAGAAAGAGGCCACCAGGGAGCAAGGCGGAGCTGTGTGGGCAGGTCAGAGAGGCAGCGGGGGACACGGACACGGTCTGAGGGAAGGACTGGGCTGTTCTCTGGACAGGGCTGGGAGGCCAGGGCAGGAGGGGCAAAGGCCCGCAGAAGCTCCCGGCTCCGTGGAAGGAAAGCCAGCGTCCTTGGCGTGGCCGCCCACAGCTTCCACTGCATGGAAACCCGAGCTCTCGGCCCAAACTCCAGCCCAGACAACGCCTCCACTCCCACCCTCGTCATCCCAGGGCACGCCGTCACCCACTGTCACCCGCCGCCCAGCCAGCTGCTCAGGCCAAACCCCTGACTTAGGTTTCAGCTCATTCCTGAACACTCTTGCCCAATATATCAACAAGTGGTATTGACCCTGCCTCCCCAGTGGATCCCAAATCTGCCAGTCCCTCTGCCCGTCGCTGCCGGACAAGTCTGAGTCTCCGGCGGTCTGACCTGGCCTGCGGCCATGGCCTCGCTGTGAGTGTCCCTGCGCCCACTGCTCTCTCCCCACAGTTCATGTGTCACAGAGCAGCCACAGTGGCCAGTTTAGAACATAAATCTGATTGTGCCAGTCCCCTTCTTAAAGACCTGCAGTGACTTACAAACGCACTCAAGGAAAAACTCCCAGTTTCTCACCATGTCCGGCCAGGCCTCCCCACTGCCCTCGTCTGCCTGTCCCCGGCACCCGCCAGCCAGCCAGCCCGACCTTCATTCCACCCCAGCGGTTTGCACCAGCACTGGCCTTTGCCCTCCGCACAATGTGCTCTTCTCCCAGTTTTTGTGCCACTCCGGTCCCAGCTTAGTTGTCACTGGGGTTTCCAGGACCTCCTAGTCTAATGGTGCCTAACCGCTCCCCAACAAACCTGTCACACTCTATAAAATACCCTGTGTCATGATCCCTCTGACACTTTACCCTCTTAGAAGTTACTTCAATTTTCAGATACAAAAATAATTTGTTTATTTGTTTGTTTATAGGCATGTGAGCTCCTTGAGAGCAGCGACCTTGTCTATCTGGTTCACTGTTGTGCTCCCAAAATCTAGAATAGTGCCCCGCACATAGTAGGTGTTCAATAAACATCAGAATGAATGCAGTATGGTGAGTTGTTGGGCTTACAAAGCATCGTACTTTCTTCCGGGGTCCCACAGTTCTTTGTCTTCCTCTCCATTACAGCTCTTACTACCTTAAGTCAAAATGATGAGTATGTGCTGTGTCTCCCCAGCTCTGATTGTCCAAGGGAAGGAATTATTTTTTGCATTTGCCTTGATACCTAACGTTTGCCTGGCACACAATAGATACTCAATAAATGCTCTTTGTATCAATGGATGAATGAGGATACACTTTCAGCTGCATGTGACAGAAATTCAAAATAACAGTGGCTTTAAAAAATATTATTTCCCTTTCCCTATACAGGTCTAAGCTTACGTACTGGCTCTGCTGTATGAAGTGCCCAAGGGTCCAGGTTGTGCCTTCCTCTGCGTGGCCCAAGGTAACTCATTACCTTCTCTTTTCCTGTGCCCAGGAAGTTGGAAAAGGAAGGAGGGTGCATCCCTCTGTAAGGAGAGAACCTTGAAATTACACTTGTCACTTCAGCTCACATCCCATTGGCTAGAACTAGATCACATGGCCATTCCTAGCTGCAAAGGGGCCTGGGACACGTAGTCTTTTACTGGGAGGAAAGTTATGCCCAGTTCACAATTGTCTTCCTACTGAAGAAGGGGAGATAGGCTGCTGGGGGAGGACTCAGCATCTCTGCCGCATACATCCGTTATTTCATTTGATCCTGTAATACGGACGGTGTTTGAGTTACGATCTTCATTTTACTGATGAAAGAATTGGCACTCAGACACGTTAAATGACTCAGCCAGCAACAAACAATGAGTGAGAAGCAGACTTGGAACTTGAAACCAGTCCTTCTAATACCATGCTGGGGAGGGAACCACCTTGTGTGTCGCAGGGACAGCCGCTCCGCTCAGCGGCAGGGAGATATGGCCACTGAATCATCCCCAGTGTCCACTGAGTCCCCGCTGTGTGCCAGGGCTTCCTGAGGGACTTTTTCTCAGCTCTACAGCCTCTCCGGGCCTCGCACTTCTGGGGAACGCAAGCCTCATGCCCGAGCCTCAGGGAGACAGCAGGTCCCATCCCTGCTGGGTCCAGAGCAGCAATCAGACAAGACACGTCATGGTACTCGAGGACAGGGCTGCCCGTGCTGGGCTGCCTGGGCAGGAGGCAGGAGCTGCAGCTTCCCTGGCTGCTGGGCTTGTCCTCAGGACTAAGCTGATATTTCCTGAGCTCCTACGATGTGCCAGGCTCGAGGACACAGCAGTGAACAGCAGTAAAATTCCCTCCCTCGTGCAACTTACCTGCCAGGCGGGGAAGGCAGACAGTGAAATCAATCAATGAGTAACACTGTAAGTTATTTATACATTATATATTTACTTATACATTATATAATTTGCTTATGGTGACCAATGCTCGGAGAATATAAGGCAGGGATGGAGAATATGGCCATATTCCCCAGGGGAGCAGTATGGCAATTTTATAATAAACAAGAGGGGGGATGAAGGCATCACTCAAAGATGACATTAGAGCAGAGAAGGGAATGAAGTAAGGGCATGAGGCAGAGCTTATCTAGGGGATGAGACTTCCAGACGGAGGGGACAGTAAGCACAAAGGCCTGAAGCAGAAGCATTCGTGGGGTGCATGGATCAGAGAGGGCGAGGAGAAGAGGAAGAGCAGAGGAGGTGCGAGAGCTCGTGGCCACGCAGGGTAGACGGGTGCGGCTGTTTACGGCGCGATGATGCCTGCACTCGCCCAGCTTTGTGCCTGGATGCAGGACTGTGGCAGCTGGAAGAAGGAGCATGGTTTGTGCTAGCGAGAAGCTCTCTTTTAAATAACTTATTCTGTGACCAAGAGATCTCCATTGGAAGATTTGGGGCAGAGGAATGATGTGATCTGATTTATTCCTTGGAGACTGTGTTAAGGTTAGACAAGAGGAGCAAAGATGAAATCGGGGAGAGAAGGTAAAGCTTTTGCAAAAGATGGTGGCTTGGCCACTTCATGGCATTAGCAGCTTGATGACATTACCTGTCTAGAGGTGGACAGCCTGGGTCTACCATCCAGCAGCTGCAAGCCTGGCTCAGACTTTTCTGGAACACTGCTGTAGCAGACTGTAGCCCCCTTTGGAAGCATAGTCCAGGCTGGCTTGGCCTGGGTGGGCATACCCTTCCCCATTCCATGGAGGAGAATTTGCCCTTGCCCTATTACAACATTACAGGTCACCCATTATTGAACACCCACTGTTGGTCAGGCTGTGTGTGAAGCGATTGGCGTACCCATTTCCTTCACTCCTTGCCACAGCAGCATGAGGAGTTTGATAGGGAAGCCAAGATTGAGAGACTCGGGAATCTGCCCGAGACCGCACAATTGGGAAGTGGTGGGGCTGAGAGGCAAGTCGCACTGTTCTTACCAAGACCTGGGCTGCTCCCCGCCCTGCGGTGTGTCCGCTGCCTGGGACTTCCGGCTCTGCTCCGGGCTGTCAGTCAAATTTCAAGGAACAAGCCTCTTCCCTGCTTGATATGAATATCTCCCAGGCCTTTGCTCTCTTGTCTTCTAGATAAATCAGCTAGACAGGCAGTTGATTAAGAAAAGATCCTATTTTTTAAAGAGAAGATTCCAAAATTTCCTTTGGTAACTCAGTTACTTCTAGTAAACAATGACTCAGCTAACTAAACTGTCACCCGGTGGGGTGGGACCATATCTTTTCATCCTTGTGCCTAATAGGATGCTGACTCAGTTAGTATTTGCAAAACAGATCAATGGGAATAAAGCGGTGATCGGAGAATTTGATTTAAGGTGAGGGAGCCCCACAGAGTGGACCAGCTGAGAACTGAGAGAGCAACAGGCCTTAGACTGATCCCAATACACAACTTTTTTTGCACAACCTGACCTTCAACCTTTGGAGGAGAGAAAGGAGGAAAGGAATGAGCAAGACAGAGGTAGTGCTGATGGGGAAATTTTCTATAAAAGAAAGAGAATGAAAGAGGCCTTTATTTTGCTTTCCTTTGATCAAATCATGTGTGTTCCTGGTTATCGAGAGAGTTCTTGGGTTAAGGTCCAGCTCCGTCATTTAAGGTGTGTGACCCTGAGCCCGTCGCCTCGCCTTCCTGCTCCCCGGTTTTCTCACTGGGGGAGCGTGGGAATCGTGCACTCTAAAGGGCTTGCTGCGTGTCTGCTGCTGTTCTAGGAGCTTCCACAGACCTATTGCCTTACTGAAGCTCTACAATAACTCACTTGAGATAGGGGATCTTACTGTGCCCATTTTGCAGACTAGACAGCTGAGGCGCAGAGAGCAGGAGCAGCTGTCCAGGCTTCCACACTAGGGAGCAGTGGGGCTTGGATCTGTGCTCTTTGCTGCCTCACTGTTTTCCCACCGTCTCCCTGTGGGATCAAAGAAAACACTGTTCACGAAAGTACTTTGTAACCAAGGCCCCAGAGTGGTGCTACGCAGCTTGTAAATGCTTAGCAGTAAGTCATGATTATGAGGACTGTCTGACTCCTTCCTGGAGGCCGAGAGAGTGAGGAGCCGGGAAGGACACCATCTTCTGGTCCTGAGATGGTATCTGGCCCTGTTTGGGGTTTGGAGCCTCCTAGAGAGGGTGTCCGTGATTTAGGTCTGAAATGCTTGTGCTCTAGTGAAAGGGCAGGACCTGCATTCTGGAACGCCCAGATGCACCATGGACAAAAAATACCCACGAGAGACCAAAGCTCTGAAACGGGATCAACCATCTGTGTCCCTGCAGCCTGGAACTCCTGGGCTCAAGCGATC
The DNA here is from genome assembly GCF_041146395.1 of Eulemur rufifrons. NCBI lineage: Eukaryota > Metazoa > Chordata > Mammalia > Primates > Lemuridae > Eulemur > Eulemur rufifrons. Next base: position 32,249,697 of record NC_091006.1, read on the forward strand.
CTCCTGCCTCACCCTCCCGAGTAGCTGGGACTACAGCATAGCACCATGATGCCCGGCTAATTTTTCTTTTTCTTTCCTTTTTTTTTTTGTAGAGACAGGGTCTCGCTATGTTGCTTAGGCTGATGAATTCCTGGCCTCACGCGATCCCCCTGCCTCAGCCTCCCAAAGTGCTGGGATTACAGGGTTGAGCCACAACACCCCGCCTCGCAGTGTGGCTTTAACTGGCATTTCCAGCCTTTTCTTTGATCTCCTCCCTTTATAAGTACAAGCAAGGGGCTGCTCACTGCCCAGGAACTGGACCCACCCTCTCCCGCTCTAAGCTTCGCCCAGGCCCCACCATCTCTCTGCCTCTGGATACCTCCCTAATTTTCAGGGCCCAGCTCCAAGGCTCTCTGCTATGAGGCTGCCTTCTGTCCCCCACTCCAGATGAATACAGTCTCTTCCTTTGCAATTTGTTTATATTTTTCTTCTAAGCAAACCCCATTCTGCCTCGTATTTTGGTTATCAATAGCCTTGTCTCCTTCTTATTTGATGTTCGGTTTCTTAAAGGCAGGAACCATACCCTTTTCATCTCTGTGTGTCTAACAGAGCCTTACACATAGCAAAAGCATGAAAATATTTATAGGAAGGAGGGAATTACTTTGGAATTAAAGGGTCCTTCCCTATGAAAAGAGAAGACAGGAGACATATATAACTAAGAACAGAACCTTGGTACAATGTGCACTTTTTGGGTGCTCAGCATGTGATCCTTTATTGGGTACAATGACATTTCCACGTAAGCTCTGTGACTCAAGTTCAAGCCAATATAATGACATCTAAGGCAGGGGATAGGATTCTTTTGTTAGGTCCTAAATTGTTTTCTGTGCACAGGGCATACATAGATCTTATTTTTGAAATCACTGAAAATTCTCTAAATACCTCCAAGGGGGAAATCTTCCCTTCCTTCCCCACGTGCTGATAAAATCTGAGCACACGGAGAAGAGAATGATAAATGCAGAAACCCGGTCCTCGTCTGCAAAATGAGTCGTTTGAACTAAATGATCCTTATGGCCTGTCATAGTTTGATAACTATTACATGTTCCATTATTTTCTTGGCGAGGCTTAGCCAATCAGACTGAAAAGCACAAACAAAATTTTCAAAACTCTCCAATGGCTGGGCTTTCGTCTAGGGGGAGAAGTGACTTTTACAAATGCACGGCTTATTTTGTGGTGACCGTGGAGCCCAATATCTAATCTGCTTCACCACTTCCTGTGTTATGAAATGCTGGACATAGTTTTCTCTTGGCTCAGTTGCATTTCGATAAAGAGCGCAGAGCTGGGGCGGAAGACGTAGCGAACACTGCCCTCTTTCGTCCACCCTGGGTTTCTGCCGCTCCTGCTCGGCAAGAGTGTGTCAGGCAGACAAGAGTTAAAGTCGTGCTAAGCAAACCCAGGCGTGGAATGCCACTTCAGTTGTTCTCTGCGTGACTCCGAGGTTTCAGCAGTGTGGAACATCTTCATTTTGGTGTCACAAACGTTTCGGCTCACCCAAGCCCGCCAGTTTGTGCCAGAAACCATTTAATGATGGTCGTTCGGTGCTGACCCAAAAAAAGTGGGTGGGAAGCAGAAAAGAGACTCTATTGTTTGAGGTTTTCCTGCTCTGTTTGGATTACCAGGGAGCTAAAGATAAAACCCCGGGCAGAAAGCGACATGTCAGCAGTAACGGGGCGAGATTACCTCTCCCATTTGCTAACCACTCATTTGGAAGAGGAGGCCTTTGTGTTAGAGCTTGAGAAATTCTTCTCAAATAATTTGGTTATGACGTGCTCTCTCGTAACTGTGTTGTGCGAGATAGCAAGGAAGGGCCTTTGTAAAGAGAAGATAGCGCCACAGTGCTGGAATCTGATCCTACCAAGGGAAGGGCTCTTCTGTTTGTGGAACAACTTATACATTTTTTATAGGCATAAGTAGGAATTTCGTAACTAGAAATTAAAAATTAATATGACCTCCTTTCTTGGTTGACTGGAATCACACTTTGCAGTTATTTTTCTTGTGAAAGGGAAGGGCTGCAGAGAGCACCGGGTGAGGAGGGAGAAGAGGGAATAACATTACTTAGTCATGTAGTGCAGAGCACTCTTGGCTGTGTACCCAAATGCAAATTATTTAGTTTGATTTGAAAGCTCTAAAGGTAGCATTTGTGAGGATTCAGCCCATCAATAAATCATCACGTATGTCTGTGCATCTGGGCACCCAACAAGGCATCATGTGACAATAGGGGAGCTTGTGTTTTCCGTTGGAAAGGGAAAAATCAATTCTAGAAAATAGAGTTTGGAGTCTGCCTCCCATAATTTTGTTCTTAAATTTTAGCCCCGGTTATAGCAAGTGTATGTTCTTTATCTCCCAGGACAGTTCTGGGGACAGATATTCAGCTCCACCGTGCCCACAGGGGAACTCGCACTTTTCAGAATGTGCGCTTCGATTGGCAGGCTGGGAAACACGGTTAGATAAAGTCGTGATCAGCACAAATGGGAACAGTCAGGGAATGAGTCCCAGGGAACCTTTCCATTCCCACTGCTCTTTGAAAAGCCCTGCAAAGATGCCATTGCAAATTCCTATCTCATCGAGCCAGGGATGTTACCTTTACGAAAGGAATGTCAGGACTCTTCGAAGCCACGATATCCTCTCACTAATGATAGATCTCTAAATTATCAGGGGTTAAATATTTAAGGGTAAGAAAATATCTATCAAAGAACAAAGTCAGGAAACAGATCTATTTGGTTGTTTTCTTTCTGCTAAGTGCCACTGATGGAGCATTTGCATTGGCTTGTGCCCATGTGTACAGAATCAGCCAAATACAAGCGGGAAATTTTCAGCCAGGCAGTGGTCAGAATGTGTTTATCCATACGAGAGCATCCATTCAGATATATGGAGCTGAAATTTTAACTAAGGGCTCTGTCTTAACTTTAGTAACTTAATTGCATAGAGCTCCATAGTGACCTCATTGGGAATGGTTAGTGTGTGGAAATATTTTGAAAATATTGACACCAAAAAATTTTATTATAATAATACTTTGAAAAATTATTATCCAGTGAAGAAAATGAAAAGGAACAAATTACATAAAAGTCTGTAGTCTCCCGGGGATTGGTTATAGAGCACATCATTCAGAGGTCCCCAATCTTTTTGGCACGAAGGACCAGTTTCATGGAAGACAATTTTTCCACTGGGTGGTGGGTGGGGTGGGGCAGCAGAGCTCTACGGCCTTGGGGGTTGGGGACCGCAGATTTAATGACTGCTACCTCAAGACAAGCAGTCTTGGGTTTATGTGCTTTCCTTATGAAATATGGAGTTTTGGTCCTTGGGTCTGACACAGGCAGGCTAGAGGGTAGGAAACGTCTATTTATTAACGTGAAAATGTGCATTTGCTTCAAAAGCTAAGGGGATGTTCTTTTAAAAATAACATCCTTGTAAGTTTCTTTATTTGAAATGTGCATGAAATGCTGAATACGGATTTCTGAGATTTATATAGTGCTCTACTTGTCAAAGATCTTTCTCATGGGTAGGATTACGGGCAGCAGAAATGAGCTGTGGAGGTAAAACCAGGGGGAAAGCCAGTTTATGCTGTTAATTTATGAAGACTGGAAACAGTAACTAAAGACTGTTATTTTCCCTTATTTGAGTTACAGGCCAGTGTTTGGCAAACTGTCCTGGGGGATATTTAGGTGAAGGGCAGGCGTCGTGATTGAAGACTTATCTCCCTTCTTTTCATCCACACACTTCTCCTCTGGCCTCAGTTTGAACACTTTTCAATCACCAGCAGACTCAGCAGGGCAGGGCTTGCTAATCGTATCCCCGACGGCTGCATCCCAGGGGCTCATCCAGGAAGTGCTGTTGCAGACCAGGGCGTTACCGTATTTCCTCTACAACTGCCTCCCTCCACAGTGCTCTCCTGCAAGCCACTCCTACGCTCTGGCACTGGCTGTACCACACTTCCAGGCCCTGCCTGGTATGTCCAGAACAACAAAGGGCAAGCAGGGGTCTGTAAAGCATAATGACTGTTTAGTCGGCCTTTCCATGGGAATATGGGACCTGCCCAACATAACTGCTGATTTAGAGCTAGTCTAGGAATCCCTCCTAGCCCTGAGGTTTCAGGGTTCAGAGACATTTTCCGTGGACTGGCTTAAGCCACTGCAGTATTTAATAAATAAATGGAAAGCATGAAGCAGCCAGCGTCTCTGGAAGAGCAGCCTCCGTGCAGTGGGGTGACACAGTGAGCTGTGCACGACCCTCTCTCGGAACATTAGCAGCGAGCTAACATCTGATGAACCGGGTTTTCTAGTTTGACTTTGAACTTAAGTCAACAAAGATAGAAAAAGTGTGGGGCATGCAGTCACGTAAAAGGAGGGCCCATGACTATTTGCTAGCTAGGGAAGGCTCTTCACAAGGGTATTAGCAGTTGATCTTCGGGGGCCTTCTGTAACACATTGCGATAGCGCATGTGAAACCCATGTTGTAATCTGTGGAGTGCGTTGTAGACACCATTGACTGTGCTGATACAAATCCCTAAACTCATCCAAGTGAACGCATGTGAGAACATCAGGTAAGAGCGGACAGGAGCACAGAAGAGGCATTGCGACGTCCTTTACAGGTATGCAAGACAGCGTGTTCATTTTGAGAGATCTGATTAAGGAGAGTGATGAGGTTGGAATCATTTAAATACAGTTTCGACCCCGGCAGAGGCAGATGCAGAATTACACCAGGTAAGGGAGGAGACCCTGATGTGTGGACGTCCTTCCAAAGCGTTCTCGCTACCTTATAAATCCTCTCCTCCCTTAGTCAGACCGACAGCTCTTTGACATGGGGAGAGAAATAGTCTTGCTCAGCCAGGAGGAACCCGGCAGCTCCCGTCTGGGTTACTGTCCAGGCAAACCCGATGTTCTCCAGTGCATTCACTCGGGTTCGAGAAGCTGGCCAAGGAAGGGGGAGTCACTGCAGTTTCGGGGGGAGCTACGCTGTGGTGTCCATGGCTGTCTCCCCCACTCAGCAATCATTAAGCTTGTCACCAGCCGCTGACATCTAAAGCTGAAAAGAGGGATGTCATGGCGCAATAAAACGCACCAGCCAATAAACCTCTGTTTGGTGATTGGTCATGCTCCTCCGCATCCTGCCTGGCCTTCGTCCATTTTTATCACCGGACTCATGGCTGCCTTCACTCGCGGAGCAGGGCTGCAATAAAGGCTCATTCGTTCCAGGCATAAGCATCGCCCCTGTAGCAGCCTCTACCTTCTCTTAAACAAGAGGACCAAGGGAAACCCAACAATAACAAGCAACAATAACAACAAAACAATTTAGGACGGGGCATTCACGAGCGGCCCCACTGGCTGGGGAGACCTGGCCTGGGCTGGGCTGGGTGCCGCTTCCCAGGAAGGAGTGGTGTTCACTGGTGCCGCAGTCGCTGGAGAAACAAGGGTGAGGATTCTCCGGGGTGCTCGTGTCGTGTTTGCTTATCTATGGGAACTCGAGCCCGTGGGGAGGGCAGGGCTTGGAAGGAGCAGTTCGTAGACATGCTGGCCAGGCCCAGCTTTCTGTGCAATGATCCACGTTCCTGGCTCCTACGCCGCCCTGGCCTGAGTCTTCGTCACCAGGAGAGGAGAAACTGTGCTGCGGTATCAGCCATTGTCGCCCATTACAGTTTATGGGAAACTTCCACCGAAGCCTCAAATAAGGTGGCTGTTTCCCTTACAATCCCTAACTGTGACTTTATGTCATAAAGCTTTGATTTTTGTTCCCGCCATGACACTTTATAGATGTGTCCAATCCTGAGCAAAACTGACTTTTGAGAAGATTCAGTGACTCGCTTCTTCCAGGCAGAAGAGACAGCAAATGCAAAGGTCCTGCGGTAGCAATGGGCATGACTGTTAGCCTCTATTCTAAGAATGAATGAATCCACGAAGGTGCCTTGAAATCATATCTTTACGTGGCGACTTCCTTCTCTTCACTTAGGTCTTCTTAGCAAGGGTTTCTCTGATAGTACGTCACATCTCTATCCCATTCAGCATTTCTTGCTGCCAATTCACAGAAAATCTTTTGGTTTTTGGAGCTTTTTGGTGTTTGGAAGTACAAATAAAGGATTGTAGGTCTGCATTCAATGAATATGTGTTGAATGCAAAAATTAACGCATTGCTTTGCATCCCTTCTATGTGCCCAGGCACGGTGGTGGGGTTGGTTCGACAGCAATGAAAAGAAATGGGTATGACTCCTTCTGGCTCAGATCTGCAGAGAAAATAGGCAGTTAAACAACGGATTACCAGCCGCTTGAAATGAGCCGCTTTTGCCTAAGGACAGCAAGCCTCCAAGTTTTCACAATCATCAAAGAAGTTTATAACACCCCTCCCCCACTGCACACGCTGATCCCATCTCTGCTCCAATAAAGCCAGCCGTGGACTTTTGGAGTCTGGTCTTCAAGTGTATTTCTCAGTGGGACAAAGGAACCAGAGCTGCGAGAGGGACAAGGAGTTTTCACCCCAGATTCTGGTGTTTCTCTGTTTGTTCCCTCCCCAGCAGGTGACAGACTCAACCCAGCCAGGGGCCAGAGACCACTAAACCAGGTGGAGACGCTGCTGTGCCTAGAGTTGCGGCAGGTGTGGCAGAAATGCCCCCTGTCAGGGAAGGCTTTGAGTCAACCTGGCTGTCAGCAGCGTGAGCACAGCAGCTGCCCACCTGTAAGGCCAAGGACTGTTGGCCCTTCTCTGATGGTCTTCACAGAAGCCTGCCCTCCTCCTCCCTTCTTTCCTTCCATCCTTCCTTCCCTTTCTCTCCTTCTGTCTCTTCCTTCCTTCCTTCTTTCCTCATCTCTCTCTCTCCCCCCTTCCTCCCCTCCCTCCTTCCCTCCTTCCTTCCCTTTCTCCCTTCCTGTCAACCAACAATTATTTATGAAACACCAGCACTGTGCCTGGCCTTGTCCCATATAGAATGATAATCTGGCTAAAATTAGAGTATGTAGATGGTAAGACAAGAATATCATTGATTCCACTGCCCCTCCTTAAAAAAGAAAACCTTTGCCTAGTGACGTTGCATGATGGAAATTTGGTGGCAGTAAGTTGTGGCAATTAGCTGACTTTGGGTCTGATGGGCTTGAGCCCAAACACTAGTTCTGCCTCGTACTAGCAAGTTTCTTTTTTAACTTAAGGAAGTTATTAAGCCTCTTTTTTCCATCTGTAATGTGTGGATTACAATCCAACGTCATAGCATAGTTGTGGTGATTAAATGAGATAGGTCGTGAATAATAAAATGACCAGCACAGCTCCAGGCACATATTGCTACAGACCCATCCCTTCCTCGAGTGCCTGCTGTGTACCAAGTTCTGTGTTGGATGCTGGAGAGACGGAAATGAGTAAGACAAAAGCCCCCTCTTTCAGAACCCATGGGAGCCTACACTAATTAGATTTTCTAAGTATTTCAAATGGGGTTTGTAATCAGGTTGGCTGATGTTTTCAAAGAAATATTGTTGTGATTATCATAAACTACATCTCTGCTCATTAAAGAAACATTGGAAGAAAAATGAGCGTAGAAAAACACAATGGCCATTCAGTCGTGTTCAATTCACTGCACGAGTGTTGGCCAGGCGCCCGCCCAGTGCCAGCACTGACCCAGGCACCCGGCACGACAGCGAGGGGTCAGGGAAGGTCCCTGCTCTCGCTGTGCTTACGTTCTGGTGGGAAGAGAGACAAGAAACAGATAAGTAAGATAACTCCTACTTGTGATAAGTGCCATAAAGAGGGTGACGTGTCGAAGAGGAGGGCAGGGCTGAGTGTCAGGCAAAGGGACACTGAAGAGGTGACGTCTGAGCTGAAACGAACAAGGACTCGCCATGTGAAGGTCTGGGAGAAGCGCTGTGAACCGACGTGAGTTTTTCCAGTGGTTTTTCTGTCCAAACCTCCAGCTGTTTCTCATCTAGTCCCAGAGGAAAATGACGTAGAGAAAACTGTGTTTTGCCAAAGATTTATAATTTAACCTTCCTGGTTGTAGAGCCAATTCTACCACTAGCAAAGACATACTCTTAACTCTTTAGTTCCTGCTGCTGGTCAGGATGGAAAGATTCCTTTAAGAGAGGATCAGATGCGTTTTGGCTCTTCTGCTGAAATGGAGATGATGATGTACATTAACGGGAACATAAAACACAAAGCCTCAGGAAGCGAGCCTTCTCGAGACTTGGCGTCCGCCAGGCCCTTTCCGTGTTATGTCCACGGCTGCTCTCTGGAGGGGCTGGGCCACGTCCAGCAGAACGTGGCCACTTTTTCTAAACGTAAAGTTGCAGGGTGTCCTCAGATGTTTTGAGATGTATGAAAACGATGGCACTGAGTGCCTTCCCCGAGACCGTAAGGAGAGATGTGCTCGCCAGGCAGGGTCTGCCCAGACAGACGGGCATTCTTCACCCTCAGCGTCAGCACAGCCCTGATTTCATGTACGCTCATCCTTTTCAATAAGATTCACTTAGTATTAAATGCATAAATAAGTATGACTTACCTTGTATGCCTTTTCGCAAGATTTAAAAAACATTCTTTGTTCTCTAAAGTGTCTTCATGTTAGACTCCGAATATACGGTCCCTGCAGTCCAAGGGAAGCATTCTTAGGTGAATTACGCTTCAGGATACAGTACTAAAGGCGATTATTTGATACTGATAAGTAGAAATGGTTTTTAAAAACAGGATAGGAAAATAAACCCCTTTGCCTTAAGGGGGGAGGTGTAGCAAGGAGGCTTAGAGATGAAATTAGCCCCCCACCCCAGCATTAATTTATGGCAAAAGCAACATTAAAACACTTCCCAGACAAGGATTGTTGACAGTCCCATCAGCTAATCAAAGCAATGTTTTGTGTACTGATATTATGTTCTATCATTTCTATCTCTATGAACTTAATATGTGCATCTTTGCAGTACTATTGTAGACAGGACTTAAAAATAACACGTTTCCTTTTTTTTTCTTTCTCCTTCTACATGGTGATTAAAAATAACAAAAACACATTGAGTATTACTGTGTGCCAGACTTTGTCCTAAGCCCCTTAAATATATTAATTCCTTTAATTTTCACAATAACTCTCAGAGAGAGGTATTACTGCTATATCCATTGTACACGTGAGGATACTGAGGGACTATTTCATTACCTAGTCTATATTTTGCCTTAGATTATAATATCTTACTCAGATTTTCATTTGGCATAGTCTTTTCCCCTCCTCTCTCTCTCCCCATACTATGTCTATTTTTTCCCCATCTTGTTTTTCACATCAAATACATACATTGTAGACATTTCTTTGGATTAGTAGATGTGGATCTAACTCTTTTTTTTTTTTTTTTTTTTTTTTTTTGAGACAGAGTCTCACTCTGTTGCCCAGGGTAGAGTGCCGTGGCATCAGCCTCGCTTACAGCAACCTCAAACTCCTGAGCTCAAGCAATCCTCCTGCCTCAGCCCCCTGAGTAGCTGGGACTACAGGCATGTGCCACCATGCCCAGCTAATTTTTTCTATATATTTTTAGTTGTCTAGCTAATTTCTTTCTATTTTTTTAGTAGAGCTGGGGTCTTGCTCTTGCTTAGGCTGGTCTCGAACTCCTGAGCTCAAATGATCCACCCACCTCGGCCTCCCAGAGTGCTAGGATTACAGGCATGAGCCACCTCGCCCGGACTAACTCACTCTTTTAAAATTGCTGCTTAACTTTGGGAGGCTCAGGCAGGAGGATTGCTTGAGGCCAGGAGTTCGAGACCAGCATGAACAACATAGTGAGACCCTGTCTCTACTAAAAATAGAAAAATTAGCCAGGTGTGGTGGCATGCACTCCTGGCCTCACTCGATCCTCGTGCCTTGGTCTCCCAAAGTGCTGGGATCACAGCGTGAGGCACCATTCCCAGCCCCACGTCATGTTCCATAATCAGCTCAAGTTAACAGTCCTGCCCTTTCACCTTATGGAACCCGGGCCTCAGCCCTCTCACATTCCGAATTTTCCAGGGCAGTCCTGATTTTGAATCCTTCGTTCTGGCGGCTCTTTTATAGACATTGGTTTATGTTAGGACTTCACATCTTGATTTCTGATCCTGCAGATTTGGCAGTGGCGGTTGTACCCCTTTTTGTGTGAGAAGCAGAGACTGGCTTATCCGAGCTCCCTCCCTCGGGCAACTGTCCGTCTTCTTCATCTTCTTCATCATCTACGTCATGGTTCCAAGGCTTTCAAGCTAACGAGGAGGGCCTGAAACCCACGATCCTCTTGGCAGAACACTCGTCATAAGATGCTGCTATATTTCGAATTAGAAATGCATGTAATGGTGGTAAACACGTTCCACGTACGCAGGCTTTATCTAAAAAATAATAGCATATAGCGTAGCATGCATGAACACAAATCAACAGTTTGCCTGCCTTAGTAAAGGACGGTCCCCCTTGGCATCTGCCATCAGTGTCCCCCCTCCCCACTCTCCACCCCTTCACCCCTCATAGGGCCCACCAGGCCTGACTTTCTGTGTTCTAGAATCAATCAGCAGGTGCTGTATATTCGGCTAACAAGCTTACCGACACCAAAGGAGAGTACGTCAAAAGAGTTGCTATGTTGAGAGGGTGAGATCATTGTGTTCATATAAAAGTTTTAATCTTTGTAAAAGTTCAAAGTTGATCTAATCACATCAAAACTAAAAACAAAAGATACGTAGACCCATGAGAGCCATGTTACAGTGACTTTCAATCTTGGTGCTCATCCAAAACTGTGAAAGCAAAAGGTTAAATTAAAACCAACTGTGATTATAACTTAGCTAAGCAGTTAGCCTGGTCATTCCTTGCTTTCTGAGAACAGGGTCGAACTACGATTCTGGGAGTCTAAGCCCCCTCTCTCCTTTCTGCCTTCCTTTCCCCAGCCCCAAAGTGCACACACACACCAAGGGGAACGTCCTCACAATCTTTCATTCTTTCCGAGTCCCTGTACCCAGGGTGAGATCTGTCTCACCTCCCTCCTCCCCGCAGCAGGTTAGGATCTTAATGGAGCAAAAGTGGTTCCAGCTATTCCATTAGGAGAGAGACTTCTGCCTGGGCAGGGTGAGCAAGGAGAAAGTTTAGTAGGGAGAAAAGCCACCATTCTGAAGTGAACTAGTGTTTTACATCAAAAACAGTCTCTTTTTTTTTTTTTGGAAAAGGAACAGCCAAGTGGTGAGTTATAGAAGAGTGTGCTAGAGGCCAGGGACTCGGCAGTGTTTCCCTGAACCAGACAGTCGTGTAAGCAGGAACATCTGGGTGGGTGAAGCCCACTTTGAAATCTGAATACACAATAACGATGCTTATTTAAACATCGTTTGTGTTTGAATAATGGTGAGAGTTAGAGCCCGTGAGGGATTTGTTTTTCAGGCTTTTGGAAGTGGACGTGGAGAACGCCTGACAGTTTGAGGCAGTTTGCAGGTGAGGGTGGGGGACCTTGTGTGGACAGGGGACACGGTGGGTTTGAGCAACTCTTTATGGGCATTTTGGGATCTGCTTACATTTCTCTCTTCTTCCACATTCAGCAGCTTTAAAGTCCCCAGGAGAGGAGACAGTTCAGCCAGTGCGGAGGATTTATGGATTTCTGCTATGGAGGCCCAGGGGGTTAGAAGACCAGGTGATAAGCTTCATGTGAGTGAGTGAGCGGCTGCCGTCCCGCTCAGCCGGTGGGGCCTTCCAGCTGGGGCGGCTGCGGGGCTCCAGGAGCTGCCTCCAGGCTGGCCTCTGTGTTCCACGGCAGGGGATGAGGGCCTTGAAGGACAGAGCACTATCGCGGTGACCCTCTGCTCTCCTTCCCTGGCACAACAGCCCCCACCAGGCTGGGGCTGCCCACACGTCTGCCTCCTAGTGACCAAATGCCTTGGTCCAAAGGACCACCCCAAATTTCCCTGCTGGGGCTTCCCAGACCGCCTCCCCCCTACACCTGCACCCAGCTGCCGCCTGCTTTTGCATGTGACCTACCAGTTAGTATCGTTTTGAAGGAAGGAAGCCCACAGAGGGTGGGAGCAAGAGCCTGGGTCCGGGGTCAGACTGGGCTCCCCTGCCATTAGTTCTGTGACTGTGGGCAGGTCACTTAACTTCCCTGGACTTCAATGTCTTATCTTCCCGGTCAGGTACATGGTCAACAGATGCTGACTAAATATTTGCTGAGTGAATTCCTAGCTGTCGGAATTATTGCAAGAGTTACATGAAATAAGGTAAAACACCAGCTCAGTGCCTGGCCCACGGGCAGGGCCCAATAATTGCTACTATCACACAATGATATGCAATGTATGTTAACAGGGTATATAATAAATACTATGGAGAAATAAGACTCACTTATATAATAATAATAACTAATACATATCTGAGCTTGGTGTATGCCAGGTATTATTCTAAGGGCTTCATATGTATTAAGTAATTTATTCCTTTCTGCAACCCTATTTAGTAGGTCTGTTATTATCCCCAGTAAACTCAGGCATGAGCTGCTAAGTGATTTGTCCGATTTCTCGCAGCTGGTCAGTGGCACAGCTGCAATTGGAATGAGCCAATATGGCGCAGCGTCCCTGCTCTTATGTCAAGCGTTAGGTGTTTCTGAGGGCTGAGAGGGGCCTTGCAAGGAGCGGTGACCACCATGAAGTGTGGGGTCCACCCCAGACATCCCAGGAGCTTCCAGGAGAGTTGGGCAGAAAAGACACGGAAGGACAGCTCACCGCGTCGGGGAGCCGCTTTGAAAACTCCCCAGGCGATTCCAGTTTGCAGCTAAGTATGAGAGTGAGTGGCCAAGGCTGGTGTCTCTCAAACTTAAATGTGCATTCGTATGAGCTGAAGCGCTTGTTAAAAATGCAGATGTTGGTGTAGTGAGTCTGGGCTTGGGGCCTGAGATTTTTTTCCCTTTTTGTTCCCTTATCATGAAATCCAACCTTTTAAAGTGTACAATTCAGTGACTTTTGGTATATTCACAAGGTTGTGCCACCATCACCACTATCTAATTCTAGAACATCTTCATCACCCCGAAAAGAAATCTCATACCCACTGGCAGTCACTCCCCATTTCCCCTCCTCCCAACCCCTGAACCACTGATCTACTTTCTGTCTCTATGGATTTGCCTATTCTGGACATTTCATACCAATGAAATCTCACAATACGTGGCCATTGGTGCCTGGTTCCTTTCGCTTAGCATGTTTTCAAGGTTCACCCAGGTCATAGCAAGCATTGGTACTTCATTCCTTTTGACGGCTGATTCCATCATACGGATATCCCACATTGTGTTTATTCATCAGTTGACGGGCATATGAGCAGTCTGTTCCCATTTTGGCGGTTGGGAACAATGCTGATATGAACATTTATGTACAAGTTTTTGTGTGGTCATATGTTTTCAATTTTCTTGGATAAATACCTAGGAGTGGAATTGCTGGGTCACGTGGTAACTCTGTTTACCTTTTTGAGGGACTCCCAAACTGGTTTCCAAAGGGGTTGCGCCATTTTACATTCCCACCAGCAATGTATGAGAGTTCCAATGTCTCCACATCATTTCTAACTCCTGTTATTGTCTGATGTTTGATTACAGCTATCCAAGTGAGTGTGGTTTCGATTTGCATTTCCTTAATGATTAATTATGTTGAGCATCTTTTCATGTGCTTATTGGGCCATTTATACATCTTTAGAGAAATGTCTATTCAAATCTCTTGCCTACTTAAAATAGGGGTTTTTTTTAATTGTTGAGTTGTAAGTGTTCTTTATATATTCTGGATAAGAGATCCTTGTCTGATATGATTTACAAATATTTGCTCCCATTTGAGGTCTCCCATATGTGTTCACTTTCTTGACAGTGTCCTTTGAACCACAGACCTGGTGTCCAATTTATCTATTTTTCCTTTTGTTGCTTGTGCTTTTTGATGTTATATCCAAGAAATTATTGCCTCATCCAAGGTCACAAAGAATTTTCATTTCTCAAAGTTCCCAGGTGATGCTGTCGCTGCTGATTCGAGATCCATGGTTTGAGTAGCAAGGAGCTAGAGCAATTATTTTCTTTTCAATGACCTAATGGAATAGGAGCAGCTGCTCTTGCGGATGGCTTAGTCATCAACTCTGACCCAGTCGGAATCAAACGAGTTTTCCTTAGTTTGTCAGGGCTCTACCAGGTGGGGGTGGGCTGCTTTTCCTTCTTGGGGGGAAGCTCTGAATTTAAGAGCTTGGATCAACTCAAATCCAGTACTACAAAATCCAGGTAACTGATGCTTTCAACATACTGCAATTTAGTTATCTAAACTGCAACTTGAATGAATGAGCCTTTGTCTGGAGCTCCAATTATAGAGAAAGCTTTGTCCTGGTGGCTCTTGCCGGAATGGGATTTGAGACACAGGACACAGAAACAAATCACAGACCATGTGGACAATGCAACGCCATGATTCTCTGAGACGTGGCCCAGTTTCAGAGAGCAATAGTCTCTTAATTATAAGTTTATTAGCAGGAGGGGTCGTCTGACCTTCTCTGCTTTATTTTATTTGTTTAATTTTTTCTTTAAATTTGGTTGGTGCTTTAACGAAACCTCCACTTTCAGATCCAGAGCTCCAAAACTAATACTGGGTCATGGATGTGTCTGTCTTTAGGTGGTGGTCCTCCTTCTGGGCCCTGTGGTCTCCCAGATTAAATGAAGGCGACCCCACTGCCTGCCCAGACTCCAGAGAGCCCTCATTAGGGAGCCCTTTGGCCAGGGCTCAGCCAGCCTGGCTGCTGAACAGAACATCGACTGTGGACGCTCTCTGGAGCGGGAGGTGGGAGTTTGCGACTGGCACTTTCCTGGCAAGGCCAGAATGAGTCCAGGTCCAGGGCTCCAGGGAGGCAGGGGGCACAGCAGGTGAGGCTAGATCCCCACCGGTCCCCGCTCAGCCAGAGCCCGGCCTGAGCAGTCCCTGCCGAAGGCACTGCCGACTCCGAGATGCTTCTCCTCGGAATGTTTGCAGTCTTCGGTCAGTTTAGTGAGACGCGCGGATGGATTCATGGATTCATCAGTCACTAATTTGCTCGTCATATGTTTACTGCATCCTTACTGTGTGCACGGCTCCATGCGTGTCCCCGGACAGATCACAACAATTGTCTTTGCCCCACGAAACGTGCAGTCTGGTGGAGACAGCCACTCTAATTCATTAGCTCAGCAGATTTTTATTGAATGCCAACTATGTGCCCGGCACTGCTCCCGTGTTGGGGTCGTGACAGTGAAGGGAAGAGGCCAGGTTTCTGCCCTCGGGCACTTACAAGTTAATACAGCTAATAGCTAGTTTGAATACAGGGCAGTTCAGTTATGAACTTCGAGTTAATGGCCAACAGCTTTTTTCTTTTCTTTTTTTTTCTTTTCTTTTCTTTTTTTTTTTTTTGAGACAGAGTCTCGCTCTGTTCTGTTGCCTGGGCTAATGTGCTGTGGTATCAGCCCAGCTCACAGCAACCTCAAACTCTTGGGCTCAAGCGATCCTCCTGCCTCAGCCTCCCGAGTAGCTGGGACCTACAGGCATGCGCCACCATGTCCAGCTAATTTTTCTATATATACTTGTAGTTGTCCAGATCATTTCTTTCTATTTTTAGAAGAGACAGTCTCGCTCCTGCTCAGGCTGGTCTCGAACTCCTGACCTCGAGCAATCCACCTGCCTCGGCCTCCCAGAGTGCTAGGATTACAGGCGTGAGCCACCATGCCCGGTCACCAACAGCTTTTTGAAAAGATGCTCAACATCACTAAACGTTAAGGAAATGCAAATCACAACCACAATGAGACATCACCACATACCTCTTATCAGAGTATTGACTGTGAGTCTGCTGTCTTCATTCACTCACTCCCTCATCCACAGTCATTTAAGAAGCAGTTATTAGGCTCCTACTATATGCCAGTTACCCTGTTAAATTCTGCTGAGAAAGACCAGGTCTTTTCTCGGTGCTTACGGTTTAATGGGAGAATTCAGCTATTAATCAAATAATCATACTAACGAATCTCTAATTACAAGCTGAGATAAATTGTTTGAGGAATGCTTATAGCACAAGCTGGTCTTGCCCAACGCACAGCCTGGGACTTTATTCTTTCAGTTGACTCGGGTGACTTTCAGCTAGCAGTTACTGCACCTTCTCTTTCGACGCCCAGCAACCTTTATCAAAGACTTTCAGGATAGTTAGGCACAGAAAAAGGAATTACTATTATTTAACTGGCAGGATCAGGGAATGATGTTGCATATAATGACTTTTTCAAATACCTAGAACTGACCTCTATGTGCCAAAGCTTCACTGCTCCGCTCCCTCCTTTGTAAACCGTTCTGATAGACATCTTCCTGAAGTAATCTATACTTTTCTGATTTTAAAAACAGTATGTGTTCCAGCCTGAGCAAGAATGAGATCCCGACTCTTCAAAAAATAGAAAAATTA
Source organism: Eulemur rufifrons (assembly GCF_041146395.1). Lineage (NCBI taxonomy): Eukaryota > Metazoa > Chordata > Mammalia > Primates > Lemuridae > Eulemur > Eulemur rufifrons. Next base: position 32,266,065 of record NC_091006.1, read on the forward strand.
GCCGGGCATGGTGGTGCACACCTGTAGTCCCAGCTACTCGGAAGGCTGAGGCAGGAGGATGGCTTGAGCCTAGGAGTTTGGGGTTGCAGTGAGCTATGATGATGCCACTGCACTGTAGCCTAGGCGACAGAGTGAGAACCTGTCTCAATAAAAAAAAATAAAATTAAATTAAAACAGTGTATGTTAAGTGTAATTTAATCGCATCTTGCTGAGTAGATTAATATCTATAGAGTCACTTTCACCCAACATTTTAGCACCATTGTTCACCCTTGCCTAAATCCATTATTAAATTGGGAGTTGATAATTAGTGATTTTCTAATTCTGTCATTCCTTCTACATTTGTTGGCTGGCATTCCTTTATAAAGAAAAACGCCCATCTTCTCTCTCTTTCCTTCTGTTTTTTGTTTTTTTTTTCTTTTGGTTTTTTTTTTTTTTTTTTTTTGGAGACAGAGTCTTGTTCCATTCCCTGGGCTAGAATACTGGGAACATTTTTAGTTCTTTGAGAAATTACCATACTGTTTTCCATAGAGGTTGTACTAATTTACATTCCTACCAACAATGTGTAAGCATTTTCTTTTCTTTGCATCCTTGCCAACATTTGTTATTTTTGGTCTTTCTAATAATGCTATTGTGATTGGTGTAAGATGATGTCTCATTGTGGTTTCAATTTGCATTTCTCTGATGGTTAGTAATGTTGAACATTTTTTCATATGCTCTTGGCCATTTATTTGTCTTCTTTTGAAAAATGTCTATTCATGTCCATAGCCCACTTTTTAATGGGATTACTTGTTATTTCTTGGGTGATTTTTTTTTTTTTTTTTTAGTTCTTTGAGTTCCTTGTAAATTCTGGATATTAGTCTCCTGTCAGGTGTATAATTTGCAAATACTTTCTCCCATTCTTCAGGTTTTATGTTCACAATGATCATTTCTTTGGATGTACAGAAGCTTTTTAGTTCCATTAAGTCCAATTTGTCTATTTTTCAACAATCACGTTAAATGTAAATGGTTTAAATGTTTTTAAATATTTCAATTAAAAGGCAGAGGGGGAAAAAAAGCAAGACCCAACTATATGCTGTCTACAAAAAAATGCAGTTTAAATATAAAGTACAAATAAGTTAAAAGCAAAAAGATGAAAAAAGAAATACCATGCTAACATGAATCAAAGGAAATCTGGAATGATCATACTAATAGCAGATTTCAGAACAAGGATATTTCCAGGGATAAAGTCATCTCATAATGATAATAGAGTCAATTCATCAACAGGCTGTAACAATTTTAAGTGTTTATTTACCTAATAATATAGCTTCAAAATACATAAAAAAGGAAGCTGGAGGGGACTTTTGAAATTATTTATCTAACCTCTTTCTCTTTTTCTTTCTTCCTTCTCTCTCTCCCCCCCTTTCCCTCCCCCTTTCTTTCCCTCCCTCTCTCCTTCTCTTCCTCCCTCCCTCCCTTCCTTTCTTTCTTTCTTTATTTCTTCTTTCTTTTTCTTTTTCATCCTCCTCTTCCTTTTTCTCCTTCTCCTCCTCTTCTTTTACAAATGAAGAAACCAAGGCCAGGGACATGAAATAATCACAGAGATACACATCTAGTGAGAAGCCCGTCTTCAAACTTCTTATCTAGAATCCTTCCCTCTTCACTGCACTTCACTGAGCTTGAACAAACATTGTTTTGATGTATCAACAACTCTTAAAGTGAAGGTATTAATGATGCATAAATAAACAGACCACTGGATGAAAAACAGAAGTGTGACCTAGACACTATTCCTCATCTGTCGATGGTTGATTGGCATCAGCCAGCACAGAAGCCAAACAAAAGGTTGAAAAGAAAATGGTTTTGGGGGAAACTGTGGCTTGGGAATTGCTCATTGAATTTCTGTTGTCAGGAGAAGTCTGGGAGTCTTGGAATAGGAATCTTTTGCAGAAGTCATTGTATCTTCCTGGCACTTGGTAGGCAAGATTCCTTAAGTAAAAGACTGTTTGAAATGAATATTCTGATGGGCATGCTCTGAAATGCTGGCTGCCGTAGGTCACTCCCTGCCTGTGCTATCAATCTATGTGCCCAATGCCCCAGTTCTATCAACTGGCCCATGAATTCACATGGAAATCAATTACCAACTAAGCAAGAGCTATGGGCGTCTCTGAGTGCTGACCCATGCACTGGGATGAAGGCAATCAAGCATGAGGTCATCTGGGGTCAAGCCCATGGCTTTGGATAACCATTTGTCACTTGGAATTGGGCAGGGAAGCATAAACATAGGAGTCAGTGAGTGAAGTTGACTAATTATACACAACTGTGGCCATAGCTTGGCCTGATCAGACAGGGTAAGGTAGAGGCGATTAGAGGGCAAAAGTGTGTTTGAAAACATCGCCTTCCCCAGCTCAGAAATGGAGCAGTCAGTGCTGGAGGGGCATGACTAGGAGTTAGAGCAGCCCAGTCTTCAATCTGGAGGCATGGCACCTGGGCTTGGAGAGGAGTGGAGGGAAATTTCAAGGCTGCCAACAAACGGACAAGAGCTTCGTTATGTCACTCTGAGATAACTACCATGACAGTCAAGAGTCAAAAACAGAAGCCTATAAAAAATTCTTCTCCACTACCTGGTAAGTAACTCAGGGATAATGTAATCCTGGGCTCCCTGGGAGAGAGCTTGGCTGCTGGATCAATCAGATTGGTTTAGCCCTCTCATTTATTGTTATAAAGGCAGGAGGAGGGGAGAAAAATCCCAACCAAAATGCCAAAATGAGAGGGCTGAACACTTTAGAGTCAAACAGCTATGGGTTCAAATCTCATTGCAACCATTGGAAACCGTGTGAGTAGGATGGATCAAATTAATCAATTTTTCTGAGCCTCAGTTTCCTCAACCATAAAAGGAGGTTGCTGACATGTACCTTACAGAACAGTGATGGGGATTAGGGACCGTATGTGCACGTGGGTCTCCTCACATGTAGCAGGGGTGGGTAAAATGGTCATCATCATCATCATCATCATCTCTTGAATGACTTTGGACACCTGCCTTCTTCCTTTGCCTTTAGTTTTTGAAATCTCTCTCTCTCCTGCCTCGATGGTTTGGTGTTGGTTCTTCTGGTCTCCGCCCTAGAGCCACAGTAGGGAAGCCTTGCATGGATTTGATTTCTCTTCCTGTATTTGTTCCTATTGGTCATTACCATTTTTATTCTGTAATCGTTAACATGTGAGTGATGTTTTCACTTATGTCATCTCATTTAATTTTCTTAAAAACCCTACAAAGTGGGCAGAGCAGATACTATTTCCACCCACGTGTCGATGAGCGAATGGGTTTAGACAGCTGGCGGCTCTCCGCGGAGGAACGGAGGAGCCACTGCTCTGAAATCCAGGCCCTCCGACTTTGCGATTCCAAGTCGCTTCCCACTTCTCCAACTGTTATGGCTTCCAGGTCGCTGTGCATCTACCCAGAATGGTGTCTTCGAGTAATTTAATGAACATCCTCGTGCTTTTGGGAAAGGACAGAGAATGCACAAGCAAAGGGTAAGAGGCAGGAGGCGTTTCCCCGGCTGAACATTTCTCACGATGGAACAAGCCTGCTGTGTGTTCACTGAGGGTGCTCCGGGTACTTACATGACAGTCCTCTGTCAATGCCCTGAACAGTGACGGTCACAATTCACCGGGCAGGTGAACGGGGCCCAGCACTCACTCTGCCTGCTCCCCAGCTGACACCTGCAGCCACATCCTATTTCCTCCAGCCTCGTGGGGAAGGCCCTTGCCATCGAGACCTCTGTCAGTACCTGTGGAAAGCTGAGCACGAGTGACAGATAGGTTGCTATTACCAGTCCTGTCAAACCTCGATCCCCTCCATTGTGCTGGCTCACGTGTGCATACTTTCCAGAACGAGTTTAGCAGACGCAGTGGGGTGTCTGGGGGGCCAGCGGGTCCGGGAGAGGCTGAGGCCACCGGGAGATTTGCTCAGAGTCCCCTGGTGCCGGAGTCCTGAGGGTGGTGACCACCTTGAGGCTACCTCTTTAATTAAGTTACTCTGTGAAACGTCTGTGAATTCATTTACTCATTCACAAGATATTTATTAAGTGCCAACTGTGTGCCAGGTGCTATCCTGGGGGATGAGTGAACAATTTAAACTCCTTGCTCTTGTTTAATAATCAAGTGCCCGTTTGTGTGCACGAGTGTGTGCACGTGAGCATGCGCGTACACATACATGTGTGTGGAAAGGGTCTTCAGTATTTTCAGTTAGGAGTCACAGACTTGAATCTCTTCACAATCCAGGGTTAAGGTGGATGAGTGAGGTTATGCATATGTTGTGAGTTAGCCTTTTTTGCATAACAAAATACCTCCAATTGAGTGGCTTGAAACCACACTCATTTAACAGTGCAGTTTGGGCAGGGCTCGGCGTGGCGGCGCTCCCGCTCGTCTTACCCGCGTGTGTTCGTGCGGCTGCAGTCCGTGGGTCGCCCAGCTGGAGCTGGACAGCCTAGAGTGGCCTTGCCACTGGGGGCACACTAGGCTGCCGGCCATGGTGCTTCGGCTCCTCTCCTCGCGGACCCGGCAGCAGAGCCCGGATCGCGCACGTGGTGGTCTCGGGCCCTTCGCGGCCAGAGGAGACAAGCCCGTACACGCAAGCACATTTCAAGCTCCTGCTTGTGTCTACGCTTGTTAGGGTCCCACTGACCAAAGTACGTCACACGGGCAAGCCCAGGGTCATGGCAGTGTGGAAGAGGACAGGCCGAGGGCATGGATGCAAAGAGTCATGTGACACAGGTGGCCGGCCCCGTGCCACTTCACGGCATAGACTCATCCATGTGGAAGCCGGCGTAATTGTGCGGCAGGGACAGCAAATACACAGCACGTGGAGCAGCCTGCCACCACCCTTACCTTGGCAGACGTCACTGAGTGTCACCTGGGTTTGCTGCCAGCACCGCCTGACCCTCAGACTTTCTCAACAACCACTTCCGCAGACTGGAGCTCCGCGAGCGTGAGACCTCCCTTTCTCTTTTGGACATTTCGGGCTGGGCCAGCCTAGATCAACCTTGTTTCACGAGGGTATGTAGCATATGTGTAATTTTAGTTCTCTTTTCCCTTGAGACAAGGCGTCACCCTGTGGTGATCCACTGTGTATGTTGAGTGTGCCATTCTCCCGCTCTTTGCCTACTCTCTGTGTGTTAAGGCTCCGGAGTAAGTGACATTAGGCTGGCACCGTGCCCAGCCTTACTCGGAGGCATGCTTGGCTGTAGTCAGCCTCTTGGCACAGGTAGTTGTAAAAAGACCCTTCGTTCTTTCCCTTGGTGACCCTTTCCCTGAGTCCTGCCCTGTTCCAGCAGGTGACTGTGGACAGGGACACTGTTCTTGACCCTGGGTGTTCTTGGACTTTACTGGACTGACCTTTCTGGGTTGCTAATGGTAGCACATGAATCTTAACCCATTTGGAGCTTTTACGTTCCTGATTTCACCTTCTCTTTTCCCCATAGAAGAAAGTAGTGAAGCAGAAAACACTCAAACTTTACGGTTAGACAGACTTGGGTTCATTAGCTGCTTACTAGCTATATCGTGTTGAGTCAGTTGATTGGCTTTTCTGGGCCTCAGTTTCCTCATCTGTAAAATGAACATGACAACACCTGTCACAAAGCATCGTTGTGAGGATTGAATGCAACGTCCTATTATTACGGAAAGGGCCTAGTATAATGCTTGGTGCAGAGTAGGCACTTAACTAACCAAATTATTCAACAAGCTCCAGGTGGCATTTTAGCAATGGGGATATGGCAGGGAACAAAGCACATAGCGTCCATGTCAAATCAAACTCAGGAGAGGAGAGGGGAGGCAGGCCATGCTTGGGAGGCCGGGGGAAGAGTCTAGAATGTATTTGAAGTGCAGTGTTATTTCTCTTTTTGCCCTTCCTTCCAAATCCAAACTCAGGCTGGTACCTTGTTATCGTCCCTGCCTGATGGTCAGCTTGGGGATCCCAGCCCTGGGCCAAAGCCTGATTCCAGTTCCCGAGGGGGACTCAGTGGGAAGGACATTAGGAACCAAAACACCAGACACCGTGGTGTCCCACTCCCAATTTCATTGACACAACTTAGATGCACAACTTACAATCTCAACTGCTAAGACTCATATCCTCCAAGAAGCCTGTCCCGCCTCAGTTTAGCTTGTCCTGATCCTGCTTTGTTTCCGGACCTCAGCCTTTGTGCTTCCGGGTTCGCATGGAGGTTTTGTATGTTGATAATTTCTTAAGGACTCCGGCATGCTTGTCTCATCTCTCCAGCTGGAATGCAAGGTCCTTTCCAACACTGACGTCACTCGGTCTATCTACTTCTTTGGCAACCTCCAGCGCCACCACCATGTTCGCTGCTGAGTGAATGAGAGCTCTCAGCTTCCCACTGAAACCAATATAGCCACGCCCCTGTCACTGTTGACACCACCTTCCTGTTTTATGTTGTTTACGGCTTTAATACTATCTAAATTGATCTGGTTTGTTCAGTGGGAGAGAAAAGACCTCGCCTGTCTTTTCGCTGGGCCTCAAGCAGTGTCTGCCCACAGCAGAAGTTCCAGGAATGAATTAACCTACACCAAAGACTTGGCCTCCATTGGGGAGGCTTGGCCGAGTTAGAGCCATGGGTCAGGGGATCCTAGCTTTGTCATGCTGGAGAGGAACATCTTATGCCTTTTCCCTGGCCTCTAATTCTCAGAAATCAGACTCTGGGGGGTCTGTCAAAGGAGCGTTGCTTTGGGTCAGTGGCAGAATCATTAATGTCTTGTGTCCCTATGGTGTTTCTTTTGGTACCCTCTTTAGAGGTGGGGAGTCTCAAGAGGGTGGACGGCGCTGCCCTGGGGTGTACACATTCCCCAAAGCTGTGACCTCATTTGTTGAATTCATTTCAACCATCTCTTTTTTAATTGGCCATTTCCAATCCACAGGGGCCATAACGATGACCCGTGGGGTTAAGAGGAAAGTAATGGTGTGTCAACGAGGGAGCCCGCTCTCCCAGCTCCAACACCCCACCCTGCCTCCCCCATTGGCTCGGGAGAGCTGTGGTTTATATTAGTGACCTGGAGAAAGTTCATGCCCTCTGGCAAGAGTGTGTCCCTGAAATGGCAGAGTGATTAATGGTTTATTTACAGCTCTGACATCCAGCCTGTCAGGACCCCTCTATGGCCTTTGATGTAAAACACACCGAGGGGCCCTGGGTCATCCTTATCTCCTTGGAGGAGAGAAATCAGAAATGAAGGATGGTGGGCCAGTGCTCCGAACACCAGGCTTCAGGGTCTGAATGGTGAAAACAGACGGGGGCCAGGGACTGGCGGGGTGGGCGGAGCTCAGCGGGGTGCCCTGGTTGTCTTTCTCATTTTTCTTGTTCTTTCTTATATCTTCTTCTTTCCTGGTACTCCCATGTCAACGTGGTTCCCTCAGGTTTCACAGGATAATGATTTCACAAATCACGCATAAATGTTACCAGGACTCATGGTATTGTATTCCTAGGGGACCGTGGGTGGGCAATGGTTAAATTTAGGCCTCCCACCATACTGAACCATTAATGATCAGTCAAAGCACTCTGGCCTCTCAGGGAAGGAGCCATGTTTCTTTAAGAGAACAAAAGAACCCAAAATGATTCCCAATTGCCCAGGACAGAGGACAGAGTTTGCAAACAGGCAGCCTCCAAGCTGAGTCCAGCACACAGCTGTATTTTGTTTGGCTGCGAAGAGCTGAAAAACTTTTTAATAGTTGCCAACGTTTAACAATAAGATTTCAATTTCACATACAAATTCAGATTTCTGCTTTGTCTTGAAAAACTGGGGATCTGGAAACACAGGGCTTGTGTTCTTTCCGAGTAACAGAAGGTAAAGCTGAAGAGAGGTTTCTCCCCTTATTTGAGACAAGGCCTGTGTCCCCCAAATGATGCGAGGGGTCTGTTGCAATCCATCATCGCTGTACTTGACCTGCTCTTTCATTTATTTCTAGTCTGCTTCATGCATGTTTTGGTGAATTAATTAGTTCAAATTCTTTCAATCAGTAAAATGTTTTTTTTTTTTTCTTTCATCAGTAAACTGGGGATACTAAAACCTGATAGGATTGTTGTGATGTTTACAAGAGATATCGTTAAGTAAAGTACTTAGCATATACGGTGCTATAAAAAGAGTTCAGTAAATGGTAGTGATTATTCTTATTTCAGACATGAATTTAGGCCTCCCACTAAGTGAAAGCGCTCCGGTGGTCCCTGGTTAGTTTTGAGGCTAAATTATTCAAATTGACACTCTAGCAAAGGGTTCTGCCTTCCTTTGTCTAAGAAGACACATCTGAGGTCCAACCATATTCCAAAGCAGCCTGGATGCTGGAGTTTTAAAGAATTATGAGAGCACTGATTTCAAATTATGAAGCACTGAATATCTTATCCCTTTAGGGTAAATTAGTATAGAACTGGGCTAGCCAGAAAGGCATCTGGCTAAGAATAAAACTACACAAGAGAAGAAAGACATGTTCTGGAAAGAACATGTGCAGATATTCTCCAGCGGCTCCCTGGCTGCTATTTCGCTATTCTCCTTTGGAAAACATGAGGCAGGAGAGAACAGCAGTTGGCCTCATGAGTCATGACCCGTAACGAGACACAGGTGGCCTCAAACCCTTGCCTTCTAGCAGACTCTGTTTGCCTTTTCTCTTTTGTAATTCCTCTTGTAGTTCTTCCCAGGCCGTCACCTACAGCATGGGAGTCCAGAGGCATTGTGATGTAGAGTTATAAGACCTTCCTGTCTGTGGGCACAAAACCACCTGGATGGATTGGAAAGTCCACACTGGCCCATCACCAACTCTTAATTATTTTTCCCTCATTATTCTCTGGCTAGAAAGAGCTCCGTACTTCTGGATATATGCCTCTAAGATGTGGTTTCACATCAGGTTGTGGTATGCCTAAACGTGTGTGAGTCGGAATGCCCTTGGCTGCAAGAAACAGAAATTAAAGGCATTTTATTATCTCACTCACCAAGAACTCTCGTGGTGGGTGCAATTCTTTCCTACCAACGGGGCTCAAGATTTTGCAGATGGTTGGTCTATATTTTCCAGGGGTATCCATAGAGAGACCTAGAATAAAACTCCAGGAATAGACAAAAATGTTATAGTCTTAACACTAAAGCTCTGTTCTGTGCCACAGAGAAAATCATATCTTGAGAAATAGCGGATAGTTTGTGGATGAACCCCACTGGGGCCTCATTTAAACACTCCTCCCTGCCACACGTGCAGGGAGAAAAGCTATGTTCAGAGTTTGTTGACGTCCATCCAGTCAAAGGAGAGAGAATAATTCATGAGCCTGTGTAACGTGGCACACGTCACCTGAAATTTCTGGCTGCCATGGCAGGGGGATGGCACCTGTATAAGCAAGGGGGGGAGTAACAGGCTCTATGTTGAGTGGTTCATGGCCCTGGTATCTGGAGCAGCAGCTCACACGTGGTGTCAGACCGCCTCCTGGGGAGGGGTCCTGGGGGCAGTGTCAGATGGTGCCCGGGTCGCTAGAATAGCACCTGCATTCACAGCAGTAATTTTGCCAGGTAGAAAGTAAATTCTCCACGTGGGGATCCAGACGGGGATGGTGCCATGACGGGGTAAGAGGCAGGGATCTGGGCCTGCACCGTCAGTGCATGACGCCTGGTCCAGTTGCACCAGCTCAGGTGGGCGGATTTCTGGACTCTGGACACCAGCCCTACATTCTCAGAATCTTTTGGAAACATGGCCCGAGAACCTGAATTTTAATCAAGATCTCCAGATCCAGCAACCCCACTGCTGAGTACACATCCAAAGGAAAGGAAATCGGTATGTTGAAGAGATACCTGCCCTCCCAGTTTCCTTGCAGCGTTATCCATAATAGCCATGATATGGGATTAATCTAAGTGTCCATAAATGGATGAGTGGAAGGGAAAAATGTGGTATGTATACACAGTGGAATACTATGCAGCCTTAAAAAGGCAGGAAAACCTGTCATTTGTGATAACATGGATAAACCTGGAGGATATTATATTAAGTGAAATAAACCAGGCACAGAGAGACAAATCCTGCTTGATCTCACTCATCTGTGGAATTTTAAAACGTCAAACTCATAGAAGTAGAGAGTAGAACTGTGGTTACCAGGAGCTGGGAGGGGTTTGGGGTTGGAGAGATGTTTATTAAAAGATACAAAATTTCAGTTACGTAGGAGGAATATGTCCCAGAGATCTGTCATACGACAAGTGACTATAGTTAACAATGAGGTATCGGATTAGCGAGAATTGCTAAGAGAGTAGCTTTTAAATGTCTTCACCACAAAAATGATATAAGTATGTAAACCAGTGAGTATGTTAATTAGCTTGATTTAGCCATTGCACTGTGTATACATATTTCAAACATCATGTTGTACATGAGAAATATATATAATTTTTGTCAATTAAAATAAATAAACGAGAATCTCTCTCTCTCTCTCTCATACACACACACACACACACACACACACACACAGGGATCTCCCAGGGGATCTGGAGGCATAGAGAGCTCATGAGGTAAGAAGAACTTTAGGGATGAGACTCCAGAGCAATCCTCCATGTTTCATCTCCAGCCATAGGCAGATTGGACGTTCGTGCCCAGGGTGACTTTGGAGGCCGTATGTTAAAGGTAGAGCCTCCATCAGCCTGGGTCTCAGAAGGGAGCCCTCCCATGCTCCTACCCCAGCTGCTTGGCCTTTAAAAATTTCTACTGTATTAAGGCACAGAGATTTTGCAGATTACCTGTTTTAGCAGCTAGTATGACTGTAATTAATATTCCAGCCTTCCCTACGTTCGTTGACATCCTGTGACTAATGTTACAACCTATGGGAGTACAGAGAGCCCAGAATGAGCTTTGAGAGCTGGGCAACCTGTAGTACAGAAAGAAGTCGAGTATCTTGCTGGGTTTTGGACAACCCAGAGAACAGAAAAGCGCAGAGCATACGCTTGCTGACCATTCTGCAGTAGCGGGTGGAGACAGAGTCCTTCTACAATCCCAGTCCTGAGCCGTCCCCCACTGCCATAAATCTTGCCACAGTTCCAGCCACTGGGAGGGGTGGCAGGGTTTGTGGGGAGAGCCTTCCCCGAATACTATTCCAAAGCCTCGTTAGGCAGTGGTTGTGCTTACACAGCGTCCCCCTTAGAGCAGTTTTCCCCAACGGGGTCAACCTATTTCCCCACAGAAATGCACAAATCCTGGGCATGTGTGACTAACTCCAGCATCATGTCTTAAGGGGGTGAAATAGTTCTTTTATCTGGCCCTAGGAATGTAGGCCTCCTAATTTCAAGTAATTCATCTCCTAGGGGTGTTTTTGTGTTTTTCTTGGTCAACTACACAGTCATCTCATCCTGCAGCCAGGAGCCATTTGTTTTCCTGAAACCGTCCAGCTTACAAGCGTTGCTTTCCAACCAGGAAGGGCGTTGTGGCGAGCAGTCCTGTCTGACACAGACTGATTCATGACTGCGTTAGGGAAATCGTTCCTTGTCGTTTTATTAGAATGTGAATTTGGCAACTGGGTAAGATCTCCCTTCGGTTTGTGAAAGAACAGTGGAAAACATGGGTGTCGTTGAGCTTGTGTGTGAGACTGTGTGTATCTGTCTTTTATTATGCAACGAGACTAAGAAAATAGGAGGGAGATTCTCAAAGCCCCGGAGCATGCACAACTTGTCATGAAAACGGGAAGCAGGTTTTCTGGCAAGGCTGAGTACAAGCTCGGTTAAACTGTTTCGAATCTGATGATTTAGATGTAAAGGCTGATGAGGAGAAACAGTAAAGCATAAGGCTGACTGGCTGAGCGTCAAACACAGACAAGCGGGCAGCAGGACTTTGTACTTTGTTTTTGTCAATTAGAGGGAGCCTTCCCTGCCACGCACACCTACCTGTTGGAGGAAGATTAATTTCAGAGTAGTGTAGTTGGATTGTATCATGCCCTCCATCTGCAAGATTGGAAAATGAGCGTTTGAGATTTGGGGATCTGATGATAGAATCTTACTGTTATACTTTGCAACGAGGCTGAGGTTGATCCACTCACTGACCGATTCATTCATTCAACGTGCATGTATTGAACAGCTGCCACGTTGGAGGATCTGGGCTGGCCCTGGGGGTGCAACGGTGAACAACAGAGAGAGAGAGGAAGAGAGTTTCTGCTTTGTGGCATTCACAGTCCCTGTGGGGGATACAGGTCACCAAACAGACTCAGTCGCCACGGAGTGCCGGAAATGCAATGGAATGGGCCAGAGAGGGGTCAGCCAGGAAGGGTCAGGAGAGGCTTCTTGGCAGAAATGATGTCTAGACTATGACATAAAAGATGGCGGACAGTCAGCTAGGCACAGGGCTGAGGTCAGGATCAGGGAGGACTTGGCGAGGGGAGGGACTGGGCTAGCGGGTTTCCAGCAGGAGATGGCAGACAGCATGGAGTACGTGGGAGCCGGGGAGGAAACACAAATGTCACATGCCTCGGTACCAACGGGGAAGCCGGAAAGTCTAGAGGTAAAACTGAGCGAAGGCAGGGGTCAGATCTTGCAGAACTTTGTGGAGCATTTAAAAAGAAGCTGGACTTGACTTCAAGAGAAATGAGAGTTATTGGTTTAAGCTCAACCAGCCTGAAAAATAGCTTGAATTCTTAATTAGTCCTATTTGTGCAGAGGGGAAAAGAAAAACGAGGGAGGAAATGACAAACCAAGAAGCAGAAGCAAATCCACTCGGGAGGGGCTTTGGTGGCGGCAGTTCCAGCAGGAGAGCGGCGGGGCTCGCAGATGCGCGGGACTGGCTTGCTGGAATGGCATTTTCCCAGCCTCTGCTACATGCCAATTTTATTCCATTTTCTTGAAGATATCTCCAGCTATCGAACTCACCCGGAATTATCTGTGCTAACAAGGCGAAGAGGAGTAAATACTGCAGTGGCAGATAACCCTAAACCATCGGCTTGATTTTGCAATGTGACCACACAAACAGGTACGGTACGCATGCTCACATTTGCACGCACGCTTACTCTTTTATTAAACAGCTTTCTGGAGATATATAATTAATATACCACAAACTTCACATATTTAATGTACAGTCGTCCTTCAGTATCTGCCTACAGATTGGTTCCACCGCAGATACCGAAACCTGAGGATGCCCAAGTCCCTAATATAAAGTGGGGCGATACTTGCATATAACCTGCACAATCCTCCCATATACTTTAAATTAACTCTAAATTACTTACAATACTTAATACAATATAAATACTACATAAATATTAAAGAGCTATTATATTTTTATTTGTATTATTTTTTACTATTATATTGTTATGTTTTATCTTTTTTCCCCCAAATATCTTCAGTTCACCATTGGTTCAACCCAAAGACTCAGAACCCGTGGATAGGGAGGGCCGACCGTGTACAATTCGATGAGCTTGGACTGACACACACATCCATGAAAACACCACCACAACCAAAGTAATAGTCACATCTGTGACCTCTAAAAGTTTCCTTGAGCCTCTTTGTTTGTTTGTCATTGTCATAAAAACACTCTACACAAGATCTATCCTCTTAACGAATTTTCAAGTGCATGATTCAGTCTTAACTATAGGCCCCACACTCAGCAGATCTCTAGCACTTATTCATCTTGCATAACTGAACCTTTCTACCTGATGGACAGCCTTTCCCCACTTCCCCCTCCTGCAGCCCCTGGCAACCACCATTCCAGTCTCTGCTTCTCTGGTTCGACTGTTTTAGTCACTTCATGTAAGTGAAATCACACTGTATATTTGTCCTTCTGGGACTGGCTTATTTTCCTTAGCATAACATCCTTCAGGTTCATCCACGTTGTCACAAATGGCAGGACCGCCTTCTTTTTAAGGCCAAACAGTATTCCACTGTTGCATGCTTCCTCTTGAGCCAACATGGCACCAGCTTAAAGGAGTAGGACTCTCCACGCCAGAGCCAGGGAGATGGAGAGTTTTGAGGAAGATGGAAAATGGGCACCGAGGACCGTTCCTGGCACGTTAGCCTGAGTCTAGCTGCCTTTTGGAATCATAGCATTTTTTAACGTAAAACTGTTTCCCAAGCTATCTTTCACAGAACTCCAAGTTTCCAGTGGGGTTCCAGCTTCGACAACTCTAGGGAGCATGAGGCCAAGTTAAATTTCTTTACTAAGCAATGGAAGCAACTTTAATATGTTAATGTGTATTGTGATTTCAAAAGAAGGAGCATGTTTTGCAACGTATCTTGAACTATTTTCCAAAGATTCTCCTAGACTGCTCCATCACAGAAATCTTTTTCTTTCTTCGTGGAGCCCTGAGCAATGTAGGGCACATTGTAAGCGGTTTTGAGAGAGGACTTTGGTGTCTCTGTGGCCGAGAGAGAGCCTCCCAGGGGGAGGGGGACATCGCAGGGGCCCCAGGAGCTTGTGATGTGCGTGTGTATCTGTGACAGAAGTGCATTCATGTCACACTAACAGCTATGAGCTCCTTCTCTCCAGGAGAGACAGTGTGTCGGTTTGGCGAATTCTCCGGGGAAACATTCAGAGAGTGAAGTAACCAGCCCAGGAGAACTGCCGTTCTTTTGTACAAACAAACACAGGAGCCCCTGCGTCAGCAAATCCCACAGAGAGTAACTTGCTCAATATTTTAAATAGTTTTTAAAGAAGGACTTAAGGTCTTAAACTTGACATTGGGGAGGAAAAACTAATCGTGTTAAGAAATAACATATGTGAGACAAATGTCAGGCAGCTAAAAATCATGGATAGTTTTGACACATTTTAAATTGTAATTTTCAACAGAGAAAATGATACAGAATAACTCTCTTAAAAAACTCACCTTTCAGCCTGGTGCAGTGGCTCATGCCTATAATCCTGGCACTCTGGGAGGCCGAGGCGGAAGGATTGCTTGAGGTCAGGAGTTCAAGACCAGCCTGAGCAGGAATGAGACCCCCATCTCTACCAAAAATAGAAAAATTAGCTGGGTGTGGTGGTGTGTGCCTGTAGTCCCAGCTACTCAGGAGGCTGAGGCAGGAGGATCGCTTGAGCCCAGGAGTTGGAGGTTGTGGTGAGCTATCATGATGCCACTGTACTCTACCCAGAGTGATGAAGTGAGATTCTGTCTGAAAAACAAAAACAAAAAACAAACAAAAAGCTCACCTTCCAAAAAAATTCTTTTGAAAAAAGGCAAGCAGCTCTGGGTGACATCTGCCTGATGACTTAGAGTTTTGCAAACAACAAAAGTGTGAGAGAATCCCTAGGGTGCATAACTGATAGATCTTAAAGAGCAACAATCCAGGTCTGGAGGATTTTCCTGAAATGTATCATTCTCAAAATATTCTTATTAATTGACATAACTTTTGCCAGCTCTTTAGATTTCACCAATATCATAGGAACGGTGATTCAGGTAGAGTGAACAGATGATTAAAGAATATTAATAGCAAAACAACCCAAAGAAGATAATGTTTCAAATATTTATATCAGAGGAAGACCCTAAAATCTACTACTATGAATCAACAAGAAGGACAGGTTTTAAAAAGTTGTAAGAGAATTAGCTGAATTCAGGGAGATTAAAGCAAAAAGATAGACCCTGGATCTTATCAAGAAGAGAACTTTAACCATCAGATTAAGTGCCTAGTACGTTCCACACATAACTTTTATTAATATTCATAGTAGCCCCCAGAAGTTCATATTATTCCTAATTTACTGATATATAAGTTGAGTTTGGAGAAGTGAAGAAACTTTCTCAGGTCCCTGTAGTTACTGAGCATCGAATTCGTACTTGAACCCAGATTCATCATGCGTGTCTCTGTTCGATGCTCCTGCTTCCAGTGGCAAAGCTGTTCTCACCCAAATAAATTTAACCTGAAAGTCAAGGATAAAAGATCTTAGATAAGCAAGGCACCTTCAGTGGCTGTTTTTAAGTCAAACAGAATCCTTGGATGAAAACAGATGAAACCAGGAATGAAATTGTTTCTACAAATCTAATTTTATTCAGCAAACACTGATATAGCACTTTCTAGGCGATGGTTTAAGCACCTGGCAATTGTGGATCCTCCTAACAACCTTACGAAGTGGGTACAATTAGCATCTCCCTTTTACAGAAAAATAAACAGAGAGGTTAAGTAACTTGCCTAAGGCTACCCAGCTATTAAGTGGCAGGGCAGGGATCCAAGAAGTCAGGCTTCAGAGTCCACATTTTTAACTTCTGTGCTATGTTGCTCCTTGGGTCAGACTATTTGAGATCTAAGGAAATGCAGCGTTAGGGTGCTGGGTCAGACGTTCAGGTTTTATAATGTGTTTACTTGCCTAGTGTCAGAGGGACTTTAGGCAAACGCAAATTTTCAAAGCTTTCGTGGATACACCATGTCGGGGAACACGAGGCCTGGATGTCTGTATCTGCCGAGGGTCTCTTGACCCCACACAGCCCACATGTGCTCTTCTCAGGGGTGGTCTCATTGCCTGGCCACGGTGAATCAAATCCCTGCCGCCTTCCCATTTTGGTAGACAGTCGGGGGCAGGGTTTGTCTCACCTGCAGTGTCAGGGGCATCTTATTGGCACAGGGTAACGAGGGGGGTCTCACCTTGGGTTACTCCATCATTCACAGTGTTCAGCCTCCATGTGCACTAAGGTGTTCCAGAAAAACCTGGCTTAAGAGTAACCTTTACCACTACTAACACACACACACACACACACACACACACTCAGATTTCACAGCCGAGTCAGGATCCACGTGAACAAACATTTGTGCAGAAGCCTAATGAGGAAGAGTTGTGCTTGGCATAAGGGCTGAGGACCCTCCAAGCAAGGGTGTTAGCAGCGTTGAAACTGCAACTGGCCCTTTAAATAATTACGACAAGAGCTGGGGTGGAAATACAATACAGCACTTTTGAACAGCAGTTTACGGATCCACAAAGTACTCCCTGATTTTAAACTAGTCTCATCCAATTCCCTTTCCTCTAGCTAGGTCAGGGCACAAATAAACAATGTTGTTTTCATCTACTGAAAGACAGGTTATACAAACTATGAAGCAAAAGATAGGAAAATATATATACAAAATTCTCTAAATCATGAAGTAGATGATTCTTCTGTTTCCTTTAGCTGACCGTTTTCTTTTGTGTAAAAGAAAATCATCAAATCTTCCTTTAACTTCCTTCTACTTTCCATTGGTTTCTTAACTTTACAAAAATTTCCACTTGTTTGTTTCTAACCTTTTGCCCTCATGAAGGTCTAAGGCACGGGCTCTAAGTGCCAAATTTAATCAAATCCTAAAAGACACATGAAGTCCTTAGGGGGGGGAAAACTTGTAAATGGTAATATTTAATCCCAGGAACATTATCTAAAATATGTCTCCTTAGGTCCAGAACCGAACAGGTAGCAGATCCACACAGGTATGGAGTTTTCCAGGGGAAAACCCTGGAAAATTTAGTTAGCCTTGTTGCCTGAACATTTAAACTCCTGCGGTTCTGGGCAAGGAGATTGCTGGAATGCCCTGGACGTCTGGAAGGAATAGAGCCTGGCGGCGAGGTATGTTGAAGCTTTGCTCAAGGAGAGAATGACAGCCACGCTAAGAATCGTAACTGACCCTCAGCATTTCCAGATGTGGAACCAAGCGTCAGCATAAATTTACCCGGATTTGTCTCGAGTTTAGACTCGTCTCGCAGGGCTGCCCGGAACACACAAGGAGACGGCGCCGAGGTGGTGGCCAACCTTCTCCTGTGAAAGGGCTTCCGTGGTGTCCCCTGCCACCCAACGTACATCTCATGTCGAGAAGCCAGCTCCAAAGAGGCAAAGCAGAGCCACGGTTCTGGAGACTTTGGAACAGACTCTGCCTACGCCTAACACTGGATAGGCACCAAGACGCTGAGTTGTGAGGGTCCCCCAGGGAAGGGACTCCGCCCCTCACTCAGGCATCTTAAGCTTTGTTTCAAGGCACTTAGAAATACTTAGCTTTGGTGGGTTTTTTTTTTTTTTTTTTTTTTGTTGTTGTTGTTGCTGTTTGAGACAGGGTCTCGCTCTGTCGCCCAGGCTGCAGGGCAGGGGCATGAGCATAGTTTGCTGCAACCTCAAACTCCTGGGCTCAAGCGATCCTCCCACCTCAGCCTGCTGAGGAGCTGGGACTACAGGCGCACGCCACCACGCCCGGCTGATTAGCTTCTTCTCTAACACTGTAGTCTACACATTTCCACGTGTGTCTATAGCTGTATAACCTTTATAACTCTAATTTTAATTGTTGATAGTATTCCCTTAAGTAGCTACCTTGTAATTTAACTCACTGTTCTCCTGCTATGGGAAATCGAGTCCCTTCTGGTGGTTTCACATAAAAATAATCTGTAATTAATATTTCCATGAACACGATTGCCTTGAAACCATTCTGTGTGCTTCCTTCTTTCAGAGTGTCTCTTTCAATGGGATTCACATGAATCATCGGCGTACACACCCCTTGGCCCTGTTGTCAAACCATCCCTTGGAAATCCATTAACAAGCCAGCCAAAAAAGGAATGAGAAAACGTTCATTCAATGAAATCCGAATGTAACTCTGCAATGAGATCTGTGCAAGGCTTTAGAAATCAAAAGGGCTTTTTTAAATGCACAAATTGAAAATGTAGCTGAAATTGCCAACAATCTGAACCATCCTAATATAATAATTCCACACACACAGATACCAAAATGGTGCTGTTTTTGTTCAGTCCATTTACATTTGTGGAGATAAAACAACATAGCAAATGCTTATATAAAGTACTTACTCTGTGCCAGGTAGTTTTGTGTTGTATGTGATTTATGAACTCATTAAACCATTGGGAAAAAAACTATAAGGAAGCTACAGTTATTTTTCTTATTTTCAAATAGGAAACCGAGCACCAGGGAGGTTAAATAAGCTGCCCAAGGTCAGAGTAGTAGGTAGCAGGGGTGGGATTTGAACCCGGACAGTTTGGCTGTGGAATCTATGTTCTCAACCACCATGCTGACTGTCCTTCCAGAAAGCACACACAAGTTCACCCTGGCTCTCTCCAGTGACATTATATTAAATACATGCTTCCAAATGTGCATGCGGCTGTCTAGACTTGTAACAACCATTTTATTTGGTGTATAATGTTTTCATATAATTTTTCAGAACAATTTAACTCCCCACTTTTGGAAATTGGGCTCCCCTAATTATTTAAAATTATTAATAATCTTCAATAAATAATTCCACAAACATGATTGTTTTCGAGCTATTTTGCAGAATGTTCTTGGCATAAATCTCCACGAATGGTATCGCTGATCAAGGGGTAAACAGTTTTATCGCCCCCTTGCTTCATATTTCAACAATGATCTCCAGAGAGTCATTGCCATTCGCATGGCCAGCATTGCTCTATGAGAATACCAGATTCATGGAAACCTTGCCAGAACTGAACATTTTCATTTACATTTGTAAATTTAATAGGTTCAAAAATGACTCCCCTCGTGTTCATTTTTATTTGATTCCTAGTTATGTGAAACACTTTCCAATGCTCTTCTTTAATGGTCAGGTTTATTAGGATACAATTTACACATGGTACAATTCATCATTCTTAGGCATATGGTTTTGGCAAATGTTTATGATCATGTCAAGATATAAAAATGTCCTTCACCCCTAAAACTTCTCTTATGCCCCTTTGTAGTCAATCTCCTCCCCGTACCTCCGCCCTGGAATCGATCCTCTAATCAGTTTTCTATTTCTATAGTTTTTCTTTTTTCCGGAATGTCCTACGAATGGAACCGTATAGTACGCAGGATCCTTTGGCCCCTGGCTTCACTCGCTCAGCGTCATGACTTTGAGAGTCAACCTGCTGTTGCGTGTACCAGCCATGTGCCCCGTTCTCTAGCAGAGCGGTATTCTGTTGTCTGAATGGGCCACAATTTGCTTATCCATTCACCAGTTGGTAGACAGCTGGGACGTTTGTTCCCAGTTTTGGTGATTATGAATAAAGTGGCTGTAAATATTTACAAACAGGTTTTTATGAGAACTCTCATCATCTTTTGAGATATTTTTTTTGTTCGTGTAATTTTCTTTACTGGTATCTTAAGATTTTTGTTATTTATTTTTTATGAGCTCTTTATTGAAAAAAAATTTAAACTCTTTCTCAGATATACTTTCAAGGCTTATTTATTCTAGTCTTTAAAATTGTTTCTTACTTAAGTTCTAAATTTGAAAATGTAGGAAACCCGTTGATCTCTTCCTTTGTGGTTTATTCTATTACTTCTATGCTTAGAAAGTGATCTCTATTTTAGGGGCTTGAAAAATATTACATTTTCTTCATTGATAGATGGTTTGAATTTTTCATATCGAGTTTCTGTTCATCATCTGGAATTGATTTTGATTCACTAGGTAACATCCTATAATACTATATAATTCTACTTGCAAATACCACCCTATCACAGAAATCTATAGAGGTCAGCAAAAGAAGTGGATACAAAAGTGTTCAATATTCACTGTGTTCTAGGCTTAAAGAGGTGGAATAAATAGAGAATGAAGTTTCTTCTACTCTTGAGTAGCTTTTAGACAAGTTAAAGATACTTAAGGTAGAAGGTCAATTCAGGATAAATATTTGTTTGCCTCAGTAGTCCCAGAATTTATGGCAGAATACAGAAGGCTGGATTGTTGATTTGGAATTTTATCAAAAATAATTTATCAAAAATGATGTGCTGGTTGGACTGACTGCACATCAGCCTGTAGTAGCTGGTGGGACATCAGAAAGAGCCAGGCCACCTCTGCCACTGGTAGTCTTTGCCTGATCTCCTGAACGTAACCACGGCTGATCAACAAGTGACACTGGAGAAACTCACTTTCTCAGCTCACATCTTCAGCCACCTCCAAGGGGTAAGGACACGAGGGAGGTAGAAGAGTTCTAAGGCAGGAGGGGCTGGAGCTGCCAGGTTACTGCAGCCTCTTACGTCTGAACTGAGCAGTCTGTGGCCATCAGCTCTCCCAAGAAGAATGATAACAGATTTGGGAAAATGTGGGAACGTACTCATCTTTAAATCTTTGCTGTGGTGGCCTCACTTTAGGGGGCAGATAATTTGAGCTAAAAGATGTCTAGACTTGGAATGTGCAGACTTGCCATTTACCTGCTGTGTGACTTTGGACATATTGCTTAACCTCTCTGAATCCTGGTTTTTCACTATGGTAAAAGAGGAACTTAGTTCTTTAGGAGCCAGGTCTGTGAAGTTCTGCCCACGTCCTTGGCAGCAGTAGCTGTGAGCCCTGTTATTGGTTCACTTGGCTTTACAGACTCTGAACAGAGCTATGTTCATCACTCTTATGTAAGTTGATTCCTTTTCTAAAGAAAGTACAAGAACTCACCACTTCGGTTAATCTCCAGGTATTTCCTCTGGCCGATCCAATCGATCTTTTTTTGATTATTTAAAAAATGATGTAAATGGACTTCCAGCTGACTGTCTTATTTGAAATGAGCATCTGTGTTGGTCAGCTGGGAGATTCTCTTCCCCTCCTGGGTGTGCTTCAATCCTGCACCGCCAGACGGGAGCCTCCTCCCCGTGGTTCCTCCAGATTTATTCACTTTGGGAAAACTTCCTTGGCCACCTCTTAGGAAAACAGGAAAGGTGTCTCCAAAAATCGGGCTTGCGATTTGGCTGCATGTTTACCTGCCCCTTCAAGGCTACAGCGGTGACACCCAGCATCACTCTTGGTGTCTGGTCAGCGTGAGAGCGCACAGGGCCACACACCGCATCTTGAGGGCGGAGGTGAGACTCGTACCAGGACCTCGGCCAGGCTGAGAGTGAGAACAATGAACACTGATGGGTGTCTCCGTGGCCTCTGGAAACCCCGAGCAAGGGAGTGAGGGGGCAAGAAAGGAAGAACAGGCAGCCAGGTGTGTTACCTGAGCTGTCAGCTTGGGGAGCCTTCTCGAGAAACCCCTTAAAAGACGCCCACAATTAACTGAGGGGCCTCTGCAGGGGTGATGACTATTGCTCTGAAAACAGGCAAGAGGGGACTTCCAATGTGGCCTTACTTGAGTTCACAAGTTGCTGAAGCCCATAATGTTCTGGCCTCCTGTCAGTGCCCCCAAGCAGCAGGGTCCACTCTGACCGTGGGGTCAGGGCGCTGTTAGGCTCCTCGTGCTTTATCGCTCAGCTTCCCCCTCCTGGGTCTGCACTCAGCTTTCGCTCTCAGCAATTCGGGTCCCTGGAGGAGGAATCTTTTCCCACCCTGGGCTGCAAACCAGCACCTGATCAAAATCACTCCCTCGCGGCATTTCAGCCAGCAACCCGGTCAGCGTCCTCTGGCCTCTGTTTCTGGAGGCGTTTTAATGTGGAATTTGGTTTTTTAAAATCAGTTACACTGCACATCATTGAAAGAATCAAATATCTCCATAAGGTTTTCAGGAAACACCACAGCCTCTCTCTACCCATTTATCAACACCCAGGGACCCCTATTTTCAAGCCTGCTGGCCCTTTCTGTACCTCCAGATGCTTAAATCTTATGCTTCTACTGCAACTTCATGATTTGTCAGTTTTAAGCATAATCTGTTGATTTCCAGCCATGAAAAATGAGAATTGATCTCTTTCCCACCCTCCACCCAACTCTGCCACACGCGGACTTTTTTTTGTCCCTGTTTTCTCATTGTATCATAACTCTGGTTAGATCGATACGTCCGCCGTACACTTCTAAGGTGAGCTCCGACGTCAGGCGGCTCACGGGCACTGCGGCAGCAGACACAGCTGTGGTCGTGGGACGCAGAGCAACTCCCCTGCATCTCCCCCTTCCCCACCCCCTGAGGGTCGTGAGAAAGACCACTGCCCATAATCAGGAGAAAAAAGGTTCAAAAGTTTGAGAAGCACAAAGACAGTACTCTCCGAGCACCCAGAGTTGGTGCTCCATCCGTGGCACCTTGAGGGTCACCTCCACGTACCTGAGGCTGTTTGCGGGAACGTCCGCATCTCTGTTCCTGAGGACTTTATGGCAATACCTGACTGCAGGATCGAGATCAGCCTGTGCACAAGGGAGGCCAGAAATACCAGGGTTAAGGCCCCGGGGAATCACCCTGCGATCCATGCCCGACGGAAGGGTTACGGGTGGATGCATTCCCCAGCTGCCCAGCCCCTTGTCTGCGGCAACTCTGAGGCATGTTCTACACTGTGTCTCAGCAGGGCTGGCATCAGCTGCCACAGTGGTCACCTACCTGGTAACACACTCCCTACCGGCTTCCCTTCCTTGTCTCACTTCCTCACCTCCCAGCTGCTGCGACCCACGGTCACTCTCTAAATAAACCACTCGCAGGCACCCACATTCCTGTCTCTGGTGAGACCCAGACTTTCCCTAAAAAATAGTACATCTCAAAGAGGTGACATTCTTGCTCTGAACTTGGTAAAAGTATACTGAACGCAAGAGATATACAAGGAGACCACTATCCCAGGCACACAGAACGTTGGAATAACCTGATATCCAACCAATGTTTGCTCAGTTCAGTCTTGGAGCTGGGAAGGGCACAAATGGGAACTTAGTTCAGCCACCCACTCAGAGTTAGTGCCACGCGTTTTAAAGGTCCCTGAGCAGTGATCACTTCAAGCCCCTGTTCAAATTCTACACAACACAACAGAATACCCAAAGAAACTTAACCCTTTGTGTATAAGTGCCTGCCTTGGTTTGACTGCCATAGACGCCAGAAAAGAAGGAAGAAAACAAGAAAAGCTCCTAACAGCTTGGGTGGTTATTGGGAGAGAACAATTTAGACTGTCATATATTAGAAGACCAGTAAGAACTGACTTTGAAAAACATTCCCAAGCCATTAAGCCAATCATCAGACTCATCTGTTTCTCTGGTGTTGAATCTAAAAGATGTTCTTCTCTACTTTCTAACCCACCCCTCTTTTCTCCGAATAGAAATTTCTCCTCTCCCTCTCTCTCTCTCTCTCTCATCCTCTGTTTGAACGAGCATCTCTCCACAGCCTCCCAGCGGATCCTGCTGACACTCAGTGAATGGTAAACAGTTTTAACTGCGTATGTCCACTCCTAGTCACATAAACCTCATTAGAAGCTCCTTATCACACAGTGTCACCCGCTGGGTAAACAAGGAAAGGCTAAGAAGTAGTGTGAATACCCAACTTATTGCCAAAAACAGGAGCTGCTTTTTGCTTCTCCTCCCCTCGCCTCCAACACGCAAGCATTCTCAGAACCACTGAAGGTTTTCAAGGGATACTAACTCGAAAGTTACTAAAGAGCAAGAAACTAACGGATGTAGGTAGTCACAGAGGCCAGTCACAGGACTTTAGCAGCTGAGAGCAGGGCCGTATGGACGTGACAGGCGCAGCAATGCGGTGGGGAGGGGATGTGTTTTGGAGTCCCTTAAGATTTGGGTTTTAATCGCCAGGTATGTGGACTAAGGTAGGTTCTTAGGGTCTCTTAACCTCAGTTGCTTCAAGAAAATGGGAATGATACTGACATTTGAAAGATTCTTTTTGGGAGTAAACAAGGTAAACAATTAAATAAGTTTAGTAAAATATCAAATTATAAGGCAACATCCCAATGTTATTTGTTATTGCCTTTCCCTGCTGCTATGTTACATTAGGTAAGGATGACAGCAATACCCTATTGCTCTTTGAATGATCCAATGTGGATCAGGTAAGCTGAGTCCATCCAAAGTAATTATTAATTTTCATTAAAAATAATTATCGTCGTCACTGTTAAGACTACGACTTCTAGACCACTTACTACATGTCAGACACTGTGTTAAGTTCTTTTTCATCATCATCTCATTTAATTCTTCATGTAGATCTAGGAGATACTTTTCCTGTTTTACAGATGAGGAAACTAAGATTTGGAAAAGTTAAATTACTTTTATGAAGATTGCAACGAACATGTGGAAGGAACATCCAGGTCTGTCTGACCCTCAAACCCGTGTACCGCAGCGAACCGTGTGCCTGGGGTTGAGAAGAGGCGGGGCCTGGGTGTGGACACAGGGGACAGGACAGTAGGAAGAGTGAGTGGAGCAAGGCAGCGGCCACAGGCAGCCTGAAAGCCCAAACTCTACGCTCCAAAGGGGCCAATCGGAGAGTCTGGCCCAGGCACGGGTAGGTGGCACAGTGGGTCAAGCTGTTAGTTGTGCTCTGTGCAGGGGAAAGTCTTCTCATGAAAACTCTGGCTGCAAGGAACCCAACACTCAATGGCAAGAGGCCTAAGCAGGATGAGGGTTATGATCTCGCTTGACACCAAGTCCAGAGACGAGTAGTTCCAGGGTTAATTCGGCCACTGGACCCTGTCGTCAAGGCCCAGGCGTTTCACATCTCTTCTGTCCTAACCCTCCCGGAGTGTCTACAGTACCCTCTCCCCTCCCCCGCCAAGTTGCTCCGTGGCTGAGTTAGCTCCAACATTTTGTGCAGAAAAACCACATCTAGCAAAGAAGAGAGGCATGTCCTCCCCGGTGTCTGTCTCTACTTATATCAACAGCAACAACAACAACAAAACCTTTCCAGAAGCCCTGAAAGGATCACCTTTCAGGTTCCATTTGTTAGGATTGGGTGACGAGACCATGCCCAAACCAACCCATGGCAAGGAGAGAGGAATTGCTATTGTTAGTAGCTTAGACTAACCAAGAGTCACCTTCTGGGACCAGGGGAAGTGTTCCCCCCTGACCACATGGTGGGGCATGGAGGACACCTAGACAAAACCAGGGCTCTGGCAGCAAGGAAGAGGCGTGTGTGTGTGTGTGTGTGTGTGTGTGCGCCCACACACATGTGCGTGCGCGTGTGAGCACGGGCTTCTGCAGGGCAAACAACAGGCGGCCAGGACACGGCTGCTTGCAACATCTCCCCAAAAACAACGAGAAGGGAGAAGCGTTTTCCTGGAACTATAACATGTAAATAAAAACTATTCTGCACGGCACTCTCCAAGCCAGAGGTCTCCCTTCTCTCCCCGCGCATTTTCATTTTGTTGCTTGCTGCTCCTCTCTGCCTGGTCAGGGTCAGGCCTGGCTCTGACGCCACCTCCTCACGGCCACCGCGAGCTCCCTCCCCGCTTCCCGTGGTGGCTCCTGGAGCCCTTGTTCTCCGGACCTTCATTCCCCAAACTCTTTTGATCACGGAACTCTCTACCTACGTTTCTTTTTTAAAAAAGAAATACTTACTGATACCATCGGATCCAGTTTAGAAAATGCTAATGTAAACAATTCATTCGGCGCTGAATTATTGTTTAAAGGGAAAACAAAACCACGAAGGCCGTTTTGGGGGAAAAGCATTTCCTTCTCAATAGTTCTGTGTTTTTTAGTTTCTACCTGAAAAGCTACTCTCTGTCGTCCCTCGGACACCAGGAGAGCAAAGCCCTCCTGGCTGCTTCCCCAGGGGTGAATCCCTGTGACCATCCCCAGTGACTCTGCTTCCTGGGCAGGCACCAGACAGGAGGGAGCCCACACTTTCTTGCTCGGAGGGTGGCGGGGCTGGGGGGAGTCGCCTAATATTAGACAAGACTACCTCTCGTCCTGAACGCACGGTGGCAAGGAGCCCAGAGTTAAAGACATAAATAAGCTGCAGGTTTTCAGAAACTTGCCAGCAACCCTCTGAAACAGGAAGAGGATACTTAGGGCTGTCCTGCTAACTCTCAACTGGGGGCCTTCTGCTGGGGTCCGAGGCTCCCTGGCTGCTAAACCCCCAGCTTCGGGGCTGGCTCCAAGGGCACCAGGCCCTTGAGAACCTGCCTGAGATAGCAGAGGGTGCTGATGAGGGAAATCCCAAGATAACCCGTCCATTTGCAGGAGCAGCAGCGGGTTATAAATGTCATTCCTTTTCTGAGAGATGTGATATCTGACTCCATTAGACTTCCAGGAGAGCTAAAAACAAACAAACAGAAAACGAAAGGGCTTAGGATAATGGAATAGGATCAGGGCTGCCACTCTGGTGTCGTTGGGTAGCTGCTTCCCTGCAATGCACGCTGCGTTCTGGGGCCCGAGCTTGGCCGGGATTTACAACTATGCTACTCATGTGTGGAAGGAACTGGAACAAATGTTTAAAAACTCTGCTGCATTCAAACTAGGCTTTGGGGTTTCTCAAATCTGAGAGCCTTTAGTTGCGCATGAAAAGCCATTATGGATGACTACAACTGATACGGCTCGAACAGAATCCTCCGATGAAAACAAGTGATGAACAGTCAAGCCTCAGCTGATGGCCTGCTCGTGTCAAGCAGCGTTTGGGACCGTAAAGTCCCCATCCAGCAGAAGGCTGGGCATCCCTCCTTGAAGCTCCTGGTGATGAGAGACCAGGCTAGGAGGTAGAACTCTAAATGTTATCATTTAGTAAGAAAATGCTTATCAAATACTCTGTGCTCAAAAGCACAAAAGATGTGTCTCTTTTTCAAAAGCTTAACATCACCCCCAACACATGAGAAGTTAAATAATTTAAATAGTAGAACAAGAGCATGTGAGAAGTCACGAAGTGTGACTTGAGAAATTTTAGTGTATACGTGTTAAGATGCTCGTAGGTAGGAGCAGTTGCAGTGAGGCAGGGCGTGCGTGAAGGCTTTGGAGAGGAGCGGGGACCTGATCTTGGGGCTTAAATGAAGGAGGACCACGATAGATGAAGGGGAGAAGAAAGGAAGGATATTAAGGAAATTTCAAGGAATATTCATATGTGAACAGTGCTGTTTCATGAGGAGCTTTCATTTGCCAAGTGCCATTCCTCTCACAACCACCTGCCAGAAAATCACGGTGATGATGGTCTTCATTTCATTACTGTTCTAAAAGTTCATTGCTTTTATTTTTAAACAGCTTTATGGAGGTATAACCAAAACACAACAAATTGCACCCATTTAGAGTATATAATTTGATAAGTTTTAACGTAAGTGTACTACTCTGAAACCATGACTACAATCAATGTAGTGCACATGCCCGTCACCCCTAAAAAGCTGTAACCTTTTTTTTTTCAAATAGGAAAGCCAAATCCGTGGCTTCAAGGCACTCCTTCTACTCAGAGTCTAAAAACCAGTTCCTCTCCCTTCTCTGCTGTGAGGGCCCCTTCGTCTTCCTCCACAGAAGGTAGAGTTCATGCTTAATAGTCATCAGAAGAGCCACACTTCCCTGAGGGCATTTGGCAGCCTGCAATTGTGCTTATTTCTTCGTTATTCCGCCGAGGTGTGCACCAGGTTCACTTCCATTTCCCAGAAAGAGGACGTGAGCCTTAAAGAGATCCGTTGCTTGCCCGGCCCTGACGGTCCGTAGACGGCAGAGCCTCCTCGACATCAACCCGTGTGCGCATAAACCTTTCCCAGGACAGAAGACCCCGTCCGCCTGGCACACGGGGAAGGAGAAGATTGACGATCAGGTCTATCATCGTTGAACCTTGACCGTGGATAATGCAGTGAACTCAGGTTGGGTCATGAGCTTTCAAAAGCTAGACCATTATCAATTCACATTCCCGTGAACAGTGTACAAGGGTCCCCTTTTCGCCACACCTTCCCTAGTACTTACTATCTTTTGTCTTTCTGGTAATAGCCATTGGAACAGTTGAGAGGTGACATCTCATTGTGGTTTTGATTTGCATTTCCCTGATGATTAATCCGCATGCTCACGTTCGTCGTGGCATTGTTTGTAACAGTCAAGATGTGGAAACAACCTCAATGTCTGTCAATGGCTGAAGGCATAAAGAAAATGCGACATACATGTATGCGTGTGTGTGTGTGTGTGTGTGCGCGTGCATGCGCACAATGAAATATCATTCGAACTCAAAAAAAAAAAAAAAAAAAAAAAGGAAAGCCTGCCATTTGCGGCACCGTGGGTGAACCTGGACTCCATTACGCTAAGTGAAATAAACCAGATGCAGAAAAATAGACGCTGCATGATCTCACTTGTAAGTGGAATCTAAAATAGACAAATTCATAGAAGTAGAGAGGAGAGTGGTGGTTACTGGGGGGTGGGGATTGTCAATTATATCTCAATAAAGTTGGGGGGGGGAAGACCGTTACTTCTTCCCTTCTGCTTCCTATAAAAGAGCATCGTTGGTCCTGAGTGGGGACGGTGGGAAGGTTCCTCTGTGCGCTGCTACCCTGACGTCCCAGCTGGTCACCCATCCTTTCCTGGAACTCGGCCAGGACCCTTCCCAGCTGGCAGAAGAAATGCATCCCAGCAAGAAGACGAAAGACGGGCATATCTTGCTCTCACAATCTCCCCCGCTGGCCTGCGCCTCACTGGGGAAGGAGGACTGTGTTCTCACTGCTGCTGTATAAATGTCCTGTCAAGCTGTTTATACTCACAGTGCATTTTCTTGGCTTCCCCGGCTCTGTTAATTGCCCCCAGCTCAGGAACCTTTGAAGGGATAAAAGCCAGATTGCAGGAACGCACCAGTGTTTATCACGGACGACTTTCCAGGGCATCCCTGGTACAGAGAGGGGCAGGTCCTTTTCTTCGGAAGCCAACTCCGTGCCGCCTCCAGTCTGGGGCCGATTCTTGCCCCCTTTCAACTGGGGGCTGCTGATTCACAGGAGACGGCTGAGTCCTACACGTGGGCTCTGAAAACTTCTGTGAAGTTGCAGCTCCTATGTGAAATGCTGTGTTGGGTGAACGGTTTTGTTTTGTTTTGTTTTTTTAGAGACCGGGTCTTATTTGTCACCCAGACTAGAGTTCAGTGGCGCAATCCTGGCTCGCTGCAACCTCCAACTCCTGGGCTCAAGTGATCCTCATGCCTCAGTTTCCCCAGTAGCTGTGACTACAGGCATGTGCCCCCATGCCTGGCTGCTTTATTTTTTTAAGAGATGGGGTCTCACTATGTTGCCCAGGCTGGTGAATTTTTTTTTTTGACTGTGTGTTTTTGTATCCCGATATCCCGTCTTCTAAGCCCTCCCAGACAATGTCTCATCCATCCTGAGAATAATAATCTCTCCCCAACTCCTTCTTCTCTCCCCAACTCCTTCTTCTCTCCCCAACTCCTTCTTCCTAGCAAGGTTCACTCTTCACTCCTGCGCTAGTTCAAGTGCTGTGCGTATAAATACTCAAGGAGGGTGTTTACGAGTGCGTATTTGCAAAAGCACCGTGTCAGAAGCAGCCTTCTGTCTTTGTTATTTTGTCCTTGTGGTGATCCCATTAGGTCAGGAAACTGAGGCTTGCACAGACTGCAGAGGTGGCGTTGGCCCTTGAGATGAACGGGATTGACTGGTGGGCTTGGGAGCGGGCACTCCCACTTTGGAAAACAGCAGGAAACAGTAAAAGAAATATAATAAGAAAATTGTGAAAAGCATTCCTAGGGAAATCCACCCATCCATCCACCCATCCATCCATGCAACAAATATTTGTTGAACACTTGCTGTGAACCAGGCACTGTCAGACTCAAGAGATGCATCAGGGAGCAAACCAAGATTCATGGCCCTCAGCGAGCGTCTATTCTAGCGTGGGGAGACTGTGATAAGAGTACAGTGTGTTGGAGTTACAGGAACAGGAAGGACTGGGGGCGTGGGGCAGGGAGGGGTTCAGCCCAGCACTCGCTCCGCCAACTCGCCCTGGTCCTCCTGCCACCATCTGTTCATCCCTCTATCACGCCAGCCACGGAAGCCGTGATGTTCTTGAGGTAGCGTCTTAGGACAAATTGTCCCTGCCGCACTGACAATCGCAAGCTGCTGAGAACAATCCTCCAACCCGCCTGGGAGGCACTGCGTCCCCAGGAGGTTGGGATCGGGGCATGGGGCTGAGCGTGGTGGCCCATGTTTCCTGCTCCCCAGGCCGAGCCCGGGCTGGCCGTCTTCCTGTTTACTACATCCCTCCTCGCCTCCCTTCACATCAGAGGGTCAGCTGCCGACACAGGCTGGGTACAAACCCTCCATGCGCTCGTGCAGCCAATAGCTTTGCTGCAAAATGACCCTGTGGCTCAGAGGAGGCATTGAAGAAATGCAGAGTGTGACTCAGGAAGGGGAGTGCAGAATTCCAGCGAAGAAATACAGCCCATCCCCAGCACCCTGGCCTGGATTCCAAAGTAAACAGCCAGGACAGAGAGTAGCACGTGGAGAGACGTATGGAGAAAGGCGCTAGCTCGGAGCAGAGGCTCTATGTCCCCTGTAAGGGAGCTCGAAGTGAACAAGAGCAGAGCCGCACCAGGGGAGGAGTTGGGGGTCCCCGCAGAGCTGGGGGCTCTTTCTAACAACTCAGTAACAAGGATGCAGAGTCACTTGCTTTGGTCTAGACGAGCAGCCTGTGAGTTCATGGGGGTTAAGGAAAGAGATGATGACTTCTTTGAATCTTTGTCACCTGGTGGCACTAAAGCCTCTCCTCCTTCTAACCTCCATCGAAGCAAAGAGCCAGATGACAGCCACCTGCCCAGGCGTGCCCTCCCTCGCACAGTTCTTCCCCGGGGATCTTGTTGACCCTGCCCTGGTGTTTTCCAGAAAGACGCCGTGACTTTTTTGGGAGGAGATGTAGGAGCACCTGCCGGGACCCGGTGAACTGCCTGAGACGACGTTAAAGTCAGGTGTTGGAAACTCAAAATGCCAAGGGTCTGTCTTAGAGATTAATTTCAAACAGCTGATGCCCACTCAGCCTGGTGGAAACACAAACAAGGACGCACGTTTGGAGTGATGCAGGGGTGTATCACACACCTGAGGACGGGGCTGGCGCCAGCTTCCCCAGGACTGGCACGGGGCTCCGTGAGCCAAGGCCCCTCTGAAGGCTTCTCTTGGCACATGGCCTCTTCCTCCTGCCTCTGCAGGTGGCTTGGACACCTTCCCTCCCAGGTGCAGACCCAGTCCTAACGTCACATGTGCCACCATGCCTGGCTAATTTTTCTTATATAGTTTTAGTTGCTCAGCTAATTTCTTTCTATTTTTAGTAGAGATGGGTCTCACTCTTTCTCAGGCTGGTCTCCAACTCCTGACCTCAAGCAATCCTCCTGCCTCAGCCTCCCAGAGTGCTAGGATTACAGGCGTGAGTTACTGAACAGAAAGGAGGCCCTGGGTGTTACTTTTCACGATCACACAACTCTTTCCCAGCAGAGCCAGTATCCACCCCAGGCCTTCTGCCTCCCAGCCCAGAGCTCCCTCTGCTTCCAAAGGGCTGCTCTGAAATATTTATTTTGGGCAGGACCAAATGTGCAGCATGAAAATGAGGAGAGAATGACATGCACCAAAGGGCTTCATGACGATCACTTGCAGTCCTGGCATTTTTTTTTTCCTGCCAGACCAAAACAGTTTGGTTTCCAGCACCTAGTGGACATCATGCCAGCTTTTTACACCACCCTGAACTCAGCCAATGCTTTTCACCTGTGGGTGTTCAAACATTTAAATTCAAAGGACGCCAAGTGAGGAGAGAAAGCGTTTGTCTCTGCTGTAATGTCCCACAAAGAAATGAATATGTAAGGGATAATCTAGCTGTGAATTTAGTTAATTCAAAAATATATCAGGATTTTCGTTTTAAAGGTATCGCACGAATGAAGCCCTTTATCTTGGAAGATTCTCTCCCGGGAAACATAAAATACTAGCACTCGGGAAGCACTCGATACATTTTTGTTAAATGGAACTGCTGACTCAGTTTCTTTCCAGTAACTACTGAGGCATAGAGGAGACTGCCGTCAACCCCCGACCCCCTGCCATTCCTGTGTTCAGTCTCTCAGTTTGCATTTAGTAAGAGAACCCGTGTGTTTCAGCTGGGCACGTGCGTGCTGGGAGACAGGCCCTGTTCCCCAGTCTTATTGTGACCACATTTGGGCCAAGGAAATGTGCAAGGAAGTGGTGTGTGCAACATCTGGGTCAGCTCCTAACCCAGGGGAATGATGGCAGTGGCGCTGGGAGCAGCATTTTTGGGAAACAGAAACAGAAGCCACACGTTGAGGACGGTACAGACCCCAAGCCCGGGAGCCTGGCTGAGCTCATGAGTAGAACCGCCTGCCCGTCCAAGCCCACCTGCTCCACTCCGGACTTTCACGTAAGAGAGACATTAACTTTCTTCTTATATAAAGCTCTGTATTTGCATTTCAATACTATGTAAGATTTGGTATCATTACTGAGATTGAGACATTGTTTAAGCGATAGGCTTTCCTTTGTGCTAGGACTGCTTGTGCAACCTACAAATGTTTCGAAAATGTAGCCAGTATTTCAAGAGCTGGATACTAAAAGTTTTCTAAGGCAATCCCCAAGTACAGTGAGAGACAAGCAGCCAGGCCACAGACGATAGGTCGATTCTGCCGCACTACACACATCTTTCTGCCTTCTCCAAACAGAGGTGCCGTTAGAAAACAGGCTCTGTGAGAAAACCTGAAATCTGTGACTACGCAAAGTATCTCCTCTGTAAAGGACAGGGTCTTTTGAGAGAAGGCAACCTGATTATATTTTATGAGAGTGTAAGAAATTCCACTGAGGTGATAGAAATGCTTACTATTGACAATATCATTCTGCATATCCTGATGGCTCCCAGGAAATTTCGAGAGCCCACACAATGTCCACTTAAAGGTGTGAAATAATTGATCACCTGTTACAGAATGGACACTCGGCCCTGCATATCGACCACGCTGAATTTTCAGCCCGGGTCCCACTTGCGAAATACCACCCCCTCATGTGCTGTGTATCTGCCACGTGTTGCCTCTTTAATGACACATTGTTAACATGATATTTTAGCTATCACACCAAAAGCTCAGGCAACCAAAACAAAAATAAACAAGTGGGACTACATCAAACTAAAAAGCTTCTGCACAATAAAGGAAACAATCAACCAAATGAAAACGCAGACTATGAATGGGGTGAAAATATTTGCAAACCGTGTACCTGATAAGAGGTTAATATCCAAAATATATAAGAAGCTCACTCAACTTAATAGCAATAAATAAATAAACCTAATTAAAAAATGGGCGAAGGACCTAAATAAACATTTTCCCAAAGAAGACATAAAAATGGCCAACAGGTGTGTGAAAAGGCACTCAACATCTCTAGTTATCAGTGAAATGCAAATCAAAATCACAATGCGCTATCACCTCACACCTGTTGAGATGGCCGTCACAAAACAGACAGGTGATAACAAGTGTTGGCAAAGATAGGAAGAAAAGGGAAGGCTTGT